>NC_056067.1:19470925-19775185 GCF_016772045.2 Ovis aries | reverse complement strand
AGATGTTATTACTTTCCTGGTTTGGGGGGGCAATTAACCTCACCTTGATGACAGCCTTTTAGAACCAGTTTGTACCTGTGACACGGGTCAGCTTACTCTGCTTGTCTGTGGTGTTAAGAAAAGGAGGAAGACGCCCTATATTTGTGTTGGTGGCATAGAACCAAGCAGAAGTGTGTCCGAATCTGACAGAAGTGAATGTGTAAGGGTCTGCCCCCCTACTCTGCAGAAACGGGGGTGATCCCAGGTCTCTGTTGTCACAGAGCTCACAATGTTGGGAAAAAGCTCTCCATTTAACTGGAATACATAAAAATTCAAATCCTGGCCTCATAAATGTGAGTAAACAGTTTAATGACTTGCTTTAACTAGAAAGTAATCAAATATAAATGCAGGTATGCTACTCATTTGCATCTCTTTCCATGTGGGTGAATAAAAATAAAAATGCCCTAGGCGTGATATTGGCTAGATGAACCTGTCTTGGGGATTTTTGTTATGAAATACAAAGCCGCGGTGATTTTCCATTCTGTTCTCGTCAGCGCTCATTTCCAGCAAGGCCTTCCATGGATTTTGTTGTCCTAGGACCTTCCACTAACTGGAACCTTGTGGGAGTGACTTAACTTTTGTCAGCCTGTTTCCTCAACTGTTAAAAGAGGGTACTAATATCTACCTAGTACCTTAGACATATGATTATTCAGTTGTATAATCACATGACCAGTTAGTACAGTGCCTGGCATACAGGAAAAGCTAAATATGTGTTTGTTCCTCATCCCTCACTAGGGGTTACTTCCTGTTCCCATCTTCTTCTAGAAGCATGAATTGGTTCAGCTCACCTTGATTATGGTCTAAAGTGACATACACACATATGTTTAAGAATTCGTATATTAGTACATATACACATTAATCTAAGGATATGTGTATCAGCATGCATATTAATACATATATTCATCTCAGGATGGGCTTCCCTGGTGGCTCAGATGGTAAAGAATATGCCTGCAATGTAGGGTTTTCCAATCCTTGGCTTGGGAAAATCCCCTGGAGGAGGGCATGGCAACCCACTCCAGTATTCTTGCTGGAGACGTCTACAGACAGAGGAGCGTAGTGGGTTACAGTCCATAGGATTGCAAAGAGTCAGGCACTACTGAGCAACTTTCATTTCACTTCATCTCGGGATATGCATATCAATATCTGTGAGTACATATACATATTCTTAGATGCAAACTTGGGTATTGTGCATAGATCAAGGCTTCTATTTCTCAAACATAAATAGAAAAGGGTGGCCTGGGTGGTCTCCAAGTCTTCCATTTGTTCTGAAATTGCTGGTTCAAATATCAGATACCCTGATCTAGTCTTATAAACAGCAGTCTTAAGAAGGAGAAAATCATCTTTTGCTTAGAAGTCATCTTGACGGCAAAGGCATTTAAGAAACCACTTGTCTGAACCACACTGAGACCCATTTGTGCAGGACTGAATTTGGAAGTTGATAACATTCCGGATGCTGAGCTTTGTCTCTCACTTGGGGGTTCTGCATGCCGTCAACTCTCCGCTTTCCTGGCAGTTCTAAGATGGCATTTCTTATTGCCACCACCTTCCAAAATCACAGTCAATATTTATTTTCACTGGATATCCACCTACTTTCTTCTTTCAGCTGGACTTCTCACGTGGACTATTGCTATAGCCTCATAACTGCTTTTTTTTTTTTTCTAATTCATTCAATCTTCCTCTGCCTATACAGCTATTTTCTCTCCTGCTCAAAATTTGTCCATGCCTGCATACTTAGGAATAAATGAAGTGAAAGGTGTCCAAGACGTCTATACTAAAAGCTAAAATGTTGCTGAGAAGAAGTAAAGACCTAACTAGAGAAATAGGTTATGTTCATAGGTAACTTCATAGATTATTATTCATTGATGATTATTATTCATTGATGATTATTGTTATAGATAGCCATCATTGCTAGTTCATAGATTCTTGCATCTATTACCAAGATAATAAGTCCCCATTGATCTATAAATTCAGCACAACCTCAATCAAAATTCCAGTAGACTTTGAAAATAGAAATTGACAGACAAGCCGATTCTAAAATGTGTATGAAAATGCCAAGGGCCTATGAAAATCGAAGAAAATTTGGAAGTCTTACTCTGTCTGATTTTAAGATTTAACCCAAACCCACTGTAATCAAGATAGTTTGATATTAACAAATATATAAACATAGAGATCAGTGAAACAAAGCAGAGACTTCAGAAATAGAACCACACATGACCAACTGATTTTCACCAATGAATACGTGAAAAGATGCTTGGCGTCATTAAGTACTAGGGTGTTTCCAATTAAAACCACAGTAAGAAACCATTACACCCTGGTGGCTTAGACGGTAAAGAATCTGCCTGCAATGCAGGGGACCTGGGTTTGATCCCTGGGTCAGGAAGATCCCTTGGAGAAGGAAAAGGCAACCCAATCCAGTATTCTTGCCTGGGAAATCCCATGGACAGAGGAGCCTGGTGGGTTACAGTCCATGGGTCCCAAAGAGTCAGGCACTATTGAGCAAATAATATTTTCACTCTCACACACCCATGAAGGTATGTGTCTACACAAACACTTGCACATGAATATTCACAGAAACTTAACTATAATAGAAACTGGAATCAATCCAAGTGTCCAGGAACAAGTTAATGGATAAACAATAACGCCCTGGGATAAAAATAAACAAACTATTGATTCATGCAACAATATGGATGACTCAAAAACTCTAGTAGATGCTAATCCATCTACAGTGAGGGAAAGCTAAGTGATTGCCAGGAGACAGGGTGGAAGGAGAGACAGATTGGGAAAGAGCATGAGAAAAGTTGAGGGATAATGTAAATATTCATTATCTTAATTGTGGTGTTGATTTTGTGTATGTGTTCATATGTTAACAATTAGCAAATTGTACATTTAAAATATGTCAGTATGTTGTACATCAATTTTATCTCAATAAAGTTGTAAAAAAAAAAAATCTATCAATGCACTCTTGCTACCTCTGGATTAAAATCTAGCTTGCAAGCAGGTAATCAAGGCAAGGTTGTCTGTGATTTCATCCCAATATACCTTTCCAGTCCTAATTCCCATTTATTAGTTCCATACACTCTAGCTCTGGCTAACACAGACATCTAGCTTTTGTCTACACACACCTGCCCTTCTACCATGCTTCATTTCTGCCTGAAACACACTTCCTCCTTTGTCTGCTTGTCCATCCTGCTCCTATTTCACCTTTGTGGGCTGTGGCCAAGATTACTCATTGCCTATCCCATATTCTTTCTCCATTCTTTCTTATCAACAGAACTTCAATTTTGTTCAGTATATCCAGCTAAAAATGTGAAGCAAACCGAAACTCAAACACTGTGGGTGGAGATTTAATATGATCCACCAACTTCCAGATGCTTTATTCATTTTTTTGCCTCTGTGCCCCTGGGCTTGGCCAAATGACCCAGTTTGGACCAAAGAAATACGACCTGGTGAAATGGGTGCTTTCCGGGTGTGGCTGCTGCCTCTTCTTATTTCATACTTCAATCTTCTCCCTGAACGAACTGTGACTGTGACGCCTGGATGTATGGCAGCCTTCCTGCAACCATGAGCAAGAAAGCTGTTGGGCTGGCCAACAAGTTTGTTTGGGTTTTTCCATAACATCTTACAGGAAAACCTAAACACACCAAGGAAAGCAGAGAAGGGAGGACAGAGAAACTGGGTGACTGAGGTCCTATTGCTTTGCAGTAGCACCCCCAGCCCCTCATGCATGAGGCAAATACCAGTCACTATCACTTGGATTACCATGATTATCAAGCAAACATCTTGATACGTGGCTCCATAAGTCCATTTTGTCTATGACTCTCTCTTCCCACAGTCTGGACCCGTTGTCTCTTGTATCAGCAGCACCTGACCTGCCTTGCCTCCTGATGCACCATCCACCCTGTCCTGTGCCGGCTTAGGCTTGTTTTCCTTCCCCTGCTAGGCCGTGGCTTCCTGGGACCAGGGCACCCTGCGGCTCTTTGTGAGTGCCCTTGGCCCCTACGTAGGCTCTACTGGCTTCATACAGAAGAGTATCAAGGCTGTTCCAGGTCGGGGTAAGAATGTGGGCTGCAGTCAGCCTGCCAGCCTTAGCTTCTTATGAGTTTTATAGCCAATAAGTCCACTCCAGGCCTCAGTTGCATCATCTGTAGTCTAGGTTTCCAGTCATTTCAGGACCAATGACCCGGCACTGATTTTAAAAACTCACCTTTGTACATGAGGCAGGGGTAATTGTTAAGCATTTTGTGCTCATGATCTTCCCAGTTATGATTTTGTTTTCTCCCAAATTGCTTCACTAGCCAGATCTCAAATATTGCAACAGTACTGTCAACTTCCAGCTGCATAATTTTAGGAAAACAATATCATGTCATTGTGCCTCAGTTTATTTGTCTGTAAAATGGGAATAAAAATAATACTACACACACTGTCTCTCTGGCTACAAGTCTCAGTTGAAACTTCACTTCCATTCACTGAGCCCTACCCCCTTTCAGAGGCAGCATTACTGTGACATAGAGTTTTATGCCGTTAGTCTGTGAGCTCCCTGTGAGCTGGACCATGCCTTTCATATCCCACACAGTGCCCAGAAACAGTCTGGTCCATAGGGGATGCTTGGTAAATATTTATCATTTCACTAAATGAACCTTGTTAAATAATCTGATTTGAAATGAGATAGGAAAACTAGAATCAAATACACCTGGTTCAGTTACCACTCAATTATTTATTCATTCAATCATTATTTATTGGGTGCCTACTGTATTCCAGGCACTGCTTAATCACTTGGTTTGTATTAGAAAATATGATTCCTAATTCACTCTGGCCTTAACCCTGCACCTACTGTAAGAAAGTAAACCTGTGATTTTTCTAGAGCTGGACAGGTAAAAACAATGATTCAGTTTTACAGCATTATGAAGAAGCCATTTCAACTGAGTTCGGCCCAAATTTGCTTACACATGTTTCCCACTCCACCAAACGTGTAAAGCATGTTCTCTGAGCTTTTCTATGTGATCCAACCCTATATATTATATTACACTTATAAAATACCACGAAGCCCTTATGAATTAAAAGATAATTAGTGGTTCAACACGCACAAGACATTAGGCTGAAAGTGTCAAAAATGTCATGAAAGACCATAAATCATGGTCTGCTTGCATTGATCCCTCATAGAGTTAGTTTTTAAATCATCTCTTTAACACCTTGTAAATGTACAAACAACGACGGACCCAAGGGAAACTTTAATATGTTTTTCATACATATTTTAATTTCATCTCAAAGTGCTAGCTGCATAAAAATTAAGTCAGACTCACAAAAACTCATTGATTTCCTCGGGATAAAACCCATCTGTCCAAACTAATTTAGAGCCTTTTTTGAAGCCGTAAAGTTAGTCGTGCAACACTGAGGTCATTATGGGCATCCTGGGCTGGAGGAACTCTTGTGTAATTTTAAGAAGGCAATTTTGTTATATTTACTGTATTTAAATACGGTGCTACTTTTCAGGAACAAAAGCCTCACTGTGTCACTGTATTGAAAGTAAACCAGAAGCTGTGAAAAGCAAGATCTGTTCTTTTCCTTGTGATTAATGCACCTTTCTGCCAAAATTGAGACTTCTCAACTGAGCTCATTTAATACAAAGTAAATGAATTCTGCTCTTTGGATTTGATCCTCTGGCTAAACCCTATAGATAAGGCTGTAACAGTGAATAGCTTTTCATTCTAAACAAAGGATGTTTTGATAGGAAGGTCAACGTGAAGGTCCTTTATATTGTGATAACAGGAAAGGGAAATGACATATTAATGGCAACCCATGCCATGGTGGTCTGGGCTGGGGGGACACACAGGATTAAAGATTATTCGGAAGTCAGAGAGGAGGTGATGGGGACAAACAGGCCCTAGAAGCCCCGCACTTCTTCTTTTGGAAACTTCCTGGTTCTTAGGACATTTTCTTTTCTTACACCCCAGGCACAGCAGATTGAAGAGGATCACAGCATGACTTCCAGGAACCTGGAGAGTTGCGCTTGCATTTTTCTCCATCCTGCCCTTTAGCACTACGCCAGGTAGGATGTCACCTCTGAGACCAATGGTGGTAGCGTGTTTTTGTGATGATGGAAGCTAAGCATGCGCTAAAGCACGTGGATATGATAAATAAACTGAAGGGATGGGAAAGCATATGACGGAGAGCTCCTTGCAAGCTCAGAGCCCTTTCCTCTGTCCCAGTGATGCTTCTGGGCCAGGTTGGAAGCCCTCTGCCAACTGCCCAGTCCCTGCCCAACAGGCCAGGCAGCCAGGTTAAGGCACCCCTTTATTTTTCATTTCTTATTACTCTCTCCTTTTTTTTTTCTTTTCCTTTCCTAGGAAGGTTTCATAATAATCCAGCTTGAGAGCTGGAAGCTTCTTGTACCTCATAGGGAAACACTGGTTTTATTTTAGTGAGAGCATCTCTATTCCCCTAAAAAGCCCTTGCTGATTAAGGGGAAAGAGTGGGATTGAAAAGGATGACGTGAGTTCTTGGACAACTTGGATGGTTTGCTTAACTCACTTTTTCCATTCATTGCTTCGACAAATATTTATTAAGCAGCCATAGGTTCTAAGTGCTAAGCCAGGTGTGAGATATACAGATATGAATGTCAGTCATCCCTGCTCATAGTCATGTAAATAGAGAAATCAGGTTGCATTTCGGCTGAGGGCAAAGCTTTCAGCATCCCTGCCAGGGTGGATGGCTTCCAGCCACAACATTTCCCCGTCAGAACACTGGCCAGCTGACCCACACTGACAAGGGAGGAGTTGTTTTGCATTTTTCATTCCAAGATTTGTGCCGAATGTTTTCTCTGTCTTATAAAAGAAGGAGAAGATGGAAAAGGAGGAACCAGAGTAGGTTAAGTATTTCCAACAATTGACTTGAAAAAAAAAAAAATCAGAATTCAGTGTTTCCTAGAGAAACTGGCTGGTTCCACAGCGCCCCCTTCTGGCAGGTTCCCCTGGAGCAATAACCAATAAAATGAGACATCACTACTGTATTCACATCATTGAATCTTCTCTTTGTCTTCCACTTCCTATTCCTCTTCAGGGAAGCGTTGGTATTATCTCCATTTTACAGATGAGGTTCAGTGACTTAAACAAGGTCATACATCCCATAGTCACCGGAAGCTGGAAAACATACCCAGCCATCTGCTTCGCCGGCATGCTTAGCTGCTCAGTTTTTCTCCTTCTTTAGCTCATTAGTCCGTTACCATGTATGCACTCCCTGTCATCACTATGTAGAAACTGGGGATTGAGACTTCCCCTTCTGCAGCATCTTCAGTGCTTTCAGAGACGATAGGAGGCTAACAGAAACAGGAAGAATCACTAGCTGAGGAAGCTAGTCCAGTCAAGGACTCATTGACGCAAAGCATGAAGCAATATAAACCACGAGGAACTCTTGAAACTTGGGGGAGTTTGGTATAGATGGATGAACAGAAAGGTTTTATTTTGTCCCAAATATTTTGCTTGTCAGTGATGCTCACATTATTTCACTTTCCACATACATGAACACCAGCATTTGGGTGCACTGAATTCTAAACACGGCTCCCATCCTTTGCTGGGTCCCCATGGAAAAATATTATGTAGAGTTAAAAAAGAGAATTGTGTTGGCCCTAATCTTTATTGGTCTAAATTATTAGACAATGCTAAGAATAGACATTGCAGAAGAGAAGTTTGCTTGAATGTAGAATGAGAACTTTCCAGATCCTCCTGCAAGGAGAGAAGAGGCTGTGGTGGGCACTCTGAAGGCCACCACATCCCTCCCCACTCATTAACTCCACCTGAGGCCCATCAGCTTCCAGGGCCAGCCAAAGCCCTCCTCTCCCCGTATGATTAATCCCCAGGTTGTTATAAACAGCATCTTCTATTCAACGCTCAGTCGTGTCTGACTCTTTGCAACCCCAAGGACTATGCAGTCCATGGAATTCTCTAGGCCAGAATACTGGAGTGGATAGCCTTTTCCTTCTCCAGGGGATCTTCCCAACCCAGGGATCGAACCTGGGTCTCCTGCATTGCAGGTGGATTTTTTTTTTTTTTTTTTACCAACTGAGCCACCAGGTAAAGTGAGTCCCAGTGGGGCCTCATGCCTTTTGCACATGACGTGTGGGATGAGGGTCTGCCTAGTGTAGGAAGGAGCTCAGGGCACAGACAGACATGGGACTGACCGACCACATGGTTCTGGTGTGGTTTGGGGGGGTCTCTTTTCCTCTCTGATTGTTTTGGCTTCTTCTTCTATACAATAGGAACAGTGATACCTACTTCAGGACATTGTTTGGAGGATTAAATGAAGTAATCTATGCAAATGGAATTATAATTTCATTCATTTATTAATTATTTCTGGCTGCGCCGAGTCTTTGTTGCTTCACGCAGGTGGGCTTTCTTTTGTGGTGAGCAGGGGCTACTCTCCCTTGGGGTTCCAGGGCTTCTAACTGCAGCGGCTTTTCTTGTTGTGGAGTATGGGCTCTAGAGCACAGGCTCAGTAGTTGTGGCTCATGGGCTTAGTTGCCCCGTGCGGTGGAATCTTCCTGGTCAAGGGATTGAACCCATGTCCACTACTCTGGCAGGCAGTTCCTTAACTACTGGGTAGCCAAGGAAGTCCCTGCAAAGTATTTCTTGCAGAATAAGTAGTATTTATGAAGAGGTATAGGATCCTCTTCTGTCACAGAGATGATAGCTTCTTGGAAACACACCAGGCACATTTTAAATCCAGTCTGGCTATACTTGGAAGAGAATCCCCAAAGAACAGCCTTTTCAAATACAGAAGCTTTTTCTCTCTGGTGTAAGAATTTGTGTAGGCAGTTCAGGGCCAGAGTGATGGCTGCTTGGGCTTCTCTTTGGAGATGAAATCCTGTAAGGAAACTTTCTGGACGTTTCTTCCACACTTCTACTTATAGCTCATTAGACAGAACTTAACTGGAGGGCCACACTTAGCTATAAGTAAAGCCAGGGAAATTGTGTTTTGAAGTAAACTAAAAATCAAGTTTTGTTAATAAGGAAAAGAGAAAGAATGCCTAGTTGTTAGGCAGCTAGCTATTTCTACCTAAGTCCTCTTGCAAGGCCAGAGTCAACAGAGAAATTATGAGAACTTAAAATTTGAAAATATTAGAGTCTTTGATACTAAAATGCTATTTTTGGTTTGTTAAAATGAAATTAAACTAACAAATGTTATTTCAAACAGCTAAGTCAAATTTGGCTATTTGAATTTAGGGAGGAACAGAAAAGTTGGAAACTTTTAATACATTCAGAGGTTGTATACTTATAATATGTGTGCTTTTCTGTGTGTGTGTTTACCTCAATTAAAAACTTTAAAATCTTTTAATTAAAAAAAGTGCTTTTTGAAAAAAATAACAGATAATACTTAAGAAAAGGCAGTATTTAGCTCCTGGCAAATTTTAGAGTAATTATGTCATGCAAGAATTATTAATATCAGTATTATGAGTAAAGTAACTATCTTTTGTATGCAACATACTATTTCCATTTTCCCTAACATAGATTGTTTTTTCTGTCCTTTTGGATCATATTTGTCATATATATAACAGTTTATTTTGTGGTCAAAAAACAAATAATGCAGAGATTGATATTATTTCATTTTGAATAGAATAATAGTAACAATGCATATTATTCTTCAGTAACAATATAGTTTTCCCTGGGAAATGGTCTCTCCCTCTAGTTTCTTAAACTTGCAGATTTTAACATTATCCTAGGATATAATTTCAAAAGATTTCCTATTTTTAGCAATATCTTCCATTTTCTTCAGAGAATTTCCTATTTGGGAGAAGAAAGTAAAACCTGGAGAATGAGATGAAATGTCAACAGTCAGATCAGATAAGCTTCAGGTACATTATAAGTCTTTATTTTGTTTTATGAACAATTTCTGTGAAAGAAGCAGGCCCTGAAATAAGACCTGGTTATGAACTGAGGTTGGAAGGAGGTTGCTAGGAGACTTCTGATTGACTTTGGATGACGTCATGAGCACAGCCAGGATGCCCATAATACCTAGTTAATACATTGCGTCTAGCAGTTCTCCCAATTTTTGTGTATACATTTCATTTTGTAAATGTAATAAAACACCCCAAGCAACACTTTTCTGGGTAATTAGTGCACTTTTAGAGCCCCTTGATTTCAGAAGTGTACTAGATACGATTTAGGAAAGCATTTCAACTCATAAAGAATTTCTCTTGTTGATAAATCTCTCTTGAGACCAGCAATTCAGATAAATAAGATATAGGTTGGATCTGAAATTACTTGTGGTTCTTTTAGAGACTCACTGGGAAGAGAGGGAAAGGGGACAGTTTTGAATACACTCCAGAACTTTCCCCGGGTCAAGGTAGTGCAGAAAAATGAGTGGATATTTGAAAGCATGGAACTGATTCAGGTGTCCATTTCACTCCTTTGTGGGTAAAAGTCAAAGACGGATCTCAAAGAGAGGTGAGCAGAGTCGTCTGTGGGTTGCAGGAGCTCATCTCCTTCCACCGCATTTAAAGATGGCTGAATCCTGAGATTAAAGTGAATCAAAATTCCTTTGGTATGTACTTAAACCTTTCCAGCCCAATCCAGAGAAAGTCTAACTCCGCAATACTGTTTTTTGTTAGTTTGTTTGTTTGTTTGTTTTTTCCCGCAAGAAATGAAATGTTCCTTGCTGTTAACTCTTTGAATTCACCAAGACAATCTCCTAAAGTCTTGAGGCCTCAACTTTCTTGATGGCTGTCACCACTGCCCTCCGTTATCCCCCGTTCCTTTGCTTTCACTTATTCGTTTGACCTATCTATGTGTTAAGTTGTTCAGGAAGAAGCATTTAACATCTAAAGTCCATTTCACCTTCTTTTTCTTAAAAAAAAAAGGAAAAGTCTTGAAACATCATTTGTTTTTTCTTCATTAGAAAGAGGAAGTGGTGTTTTATCAAATGTAAATAGTTTTGAACGCTGATGGGTTAGAGTTCTGCTCAGCACTCAAAGACCATGAAGTTTGATTAGGTACTAAACTTGGCACCAAGAATCCTCCATTCATCCCGTCAGCCAAGTCACGCCACTGGTCTCAACGTTCTGAAAGTTAATTACCTGTATGTTGCTTGTGAAGCCTACGCGCAGTTGCTTTATTTGACCGCAGCTTAAGCAAATAATAATCAACTCTTCATCAAATTCAGTCAAAGGTAACTCGGACGCAAAACCAATCAACTGCCATTTTAAAACTGGATTTGAAGAAGAATGTCTTAAATAGGGGGCTTCCCAGGTGGCACAGTGGTAACAGACGTGAGATGAAGTCTTATGATTAGAAAATTAGAAGAACATTTTTTGTATTAGACCCATGTATTTGTATCAGTTAAATCCTTAAGTCCCCAAACTCTGGTTGTTTTGGGAACTCAACTGAGGAGGAGAATTCAAATCAAATTCACCTATAACCATAGATTTGCAAACTGAAATATTTCAGTGTGTAGGTCACCATAACAGAGATTCTACAGACAACACATAATTTCCAAATGATAAGCACCTAATTTACAAGGGAGTTCCCCAGATGGTGCAGTTGATAAAGAATCTGCTGACCAATGAAGGATATTCAAAGGACGCAGGTTTGATCCCTGTGTTGGGAAGATCCCCTGAAGGAGGAAATGGCTACCCACTCCAGTATTCTTGCCTATAAAATTCCATGGATGGAGGATCCTGGCAGGCTCCAGTCTACTGGGTTGCAAAGAGCTGGACATGACTGAGCATACACAACCAGCCAACTTAAAAAGACACCAAGGTGCTCATTCTGATTATACCGTATGTGCATAAATTGTTCACCTCTCAAAGCAGAGTTGCAACTACACTGTCCTGGGCCGATCCTGCCACCTGGTGGCTGGGCAAGGTAACGCCTTTTCTTAATACATTGCCTTCCAACCCAGCTCCTTGTCATTACTCCGTTCACTTCCCAAATCAGAGGTATTGCACTCGTGACCTCACGCTACTTTTCCTCTGCCTTCATGGCTCGGTTAGCTCCAATATCCTAGCATCTTTTTCTGACACATGCACACTTAACTTTCCTTCTTCTCACTCAGTTTCTTCATCTCTGCTGCCTTCCAGCGTTTGCCCATGATCAAATCTTTCTCCTCCTTTACTGTCACTCTGTTTTTTAAAACTTCCTATTTTATTGATTTATTTTGAAGCTTTTGGTATTTTATTTCATTTTTTTATCCTTCAGCTACACTTTATTTTTATTTATTTTTTAAATATAAATTTATTTATTTTAATTGGAGGCTAATTACTTTGAAATATTGTATTGGTTTTGCCATACATCAACATGAATCTGCCATGGGTGTACACGTGTTCCCCATTCTGAACCCCCTTCCACTTTCCTCCCCGTACCATCCCTCTGGGTCATCCCAGTGCACCAGCCCCGAGCATCCAGTATCATGCATCGAACCTGGACTGGCAATTCGTTTCATATATGATATTATACATGTTTCAATGCCATTCTCCCAAATCATCCCACCCTCTCCCTCTCCCACAGAGTCCAAAAGACTGTTCTATACATCTGTTTCTCTTTTGCTGTATCACGTACAGGGTTATCATTACCATCTTTCTAAATTCCATATATATGCTGTAGTTATATATGTTATATATGTTAGTATACTGTATTGGTGTTTTTCTTTCTGGCTTACTTCACTGTGTAACTTGGCTCCAGTTTCATCCACCTCATTAGAACTGATTCAGATGTATTCTTTTTAATGGCTGAGTAATACTCCATTGTGTATATGTACCACAGCTTTCTTATCCATTCATCTGCTGATGGACATCTAGGTTGTCCTGGCTATTATAAACATCCATGTCCTAGCTATTATAAACAGTGCTGCATGAACATTGGGGTACACGTGTCTCTTTCAATTCTGGTTTCCTCAGTGTGTATGCCCAGCAGTGGGATTGCTGGGTCATCTGGGTCATAAGGCAGTTCTATTTCCTGTTTTTTAAGAACTCTCCACATTGTTCTCCATAGTGGCTGTACTAGTTTGCATTCCCACCAAGAGTGTAAGAGGATTCCCTTTGCTCCACACCCTCTCCAGCATTTATTGCTTATAGACTTTTGGATAGCAGCCATTCTGACTGGCGTGAAATGGTACCTCACTGTGGTTTTGATTTGCATTTCTCTGATAATGAGTGATGTTGAGCATCTTTTCATGTGCTTGTTAGCCATCTGAATGTCTTCTCTGGAGAAATGTCTGTTTAGTTCTTTGGCCCATGTTTTGATTGGGTCGTTTATTTTTCTGGAATTGAGCTGCAGGAGTTGCTTGTATATTTTTGAGATTAGTTGTTTGTCAGTTGCTTCATTTGCTATTATTTTCTCCCATTCTGAAGGCTGTCTTTTCACTTTGTTTATAGTTGGAGTATAAACAATTAACTATGGGTGACAGTTTCAGACGGACAGCAGAGGGACTCGGCCATACCTATACATGTATCCATTCTCCCCCAAACTCCCCTCCCATACAGGCTGTCACCTAACATTCAGCAGAGTTCCCTGTGCTATTCAGTAGGATCTTGTTGTTGGTTATCCATTTTAAATATAGCACAGTATTCCTGTTGATCCTAAACTCCCTAACTATTGAGTCAAATGGTGACTCTCCTTACGGTTTATCTGCCAAGAATAGCTCATTCATTTGTTCTAGTGTTCAGTATAAGTATAGCAATGAACAAGACTGACACAGTCCTTTTTATCATTGAACTTATACTCTGCTGGGAAAACCAACAAAGAAGATGGGAATCTATTCACAATGTAATTCTAGTTGGTGACAAACACTATGAAGAAAGTAGGGCAGAGTAACAGGGCATGGAAAATGATGAGATTCCACAGTAAAATATCATTTCCCATCCACTGCGTTGCTAAAAATGTCTGATATGGTGCGTGTCAACTGCGATGTGAAGCAGCAGTTCCTGTCTACTGCCCTTGGGAGTGTGAATGTGTGTAGCCAATTTAATACGCAGTTTGGAACTATCCACCAAAGGTGGCCATGCACGTGGCCCATGATGCTGCCACTCCAATCCTAGAAAATTTTTGCCGTGACCAGAGCGTGTACAAAATAATTGTAGGATCATTGTTCATAATAACACAGCTCTGAGAAAAATCCAAGTGTTCATCCAGAGCAAAATGAATAAATAAATTATGATATTGTCCTATAATAGAAGAGCACATGTCGTGAAAATGAACTGTAAGCCACACAGTGATATGGATGAGTCTCAAAGATATTCTATTGAATGAAAAAGGAAATATAAAATGATTCTACTTATGTAAAGTTCCCAAATAGGCAAGATCAAACAATGTATTTAAGAGTACGTTTATAGGTT
Organism: Ovis aries; assembly: GCF_016772045.2. Taxonomy (NCBI): domain Eukaryota; kingdom Metazoa; phylum Chordata; class Mammalia; order Artiodactyla; family Bovidae; genus Ovis; species Ovis aries. The sequence continues at coordinate 19,760,826 of NC_056067.1, read as the reverse complement.
GTGGTAGTGAAAAAAAACTATAGAAAATGGTCATTATTAACATAAAACTCATCAGGATGGCTAAATCTAAAGAAGGAAGGGGAAATGGCTAGAGACCTCCCAGGGCTTCCTAAGTATAGTAATGTTTTATCCATCAGTTAGATTGGGGATGCATGGGATTTATTCCATTTTGATTAATAATTATTATTTAAAATACCATGTGTGCATTGTGGATACACTCTTTTGCATGAGTATGGCACATTTCATAGCAAAACATTTCTTGAAAAGTGACTAAAGAGCGTGGTGCAGCTGGGGCTATGAGAAAAGTTTTCATGAACAGGTAATGTTGAGCAGAGACGTGAATGATGTGGACAGATTTGTCTAAAGAAGGCTTGAGGTGAGCATTTCCCAAAGAACAGGGAAAAGCAAACATAAAGACCCTGGGACAAGTGAGTCTGATGGTTTCTGGAACCAGGGAGAAGGTCTGTGAGACTAGAGATAGAGGGAGCAAGAGGGACTGTAAGAGTTACACAAAAAGAAAGGGAGCCAATTGTGTAGACTCATAGGTTGAAGCTCAAGTGACAAATCTGCCTAAAGAAAAGGAAGGCAGCATTGGTAAGAGAAATTGAGATTATGAAGAAACTCTCATATAATATTCAAAAAATTCTTCATGCTATGTCTCAGCATTAGTGGTAATATATGTGCTTGTGAATATATATGTCTGAAGTACACGTGTATGTACATATGTTCACGGAACAATAGCAATTCCACTACCAGCAAACAGTAACAGATAACGGCTTGTAGTAAAAATAAGTAATCTTATGGTCCCCTATTCCACACACAGTTCTATTCATCAAAGATAGCAATTTATGCCTCAATCACTGAAGACTATACTCTAACCACTTTTTCTTGATCAGTCAACTCTGGAAATGGTTCCCTGTGAGTCTGTCCTGGAAGACATAAATTTAGCTCACGTGTGGCACACTTCATCCTCTCTTTAACTTAGTGTTTGAAATTTCTATCACTATAATATTAAGCAATATTTAAAACTTTTATTTCTTGTTTCAACTACTTTAGATAATTTCTCGCAAATCTCTGAGTTATTGTATTAGGATATTTTGTTAATAGTAGTTAAGTCTTTCAAGATTTGGCTAAGGCTTGAGTCAAGCCAGATATTCAGTGATATAACTATATAAAAATTGTTTCCTGTGAGCAAGGAAGGAGATCTGAATTGTATCTTCTTTTCTAGGGATTTAGTGTTGTGCCTTCTTTTCCACTCAAAAGAGAATGGTCTTAGCATCCAAGACAAATGGACTTTCATTGCTGTTATCATGTTAGCAATGGCACAATGTCATGCCACATTTGAAGTTCCACATACCTGCTTTCTGGTTAGATTTATAATATTTGTTGTAGCTGCTGCTGTTGTTTGTTTCTTGTACATTTGAATATCAACTTACTTTTATTTGGGGTAGTGTCCTTAAGAAGCATTCCCCCTGCCACAATTCAATGTTAAACCTCATGTTTAAGCTCATACTTTGAACCTGAGACACATTGTTAACCAAATTATTTCACAGTTAGAAAAGAATATTTGCCATGTGAGAATCTAAGGCACAGAGAGGATTTTTTAGTAACTTACCTAATGTCACACAACTAGTAACTACTGAGTCTGTCATACTAAGCAAGAGATCACTTGGTAAGCATGGAATCTGAGCGAATGGAAATAAAATTCCTTGGGGCCATTTTATCAGAATTATCTATCCACTCATTATTTTTTCAAACATTTATTAAGCACCTATTATTTTCTAGACACTGACTAGACACCAGGCTTCAAGACATGAGTATAGTATCTTTAAGTGCCATACTGGGACTGAGTCTAGTAGGAAAGACAAAATTTTTTTAAATTGCCATAAACCATAGTACAAAATATTTTTGAAAAACATGAAATAAAATAAAACATTTGAGCAATATATCACCCAAAAAGTGCCTCTCCCATCCAGGCCTCAAATTTTTATCTGAAAAATGTGGATTAAGCAATGTCTTAGGTTTTTTTCAGCTCGACCAGCTGTAAATAATATATTCAGTATATGTTTAACTCTTCACAATATCATAATTTGTCTTTGTTTCTTTCTATTACATGAGATCTACCCCATTCCTTCTCTTACTAACTTTCTTGTTAGAACATGATGACTTGATTTAAACGAAATAATTTCTAGGCCTTCTGCACAGCCAATATCCTGAGATTTATTTCCGTGGGACACACTACTCAGACTGGATACATTAACCTTCAGTTCAGTTCAGTCTCTCAGCTGTGTCTGATTCTTTGCGACCACATGGATTGCGCAATGCCAGGCTTCCCTGTCCATCACCAATTCCCGGAGCTTGCTCAAACTCATATCCATCGAGTCAGTGATGCCATCTAATCATCTCATCCTCTGTTGTCCCCTTCTCCTCCTGCCTTCAATCTTTCCCAGCATCAGGGTCTTTTCCAATGAGTCAGTTCTTCCCATCAGGTGGCAAAAGTATTGGAGTTTCAGCTTCAGCATCAGTCCTTCCAATGAATATTCAGGACTGATTTCCTTTAGGATGGACTGGTTGGATCTCCTTGCAATCCAAGGGACTTTCAAGAGTCTTCTCCAGTACCACAGTTCAAGCATCAGTTCTTCGGTGCTCGGCTTTCTTTATAGTCCAACTCTCACATCCATACATGACTACTGGAAAAACTAGTAGCTTTGACTAGATGGACCTTTGTTGGCAAAGTAATGTCTCTGCTTTTAATATGCTGTTTAGGTTGGTCATAGCTTTTCTTCTAAGGAGTAAGTGTCTTTTAATTTCATGGCTGAAGTCACCATCTGCAGTGATTTTGGAGCCCAAAAAGCCTGTGTGGATCACAACAAATTGTGGAAAATTCTTCAAGAGATTATCCTTCAGAATGTTCACTAAATGTTTGAAATTATCATTTTGCCACTTACATTGGGATGATAGTTTGGCTAGATATAAAATTTTTGGTTAAAAGTAATTTATCTCTGAACTTTGAGAATATTGCTCCACTGACATCTGTTTCACAGTCAGTAAACAAAAAATTAGATGTCATTAAATTTGTGTTCTTTGCAGATGATCTGGTATTTTTTTCTCTATATACATAAGCTTTTAGGATCTTTTATTTATCCATGTTGATCTAAAATTTCACAGTGATATTTTGAGCAGGAATCTTTTTTCACTGGATGGGCTTGTGTTGAAGACACATCTCCCTCTTCAGCTCTGTATAAATTTTTAGATGAGTTTCCCCCACTTGTTTCCCTATAGGATTTCTGTCCTCTCTTAAATCCCTGTTTGTACGATGCTAAATGTAGTTGAAATCCTACCTCTTTTTCCTGTTTCTCTGGTTTTCTGTATAATATACATTCTCTCAGCTAGTGATGGTCTTTTGTAATATTATCCTAGTTGTCATTTTATGAACTATTGAGAAAAATAAGAAATAAACATGCTCATTATGTCTTCTTGAGTTCAAAGTTAAGATCTTGCAAACTATTTGTTATGTTAACAATCTTAGATTTAGTCAAGCTGAAAAGGACCTATGATATTCCTAATCCACATTTTTTCAGGTGAGAAAATTGAACCCAAATGGGAGAGCTGTGTTTTGGGTGACACATTGCTTTAATGTTATGTTTGATTTGAAAAATTCTATAGGTATTATTTTCTACAGTGATTTATGGCAGATAATCTTTTCCAGCTGTGAAATAATTTGGTCAAAGAGGTCTTTCAGGTCTGATGTATGAACTTACATACCATTTCTGAGACTGACTTGTGAGGCAAATGCTTTCTAATGCCATCCCTAAATTAACTTCTGCATGAAACTTTGAAATATAACCTGCTTTTTAAAACTGAGATTTTGATAAAGAGAAGGCAATTTGAAATAGATAATGCAGTTTTAAAAAATAAAAAAAAAAGTTAGCTGTTCTTGGAGATAGAAGTATAAAAATTCCAAAGATCTTAGAGGATGGCAAATTTATATCCATGGTGTACAATTTTACTCTTTGTAAGACAAGACTGCATCCCTTACCTCAATGTACTAGTTGGTAGAGTACAACAGGATGGCTGCTGATATAGGCTTTTCTTTATATCCAGCTTCCTTTCTCTTAACACACACACACACACACACACACACACACACACACACACACACAGCCAATTAAGGGAAGCTTCCCAGAGTGCTAATCAATAAAAGCAGATAAAACATCACTGAAAATGTCAGGAGGTGGAGAAAATTGTGTTTACTTACACTCCCATGTAGAAAATTGCACACGGACAAAAGGAAAATGTTAGAAAGCCCCTTGTAAAGAATGCAGTGGGATATGAACCCCTGTGGGGCCAGCCAGAGCAACTAGTGCATGCCAAAGAGACAGGGTCCTGTTAAGTGAAGGGCTTTTGTGCTCCTGGGTGGATTTTCTGATTACCTCATATGCACACCATAGGTGAAAGAGGGATCCTTTGCCCAAACAACAGCCAGTACTGGGCAGATAAGATTGACAATACTTTGTTAGTTGTGTATACTCACAGCCTGGGGAAGGGGAGCCAACACATGTCATATAGGGCCTCATGAGGGTTGCACTTCAGGGTAGAATAAAGCTGTAGGGACTGTGGGAGGCAAGATGTGAAGTAACAAGAGGTTGGAGTATCCCTTTGTTCCTGCAGGAGGATGTGATTGATTGATTTGAATAATTTCAGAGGCCAGCCATGAAGTGAAGCCCATTAGGTTGGGGACCAAGTGGAGTGTAGCTGCTCTGACTGATAAAATATCTAGCTGATTGGCGTCCTTTCTCATTGGATGGGAAGCATAGCTAGTAAGAACAGGGAACTCACAGATAAACTTTTGGGGCCCTATAAGACTCAAAGATATCAAGGCAGAAATTGAAATTTCAGGTCTCACAATATAGCGGGAGTACAAGTTGGGGCCAGAGCTAGGGACAATAAGATAAATTGATCAGAGTCAAAAGGTCCTTATTTTCCAACTTTTTCATTCATTCTTGAGCCCCTCCACAAAATGTGTTGGACACATTGATATGAATTGAATTATGTTCCCCCAAATTCATATATTCAAGTACTAAACACAATGTGACTGTATTTGGAGATAGAGTCTTTAGAGACATCAAGTTAGATGAGGTCATAAAGGTGGGGCCCTGATCTAATAAAATTGATATCTTTATAAGACGAGGAAGAGACATCAGAGGAGAGCCCACGTGAGACCACAGTAGAAGGCAATTTCTATAAGAAGATTGATGTCTCACAAGAAGCCAACTCTGACAACACCTTGATCTTGGACTCCCACCATTCAGAACTATGAGAAAATAAATTTCTCCTGCTTATGCCATCCGCTGTGTGGTAGTTTCTTATGGCAGCCTGAGCAGAGTGATAAACATGTAAAATAAAAATTGATTTAACAAGTGAAAAATTCTTAACCACTGAATTCTCATGTCTTAGGTTGGCCTATTCACAGAATCGTAATTGTTTCTGTTGTTCAGTTGCTCAGTCATCTCCAACTCTTTGCAACCCAATAGTCTGCAGCACATCAGGCTTCCCTGTCCTTCACCATCTCCCAGAGTTTGCTCAAACTTGTGTCCATTGAGTCAGTGATGCCATCCAGCTATCTCATCCTCTGTCATCCCTTTCTCCTCCTGTCTTCAATCTTTCCCAGCATCAAGGTCTTTTTCAGTGAGTCAGATATGTGCATCAGATGGCCAAAGTATTGAAATTTCAGCTTCATCATCAGTCCTTCCAATGAATATTCAGGATTTATATCATTTTGGATTGACTGGGTTAATAACCTTGCTGTCCAAGGGACTCTCAAGAGTCTTCTCCAACCCCACAGTTCAAAAGCATCAATTCTTTGGCACTCAGCTTTCTTTATGGTCCAACTTGCACATCCATACATTACTACTAAAAAAAACACATAGCTTTGACTAGACGGATCTTTGTTGGCAAAGTAATATCTCTGCTTTTTAATATGCTGTTGAGGTTTGTGATAGCTTTCCTTCCCAGAAGCAAGCATCTTTTCATTTCATGGCTGCGGTCACCATATGCAGTGATTTTGGAGCCCAAGAAAATCAAGTCTGTTTCCAGACTCTTTCCCTATTTGCCATGAAGTGATGGACCAGATGCCATGATTTTAGTTTCTGAATGTTGAGTTTTAAGCCAACTTTTTCACTCTTCTTTTTCACTTTCATCAAGAGGCTCTTTAGTTCTTCCTCACTTTCTGCCATAAGGGTGGTGTCATCTGCATATCTGAGGTTATTGATATTTCTCTCAACAATCTTGACTCCAGCTTGTGTTTCATCCTGCCCAGCATTTCGCATGATGTACTCTGCATAAAAGTTAAATAAGCAGAATGACAGTATACAGCCTTAATGTACTCCTTTCCTGATCTGGAACCAGTTGGTTTTTCCATGTCTGGTTCTAACTGTTGCTTCCTGACCTGTATACAGGTTCTCAGGACACAGGTAAGGTGGTCTAGTATTCCCATCTCTTTGAGAACTTTCCACAGTTTGTTGTGATTCACACAGGCAAAGGCTTTAGCGTCGCAAATGAAGCAGAAGTAGATGGTTTTTTTCTGGAATTCTCTTGGTTTTTCTATGATCCAACAGATGTTGGCTATTTGATCTCTGGTTCCTCTGCCTTTTGTAAGTCCAGCTTATGCATCTGAAAGTTCTCGGTTCACACGTTGCTGAAGCCTGGCTTGGAGAATTTTGAGCATTACTTTGCTAGCATGTGAGATGCGTGCAATTATGTGGTAATTTGTACATTTATTGGTATTGCCCTTCTTTGGGATTGGAACGAAAGGTGACCTTTTCCAGTCTTGTGGCCACTGCTGAATTTTCCAAATTTGCTGCCATATTGAGTGTAGCATTTTCACAGCATCAAATTTTAGGATTTGAAATAGCTTGCTGGAATTCTATCACCTCCACTAGCTTTGTTTGTAGTGATGCTTCCTGAGGCCCACTTACTTCACATTCCAGGATGTCTGGCTTTAGGTGAGTGATCACACCATCATGATTATCTGGGTCATGAAGGTCTTTTTTGTATAATTCATCTGTGATTTCTTGCCACTTCTTTATATCTTCTACTTCTGTTAAGTCCATACCATTTCTGTCCTTTACTGTATCCATGTTTGCATGAAATATTCCCTTGGCATCTCTAATTTTCTTGAAGAGATCTCTAGTCTTTCCCATTCCATTGTTTTCCTCTGTTTCTTTGCACTGATCACTTAATAATTGATAATACACTTAATACTGACCCTTTAATCTTGTTTCTCTCCCACCATTCAGTAGTAAAGAAAAGGTTAAATTGAAACTTAAAAGTGATTTTTTAAAAACTGGAAAATAGCAGCAATGAAAATGCCCACCTTCAGGTCCCTCTCTCCATTGTGCTAAAACAGAGCTCCCTCTCACTAATATGATAACTTTGAATGATGATTCAGGCTCCTTCCCTCAGCCTCCGTTTCCCCAACTGTGAAGTGAAAAGGTCCTATTGACAGATTTTTCATAAATTTCCTTTCATCTGTAATATTCCATGACTCTAAGACAATAATTGTTTTGCTCCTATAGGTCTTACATAATCCCATTTGCAAATAGTCTAATTTATAATTTTTGAATAACTAGTAATAGCAGTTAGCAGAAATGTAAGTTCATGGAGGCAGTTTCTCTAGCAAGCACCCCTCTGGCTATAATTTCCATACACACATTTGCTGCAATTGCTTCTTTCTGTGATACTGATTTTAACAACCTTATTTAGCAGATCACGCTTTTGAAATGCCAGGAGAGAACTAAATAAAGTCAAGGGTCAAAAGCATGACATGCTTCTGTATAAAATTAAAAGTTAATTACTAGCTGCATCCAGGGGCCAGGACTATTTTAATTTTGGAGTCACTTGCCTGACTATTTAGAATCTATGTTTTAACTATAGCATCAGAGAGTCAGCTGACTAACATTGCTGTAAAGGGAGTCAGTCATCACCAAGCAGAAACTCTATATGCCATGACTTAACTGACCTTTCTCCTTAACTGCCTGCTGCTTATACTGAAATCATGATCACTGACTTGTTTGTTAAAGTCATCATAAAATTTAATGTGTTTTTTTAAATGCCCTTTAGCAAAATGCATTTAGGAGGAAGTATATAGGAACAAGGTTTCCTTCATCACATTAAAGGGCCTGACATTTGGTAACACATATTTATTTTTGGCAATAATTTAGGATAACATTAGAAAACCCAGTAGTCCAGGTGGTACAAGGGGCAGTGGTAGGGTACCCCCATGAAACTCCTTGAAATAAGCAAATGGGGTTACTTTCTAGGAAAGGTCATGTTAAAAAAAATAATTAACATTTGAATGTGATGAGAAAGAAAGAAAATCACCTTAAAGAGACAGGCTGCTTCCCAGGCAAGATCTGACTATATAATGCCTGAGGAAATGTTTCTTGTAGTACCTTCTATAGATCAGTAATTCTGTGACTAAAATAGGTGTTATTCCAGGGGAGGCGGGAGGATTTCTGAAGTCAAGAAGATTAGAGATTGCACATTAAAATAATTCTTTTTAATTATAAAAAGGTTTCAGGCAAGGAGGACTTTTGAGGATATTCAATACACATATTGAGGATCTTTAAGAGGGAGCAGAGTAGCCTCGTTCCCCACATTAAATTGGCTATGGATCACTCTTGTGAGTTCCTTGCAAGACTACTTAACAACCACAACAAAAGAACAAAACAAAATTTGTGGTAACCCTCTATGAAAATGACCACAGACAGACTTCGTTGATCAAAACTATGGAAATTTCAAAGGGAGCACGAGAGCCCATTATTGCTTTGCTCTTTCGACCACTGGACAGTGGAGAGGGTGGCCTGGCTCAAGCATGTGAGTGCCCAGCTTCTCCCTCCTGCAATGGTGAGCCGTAGATGATATGTCTTGCCTCCCCACCCCCAGTGAGGGACAAGTTACCATGACTCCAAGTCCCCAAATACACGATTTGTCACCAAGTCCAAACTTACCCTGGGTTTCCTCCATAAATGTTCCTAAGAATCACTGTAGGGGGAATTCTTTAGTCTCACCCTCACCAACTGTTTTTTGGAATCATAGTGACTTGGCATTGACTTGGAGAGACCCATCTGCTCACTGGTCACACGTGGACTTGGTGGAATCTCACAAATCATAGAATCCTTTAAACAAACTCCTCTGAACAGGACGAGATCATTGCACTTGTAATTGAGATGGAAGGATCTGAATATCACCTAAGGAAGAGCAGGAACACCAAAAACAGGCTACTCTTTCAGAGGAGGTTCTCATGTTAATCAAACTTACACAGACGAATGTTAGACTGATGTTTATTTATTCAAAGTGATTTTTTAAAAAGTTACTACTGAGCAATCTGGACATCCTTGAGGGTGCTTCTTAGCACATCTACCCCTGTGGAAAATCTGCACTGGTAACAAAATCAGATGAACCTACATTAGATGTCATTGAAGACAAAGTCATCTGAGTTAGATGCCTTCATGTGCAAATGGTTTATGGTTAAAGCTGAAAATCAGAAATATTTTGCACCTGGGTAAGGAATGAGGAACTTCTAGGCATTGACAGATGATATTTTTCTAGAGAAAAGAAGACTCTCTAGGCAGAAGTAACAACATGGATGAAGTCAGAGAGCCATGGAAACATTGTGGCAAGAGGAAAACCTCCATGGGGCTTGGAGCAAGGTGGAGAGGGCCACCGTCTTCCTGTCCTGCGATTCCCAGCCTTGCCCACAGTCACCCAATCAGCCCTTCTTCAGGGAAATATCCAGCCTGCTCTGCCCCACAATGCATTGTTCTATGAAGATTATGGAATTTGTCGAGGTTTGCAGCCAGATTTTTAAATGCCTAGGGCTCCATGCTTTCTGATGAAGAAAACCTTTTTGTTTTAGACCTACTATGTGCTCAACCTCACCCTCACTTCTGAGGAGACAAACAGAAAGGTATCACGGGAATTTTTGAAGACAAAGCAGACCTTTAAATGATCCTTTATGACACACTATGGTATATCGTGATTCTATCATAGCTCAGAATGGAGCCCAGTTTCAAGGTATATATGAGTTAAAAGAAGCATGTAAGGTAGAGATTTTTCTCCTACTGAAGAATAGTTGCCAAAAGAGAACACTCACTACTTTTGTTCTGAAACTTGTCCCTAAGAGGCTTTTATCACATCAGTTAAGTTCTTTCTCTTTTATTGGAGTGTAATTGCTTTACAATGTTATGCTAGGTTTCTGCTGTACAACAAAGTGAGTCAGCTATATTATGCATATATCCCCTCTCCCACCCCTCCCATCCTATTCCTCTAGGTCATCACTGAGCATTGAGCTGAGCTCCCTGTTCGATTAAGTTCTTTATCTTCATTTTTTTCCCGCACAACATCATCTCAAGTTTGTGCAGCTACACAGTGAAAATCACACCCAATACGAATAACTATCCAGAAATCACAAACTTAGAGATGGGCTTCTAGAATTCGTCTGAATTCCTACTCCCTCCCCTAAGAACAACAAACAAGAGAGACACTGATCCTGAAATTATAAGTTGCACTGTTTGAATGAGTGAAGGAGTGAATGAACAGGCACAAATGGAAACATCCCTTCTAGACATGAATTGTCAAAGAACATAAGTGAAACCATCATGAAGATGGCAAAAATCTAACCAGTGTACTCCAGATGTGGACTGCATATTCAGTCAATTTCAATCCATACCTTACGAAGTTTGTTTCCAAAAAATGCACCCTAATCCCGCAGTACTCATTGTGGACATGGGGCTTCCCTGGTGGCTCAGTGGTAAAGAATCTTCCTGCCAATGCAGGAGATGTGGGTTTGATCCCTGGGTCGGGAAGACCCTCTGGAGAAGGAAATGGCAACCCATTCCAGGATTGTTGCCTGGGAAATCCCATAGACATAGGAGCCTTGCAGGCTACAGTCCGTGGGGTCATAGAAGAGTTGGAGATGACCTAGTGACTTCAACAAAAATATTGTGAACACAATCTTAAAGACTAGTTAATTCTCACCTGCTAAGAAGGTGGATGTTCTGATTGTCTCCTAATGCAGGCTCCTGGAGGAGGCAGCTCTTTCTAAGTACCACAGAGGTAACTGAGAGTTATACAGTCTTCCATCTGTTACCCCCAACAGCTCCACTATCCTGGCCTCGGCAATGGGAATTGCTTGTGGGGTATGCCGAGGAGCTGTATAATCAAAAATCAATGATCCAAACGGAGGTCTGTTGTTCTACAGCTGAGCTGGTGTAATATTACAATGCCAATCCTAATGGAGTTACATAGAATCCATCAAAATATCAGGATGCAGGGGTCAATGAGGACCGCAATGCCTCACTTCCTGGCAATTACCACTTATTACTGGGACAGCGCTTTCCCTCTGCTATTCAACTTACTTCAATAAATGATATTAGGCGACCCTGCAGGGGCAGTCAATAGAGCATTGTTTTATTGTCACAGCTTCATAGTCAGATCAATACCTCCGTCTTCTGAGATGTAGGTGAGAACCTCTGAATATGGTGCTGATGAAATCATGTGTTTTTATGATTTTGAAATTATACATTTCATTTCCACTTCATTTTTAATGTCAGCAAGGTTGTTAATAGGGGTCTGTCATTTAAACTTTTGTGATATTTATACTCAGTGGGAACAGCAATATATTCCCTAGAAGGAAAACTAAGATATTTCATGAAACAGTCTTTTATGATTCTTCCTTGGTTTCGCCCATTCACTCTGCCTATTTCTCAGGGCTAATTATATGGATTTCCCTTGCTTTGGTATTAAAGAAGAAATATAAATAAATATCTGAGATTTCATAAATTTATGAGAGGACAGCGGAAAGATGTGATGAAGTATTTAAAATGATTCCACCAGTAATTCTCTTCCTTCCATTGGACCTTTTTTTGTTTTTTCACAATTACAGCAGGATTATATTTGAATATTAATTATTATTAATTAATAATAATTAGGACCACACAACCTAGAAATATATTGTACGTACCTAGAAGCCTTTATTATTGTTGCTGTTATTGTTATTATTTTCGCTTTAATTCTTCAAGACAGGGCAGGCATGCAGTTTCTGTTTCCCCCAGTTCTCACCAACCTCCACTGCATCTCACAAGGCCTGCTTCAATCATTTGTGTTTCATACCTAGCCCCTGTGGTTTATTTGAGTAGTCAACCTCTAGATATTTACAGTGAAAAATATATAATAATTTATAATAATAAAAATACCAGAGCTATCATTTAATGAATTCTTGCTCTAAATTGGGCTTCCCTGGTAGCTCAGCTGGTAAAGAATCCACCTGCAATGCAGGAGACCCCACTTGGATTCCTGGGTCGGGAATCTGCTGGCAAAGGGATAGGCTCCCCACTCTAGTATTCTTGGGCTTCCCTGGTGGCTCAGCTGGTAAAGAATCTGCCTGTAATGTGGGAGACCTAGGTTTGATCCCTGGGTTGGGAAGATCCCCTGGAGAAGGGAAAGGCTACCCACTGCAGTATTCTCTGGCTCGGAGAATTCTATGGACTGTAAAGTCCATGGGGTCACAAAGAGTTGGAAACAACGGGCATAGTACAAACAATTTTGCATACATCACCATCTCCTAATTTCATACTTGTAACAATCTTGTGAAGTGATACTGTTTTTATTTAATTTGCAGATGAGGAGACAAAGACCCAGAGAGTTGACATGACTTGGTGACTCTTCCTCAGAGCTAGAAGGTGGTGGGGGCAGAGTTTAAACCCACATTCAGCAAACTTCAGGATCCATATTCGTAATTGTGTTTGTCATACTTTCTTTCAGTTATGATTTTCTTTATGCCTAAGTTTCATCCCATAGAACTGGAAATCCAGTTACTTTTGATGAGTTGAACTAAGAAATATCCTCCTGAGAGGCAGGAGAACTGTAGGAAAAGGTCCAATTAATTTCAGGTCAGAGGTTTTGCATCCTGACTCCTTTCTGGCCTTGCCAATGGCTGGGAACTATTCCCTTAACCTACTTTTATTTCCATTTTTCATCTGCAAATTGAGAGCCATCCTCCCTTCCCTCGAGGGCTGTTGGAAGGATTCAGTGGAAAAGCACATGTTAAATCTATAACCGATGCTATGACCAACTTCAAATTACTTTGAATGTTGATCTTGTTCAACTTTTAGATATTGCTGGTCCTCCTGCTGCACTTTTATTTTTGTTTAAATTTGTCTGGAATCACCCTGATGATGACCCAGTCTTCATATCCTTGTAACTGATCCTAGTTCAAAGCATGTTATAAAAAAATTCATCCTTAGATGGACCCCTAAATAGCAGTGATATATTGAAAGAGGTTTTATGAGACTCAACGAGTGGGTAGAGAGGTAGCTCTTCACAGCCTCTGCATGAACTTCCCTTGGGTCTGAGAAAAGCTTCTTGGGGTTACAACAGCTTCTTCCTCTCCTGTTTACCGAGACACTTAATGCCTGTAAATGTAAGAACCCAGTCTGTGTAGCAGGTTCCTTATGCACAGGCTCTATATTTTTGAGCCTTTTCCCTGCTCTTTCTGATTGTACACAAAGAAGTTTTACTTCTAGGAAGACAGTATAAGATAGTCAATAAGAACCTGAGCTTTCCTACCAACAAATCTGGCTTAGAAGTAGCATTTAGCATCTATGTGATTTTGACCTCTCTCTATAATATCCATGTCTCAGGTTCCTCATCTGTAAATAGGACAATAGATAACATTTAGGTGAGGACTCAGTGCAAAGAGTTCACCACAATGTCTGACTCAGTACATGTTAGTGGTCAATACTGTTAGCTGTTAGCTGTTGTGTTATTTATATTATAATAAAATAGATACTGTATATGGATTAGATGAACAATCCATATACCAAAACATAACTACACATATTTTTCAGTCCTGAGACAGTACTAATCTTCATGTTCAGTTCTTCATGACATTCAAGTCATTGCATTCTGAACTTTGTTTCCTCTGCCCCTGAAAAATGGTCCTCAGAGCTTACCAGTGTGTTTCTAAGCAGGACATGCAGGGACTACCTCTCAGTAAATCACCCCAAACTCCCCATGATATTTCTCTGCCCTGATATCCCATAGTCCTTGTTGCGCTGTGCCTCCCTTCTTACAGGTGTGGTCCCTAGCACTGTATTAAAATGTTATTGATAGGCAGGAAGTTAGCTGACAGAAACAGGAGAGGTGGCCACTTCAGCTAACCTTCCAAAAGCCACCTAATCCCGCTCAAGCAATTTATGAGCCTCACCCCTAATATGCCCATCAGTTCAGTTCAGTTCAGTCGCTCAGTCGGGTCCGACTCTTTGCGACCCTGTGAATTGCAGCACGCCAGCCCTGCCTGTCCATCATCAATTCCTGGAGTTCACCCAAACTCTTGTCCATCGAGTCAGTGATGCCATCCAGCCATCTCATCCTCTGTTGTCCCCTTCTCCTCCTGTCCCCAATCCCTCCCAGCATCAGGGTCTTTTTTTAAAAATTTAATTTTTTTTAAATTTTAATTGGAGGCTAATTGCAATATTGTATTGGTTCTGCCACACATCAACATGAATCTGCCACGGGCGTACACGTGTCCCCCATCCTGAACCCCCCTCCCACCTCCCTTCCCATACCATCCCTCTGCATCATCCCAGTGCACCAGCCCCAAGAATCCTGTATTGAACCTGGACTGGTGATTAGTTTCTTATATGATATTATACGTGTTTCCATGACATTCCCCCAAATCATCCCACCCAGTCTTTTCCAATGAGTCAACTCTTTGCATGAGGTGGCAAAAGTATTGGAGTTTCAGCTTTAGCATCAGTCCTTCCAAAGAACACCCAGGACTGATCTTTAGAATGGACTGGTTGGATCTCCTTGCAGTCCAAGGGACTCTCAAGAGTCTTCTCCAACACCACAGTTCAAAAGCATCAATTCTTCAGCATCAGCTTTCTTTATAGTCCAACTCTCACATCCATACCTGACCACTGGAAAAACCATAGCCTTGACTAGATGGACCTTTGTTGGCAAAGTAATGTCTCTGCTTTTGAATATGCTATCGAGGTTGGTCATAACTTTCCTTCCAAGGAGTAAGCATCTTTTAATTTCATGGCTGCAATCACCATCTGCTGTGATTTTGGAGCCCCCCAAAATAAAGTCTGCCACTGTTTCCATTGTTTCCCCATCTATTTGCCATGAAGTGATGGGACAAGATGCCATGGTCTTTGTTTTCTGAATGTTGAGCTTTAAGCCAACTTCTTCACTCTCCTCTTTCACTTTCATCCAGAGGCTTTTAGTTCCTCTTCACTTTCTGCCACAAGGGTGGTGTCATCTGCATATCTGAGGTTATTGATATTTCTCCCAGCAATCTTGATTCCAGTTTGTGCTTCTTCTAGCCCAGCGTTTCTCACGGTGTACTCTGCATATAAGTTAAATAAGCAGGGTGACAATATACAGCCTTGATGTACTCCTTTTCCTATATGCCCATCAGTACTCCAAAAAATAGTCAGAGGGTGACAAAAACCTCTGGACCTGTCAACTGGCAGGATTTTCCCTGCTTTAGCACATGCTGGTACACCTCATACTATCCTCTACTAAAGTAACCTTTGGCAGCCATTGAACTTATTAATGGCTCATAAATATTTCATGAATAACCTACATCTAATTATAACAGACTGAATTATGGGAGGGACATGTGCAGTAGGGCATCTGGTTAAATAACCTGCCTCTGTCAAGCAATGAACCCCCCCCCCCCCCCCCCCGCCACCACCAGATTATACAAATAACCCTGACTTTACAACTCTGTACTGCAGCCCTCCAGGGCCATTCGCCTCTCTTCACATCTCTTGGGGTGTTCACTCTTTTCTTTCTTTGTGTATCCTCAGTTGCATCCAGCTCTTTGGCATCTGTTCTTTCTTTCCTTAATTAATTTCTCACAATGGGTAAGACCTTAGATTCTTCTTTGCATCCCTACCAAGAAGCGAGACCCACAGGAGGAAGGGAAGGGTCATGAGACTCTCCTGCTAATATTATGAATTCTTTGGAAATGATCATTTGGCCAGTTTGGGCCCCAATAAAATCCAAATGGCTATAGGACGGAAGCTTTCTTTGTTCTGTATACCTTCAATGCAGCTTTCTCAACCTCAGCACTATCAAAGTTTGGACCAGGTAATTCTTCACTGGGGTGTGTTCACTGGGGTGGTGACTGTCCTGTGCACTGTAAGATGTTTAACAACATCTCTGACTTATTCTCACTAGATGCCACCAGCATCCCCCAAGGAGTAACCATTAATGATGTCTCCAGATACTGCCATGTGTTTCCCGGGCTACCAAAATCAGCCTCCGTTGAGAACCACTGCTTTAGTGAAACTCTTTGCTTAGACAGAATGAAAACTTTCCCATAGCTAATAGCACTTTAGGAAAACTTTTGCCCATTTCTTTAGGCACTACTTGATGTTTTCTAAAATTTTATTTCATTTTTAAATAAATAAAGTGGACATAGAGACTTCAGGCTATATTTTAAATTTGGAATGCAGAGAGGTTTGGTTATGATAGACTGTTTTAATTGCAGATTCAGTGAATATACTCCATACAATATATGGACTATGATTCTGGAGAGAATTGCAGACATGTCTGGAAATGACAAAACTACACCAAATGTCATAAATCCCAAGGCTCTAGGAAGGGGTGTTTGGGGTGACTTGGTAGTGGGAACCTCAGAAAATGCCCCCGTCCCTCACCTCCAATCTTGTCACACCAAAAGATAATGTGCTGGGGTTTGAAAGTGTAAGGTACCAAAATAGAAATAACAGGCCTCCTCATCCTTGTCTACATACATCCCACATCAATAGCCTCCTCTTGAGCAAAATGAATTTTCTTCCAGGGCAGAGGAGCCCAGAAAGAGGACCTGTGTGAAAACCATCCTGCTTTCCCCTGTGCATCTCATCTCCTAACTGGGATGGACTTACAGATGCAAATACTAACTCATTATCTAATTCTAGACTGAATAAGCAGCCAGATACGCAGATATAAATTACCCCTTTTACCTTCTCTAAGGGTGTTGAGAGGCAAACAGATTGCCCTCTTCTGTTCTCATTTTAAATGGGTCAGAGCATCGGTGGAACTAGATAATTCACTCCAATCCACTAGATGTAAGCACCTCATAAATTTCATAATCAGCACTAGCATTTTCCTTTTCATAAGCAGTATGTCTTCAGTAGCGTTAATTACATGACTAGTAATGGTCTCTCATTTTGAATCCCCGTTTTGGATGAAATATGGTCCAGCCCAGAGCAGACCCCCTAAGCAGGGCCCTTTGCAACCACACATCAAAGGGTTTCCTGAAGCCAAAGGAGCTAATATTAGAAGAAACTCTAACTGGGAAAAGGCTATACAGGAAATGTTATTTTGACTTTGAAAAAATAAGCCAGGAAAAAAAATATATACATATGAAGAGCCTTTGGAATGCTTTTATTGGATCTGAGGCAGCACTTCCCCTGGTTGGCCTCTCCTGACATCCTTGATAATGCCCTTTGCTGTACACACCTTCAATGCTCTATAGTATCTCATCATGAATTAGCACGGTGCCTCATAGATATTTCCCTACTGTCCGTCTTCTCTGTGTGTGTGCGTGCTCAGTCGCCCAGTTGTGTCTGACTCTTTGCGATCCCATGGACTGTGCCTCTCCAGACTCCTCTGTCCATGGGATTCTCCAGGCAAGAACGTTGGATTGGGTTGCCATTTCCTTCCCCTAGGGATCTTCCCATCCCAGGGATTGAACTATGAGTCTCCTGTATTGGCAGGCAGGTTCTTTATCACTCTGCTACCTGGGAAGCCCCCTGTCTCCCCCATGTCTGTCTTATTTTTATCTATGTGACCCACAGAAGAACACTTCAAAACTATCTGTTGAATGTTGAATGTATGGCTAGCTAAGGCAAATTTATAAAGTAAGCAGACTTTGTCATGTCAACCCATCTGCCTCCCCAGCAATGACAAAGTAGACAGAATGAATTGTTTTGGTCAAGACAGACCAGGGTATAAATCCCGATGCCAAGGACCTGAGCAATTCACTATAATTTCTCTGCTTTCATGACCACACCTCTAGGGAGGATGAGGTCTAACACACGAGGTTGTCAGGAAGGATGTAGAGGAAGAGGGAGGCAGGGATGACTGGAAATAGGGACTAGGTCAATCAGTTGGTGGAATATCCTCTGTCAGGGCTGAGAAGCAAGCAAGTGATACTCTAGACCCAGCTTCAATACCCACCAGCGATGTTTCTTTTTGAGGCTTGTTGCATCTCTCTGTCTTTAAAATGGCAATAA
Organism: Ovis aries; assembly: GCF_016772045.2. Lineage (NCBI taxonomy): Eukaryota > Metazoa > Chordata > Mammalia > Artiodactyla > Bovidae > Ovis > Ovis aries. The sequence continues at coordinate 19,742,509 of NC_056067.1, read as the reverse complement.
GATGACCTCAAGCTTATTATGAAATTTAGGTACAAAAGGGCTTGGGGGAAAAGTGCAAATGGATATTAGTTGATATCATGTTTCCCGTAGTCAAGAGAGTAGAGACCAGAAAGACTAACGGATTCAGTCCCAATCAGTGTCTGAACTAGAAATAGATTCAAGAAAAAAGGTGAGGAGAAGGGAGCCAGAAATGGACCCCAAGCTATCTGCTGTGAGAAGGAAAATGATGCTGATTTCTTCTTCAGGGAGCCTCGCTGGAAACCCTTTAGGAATTTGAGCTGGGCAGGGTGGCTATGTAGCCTCTCTTAGAATAAGGTCCTTCTCACTTAAACCCAAAGGACCTGGAAGCTGGGTGGTCCATCCTTTTCTTGCCGCTGCAGGCTGTGGGTCAGTTCAAACACTCTGCCTGAGCGCTGACATGACCTGATGAAAACAGTTTTGAAAAGTCAGAAATGGGATGCACTAGCTCACAGAACTCAGAGATGAGGAGGAAAGGTAAGGGACCACGTCACGGGGTCCAGATACTGAAGAGAACGCTGAGTGCTAAGACCTCTCAGCCCTCTTCCCTGGGAGCTGGCTTCATTCTCAGGCACTTCCACCAGGAGGGGGCAAATGGCTGCTGACAGGCCTCCTGCCACAGAAGGGGAGCCACCATCTGCAGAAAGCCTTCAGCTGACCCACCGCAGGTCACAGGCCATCCCTGAATGTCTAGCAAGCCCATTCTGATGCTCACACAACCCTGCAGTCAGGGGGAAGGGGTGGCGATGAGACAGGCTGGGGACCTGTGGCCCTTTGCTGTAGGGCTGCCACACTAGCACCTGGACAAGCGTCTCTTTGAACTACAAATTACAAAGAAAGTATATGGGACTAAAAATAACTGCATGCATGCACAGATGGGGCGAATTATAGACAAAAATATATGAAAAGACTAAAAAATTATAGATAAAAAGATACGAAAAGACCAAAAACATTCAGTTGCCACTTCTGAAGAGCCTGGAACAAAACCAGGGTTGTTGTTGTTGTTCGATCACTTAGCCAGTCGTGTCCTACTCTTTTCGACCCCATAGACTGCAGCACGCCAGGCATCCCTGTCGCACATCATCTCCCAAAATTTGCCCAAATTCATGTCCATTGTACTGGTGGTACCATCCAGCTATCTCATCCTCTGATGCCCTCTTCTCTTTCTGCCCTCAATCCTTCCCAGCTTCGGGGGCTTTTCCAATGAGTCAGCTGTTCACCAACTGTAAATGCCAGCCTGCCCCACTGACACCACTCCCCTTTCCTCTCCCTGTAGTTGTCAGGTGTCTAAACCCAGCCTCAAGACCTAGAGGTGTTACTTAACCGGCCCTGAGATGGGGTCTCAGACACCCAGAATTGGGGTCAGGCCTCAGGACGCCTGGTGCTCTATCTGAATCCCCCAGGTCTTAGGGGGAGCCCTCAGGGCCCTGTGGGGCCAGGTTACCTTGCTTGCGGCTGACAGAGGTGCCTCCAGAGGGCTAGGTAGCAGCAGGGTAGGGGAAGACTGCCCCTGCCAAGGGCAGTTCACGATTTCTGGGCTGCATCTCATTCCCATTATGAACATGGGCCTCAGAATCAAAAACAGAGTCTCTTTGCTTCTCAGCCCTGACTGAGAGTATTCTACCAACTGGTCGACCTGTTCCCCGCTTTCCAGTCAGCACGGCCTCCGCCTTCCTTTACATGTCTCCTGACAACCTCATGTGTTAGACCTCATCCTCCCTATCTTACAGGTGGGGTCATGGAAGCAGAGAACACTTGAGAGGTGGGCAGACCACCTAAGCCACCCCTCTGGCCCAACCCCTGGACACACCCCTACCCTCACCCTCTGGTGAAGGAACCAGCCTTCACCCCCGCCTCCACCACCACCTCAGGGAGCAAGCAAGAGAATCTGTTACTTGTTCTTGCTGCCCCCTGCTGCAGCAGGAGCCCTGATAAAGTCTTGCTTGAATTTCTTTTCTGGCCTCTAGTTAATTTCTATTGATGGGAGAAGGCCAAGAACCCTGGCCTGTATTAGTAGCAGCCCCACCTTAGCATATGTGCTCTGGTAAGAGGTAGGGGGTGAAGAGTGTTTCCTAAAGAGATTCTAGGAAGGCCAAAATATAGACCTGCTTCTCAGACACAGACTTTCGGAGTTTATTACATATTATTTGCATACTCATGGTAAACTAGAACCCCGGATCTAGGTCCATGATAGCCCCTGAATCTTCATTTTGCTACTAAGGGCTTTTCCCATTGGGTGATTTTCATGACAAGAAACCATACTTTCTGGACCGTGTTCTTTCCCAGTGTTCCTATCCCAGTGGCTCTCTGGGCTCTGAGCTCTGCTGGGGGCTGAGGGCCCAGGAGCTTCTATTGACTGAGCCCCAGAAGCCATATGATAAAGTCTGATTCGAAGGCTCATGGTTTCCCTGGTTCTGGAATTAATTCACATGCTGCTTGTTTTATGCAGACTCACCGATTGTGCCCAGTGTCACGAACTGTACTGAAACCTCTTAACACCTTTTAAAACTCGATTCACTTTTGATGCCATAAGAAAGATTGGGCCAATAAATAAGAACTAGAATCCATTTGTGGTCCATTTTGCAAAAGTATATTAAATATGGCCTACAATTTGAACTTGCCTTATAAAATGTTTACATGCCATTAAATAGTCCTAACATCCCTCGTGTAAATTAAGCAGGCTGTGATGTTCCTTATTCCAAGGAGCAGCAGTGCTTAGAGCTGTAAAATACTTTCATGCAATAAATCAAATACTTTGCTCCTAAAAGCAGGATTATAAATATAAAAGGCAACAATACTGACCTCGGCGTCTGCAACTTGAATTGCTTTGGGAAAGGCGGCGGAGAAAGAAATGGTCTAATTGGGATGCTTGGTGCCTTTGTTCACTGTGCTTTGGGTATGTTGGTTCCTGGAAAACGTTGTTGTCTACAGATAAGCTTTCCAAAACACACAACTATCCTTTATAAAAAGGACAGGGTCACAAAAATCCATTCAGGCAGGGACCAGCTTCTTAACCAGCAATTTGGAGCACATGTAAGTAGGTCTCCTCGGCTGGAGAGCTTCCTGGTTGAGAAGTGCTCCGAAATCCTGCTTACACCCCATGTGCCTTCCACACTGTTGCTTTTTATAAAGCCTCTTCCCTCTCCTGCATCTGGGCCATCAATGGGCTGTTTTCTTGCAAGTGCTCGAAGTTTAATGGAGCTTAAGTGAGACACAGACCATTAACGCAGTATCAATATTTATTTTTGGTTTCCATGGAAACAGATACCAGCCCATGGGTAACTTCTCTTCCAATGTGAGCAAAAGGATCTTTCGCAGAAGCTAATATTCTGCTCAGTTTCTTGGGGGAAGGATAGTGGTGGTGAGGTTGAGAAACCATCAGTTATTTAATAAACAGAAGCACAAGGAGGAGGAGCACCTGGGCAGGAGTGTATCTCATGTGTGTGTGTGCTAGGAAGGACACTTCAGTTCAGGCACCTCACAGATAGCTCTCTGCCCTCACCATTTGGTCATCCTCAGTCCTTTTGTTTCCGGGCATCAACATCCTAGTATCATTTATCTTGCTACACTGGCCCTAGTTTCTAACCTCTTAATCAGGTTTGAGGCTCTCTGGAAGAGTATGCCCTGCGTACTAACTGCATTTGGCTTTGTGACAAAGTGAGGGGCCTTGTACCTGGCTAAGGAGCAAACATCCTCATATCTGGGCTTAGATTAATGTCCCACGCCTGTGGTACCAACAGCCCAGCTGTTTTGTTTAAGCATCTGCTCTCGTCTCATCTCAGTAGTTATATAAGCTATTCTTCTGCCCCAGGGAAGGGCTGACTCCAACGCTGAAATGGTTCTGCAGGATAAAAAGAGGTGTCAGGATATGTGGGTCCTGATCTTGATTTAGAAGTTAACCAGCTCTCTGCCCTTGCTCCATCCATGTATCTTTCATGAAGATTTAAAGCATAAATTCCTCATAAAGATTTAGCCTCTAAATCTTCATCTAAAAACATGAAAAATTAAATGTATGGTTTCCACAATGCCTTTGATTTATGAAATTTGTGCAAACATGCTTCTAAGTAATAATCTTGCCAGGCCATTACCTACCATTCAACAGCATGGGTCTCTTCCACGTTCATCACCTTCCATGGAATCATCTGTCTTCACTTTGGTTTTCAATGACTTCCTTGGTTTCTCCTAATTATATGTCAGCCTGGTTTCCTCTTTCTTCCAATGTGTTTTTTCTTCTTCACTAAGCTGAATTTTCCCCCAGATGCTCTTTCCACTCTCTCCCACTTTAATGATCTTATTCATGCGTTTCCAAATGATTAGAGATCCTAGGCAATTGTAAATGCTCAAGTCCCATATTCCAGCTGTCACGTTCTCTGTCCGGTGGTGTTCATTTCTTATTGGTACATATAAAATATCACCATTCAGCAGCTTAAAACAACACCCATTTACTAGCTCATAACTCTATAGATCAGTGATCGGACATAGCATGACTGGTTCTCTATTCAAAGTGTAACAAGGTTAAAATCAAGGTACTGGTCAAACTGAGTCCTCATTGACAGGCTCTGAACAGAAATTTGCTTCCAAGCCCATTGAAGTTGTCAGAAAAATGCAGTTACTCATTGTTGTAGGACTGAGGTCCAAGTTTCCTTGCTAGCTGTCAAGCTAGGAAATCTCTCAGCTTCTAGAGGCTATCTCTTTTCATGTGGTCCCTTACACGTTCAGAGTTAGCAATGACATGTTGGACTCTTCTTATACTTCAAATCTCTCTGACTTTTTCCTTAATCACCAACTAGACAAAGCACTCCACTTTTAAAGGACGTACCTGATAGGATCAGACCCACATGGATAACCTTTCCAACCCTAAGGTTTATTAGTTTGCGGCTTTAATTATGTCTGCAGCATCCCTTCACAGAAGTACCTAGATTAGAATCTGATTACATAAACAGGATTTGGGATTCTTGGCCACAGGTGCAAGTGGGAGGCAGGTGTCGGGTAACTTTAGAATTCTGCCTTATAATTGTATACAAGTTATAATTAAGATAGAAGTTGAAAGTTGACCAGTCACATTCCAAACCACTCTGAGTACCATTGGCTCTGACTATAGAGGATTCTTCCAAACAGGAAGTCCTAAAAGTTCCCGAATATGGGCTAGAGTCAGATAGTGATACTCTTCCTGTCTATCAAGACTTCCAGCAGAGGAGGTTGATAAGCATTGAAAAAACATTACACAAAAAATACATACAAGGACATGTACATGCTCAGGTATCGTTACTACAAGGTTCTTAGGCTTTAGCACGCATCTGAATTACCTGGAGGATTTTTTAGGATGTATATTGCTAAGCCGCCTCCTAGAGTTGAGATCCAGTAGGGCTGGGGTAAGGCCTAAGACTTTCCTAAGTGGTGCTGATGCTGCTGGTCCAAGGATGACACTTCAAAACCCATCACTTTAATATACAAATTTTATGCATCAGAATCATCAGTATATGAATGCTTTATTTGGAGGTATGATAGATAGATAGATAGACAGACAGATAGATAGGAGGTAGATAGGTAGATATGTGATGTAACTACTGTATTTGGACACTGAGGGATTCTTTTATATATTTTTGATATATTGAATATATCTATTTACAAAATATTTAGAGTAGACACATACAGTGAATTTCTCCCAGACAATGCGTATCCTACTATTGCTAAATTCCATTCTATTTTCAAACACTGTTTCTCTAGTAAACTCAACTGTAGCTATCTGCTGTCTCCTGTGCATTTGCAAGCTTCAGCATTTCTACTCTCCCCAAGGACTTGTAATGCCATAAGCACGGCTCTGTTCTTTCTCGTTTCACTTTCCTTTTAATGAGACCCTTAAACATTTTTTTGTTGTTGTTGCTACAGCTTGCCAACCCTTTCCTTCCCATCTTCCCTACCGACTGGCTTTGAGAATTCTTTAGAAATTCCATATTGAGAGGAAACAGATTGGGTCCAAATCATGATTTAATGGATGTTGTCCTGAGCCCCAATTTTCTAATCTGTAAAAAGTGGATTCTAATCTCTTCTCTCTAGTTCTATTAGCTAGACCTCTTTGCCAAAGACAGAAACATGACTCAGTCTGGCTCAAATAAGAATGTCCAGAGGTAGCACAATCCTGTGCAGATATGAATCTAAGGGGTTAAACCAGGTTCGCAAGACTCAGTCTTGCTTTTTCTCCAACTTTGGCTGTGCAATCTTTGGTGTGAGTTTTATCCTCAGAGAAACTATCACCAAGCAAAGGTCCAGGCAGCTCAAGGCTTCATCCTCTAAGCTTAGTGGCCCCAAAAGTTTTCTCTTTCCTGATAGTCTCAACTAAAGTCCCAAGGATTGTGTTTCTTTGGACAGACTTGGATCATGTGCTTATTCCTGGACCAATCATTGTGGTTGATGGGTGTAATAAACTGAGGGGTCTGGGCCTGAGGATGAACTCACACTTGGAGGGTGTACCTTAGGGTTAATCCCACTTGAAACATATAGACTGAAATTTACAGAGATAATTTCCAAAGTAAATTAAGGTGGTAAATGCTGGACTGGAAGAAACACAAGCTGGAATCAAGATTGCTGGGAGAAATATCAATAACCTCAGATATGCAGATGACACCACCCTTATGGCAGAAAGTGAAGAGGAACTAAAAAGCCTCTTGATGAAAGTGAAAGAGGAGAGTGAAAAAGTTGGCTTAAAGCTCAACATTCAGAAAATGAAGATCATGGCATCTGGTCCCATCACTTCATGGGAAATAGATGGGGAAACAGTGTCAGACTTTATTTTGGGGGGCTCCAAAATCACTGCAGATGGTGACTGCAGCCATGAAATTGAAGGACGCTTAACTCTTTTGAAGAAAAGTTATGACCAACCTAGATAGCATATTCAAAAGCAGAGACATTACTTTGCCGACTCAGGTCCGTCTAGTCAAGGCTTTGGTTTTTCCTGTGGTCATGTATGGATGTGAGAGTTGGACTGTGAAGAAGGCTGAGTGCCAAAGAATTGATGCTTTTGAACTGTGGTGTTGGAGAAGACTCTTGAGAGTCCCTTGGACTGCAAGGAGATACAACCGGTCCATTCTGAAGGAGATCAGCCCTGGGATTTCTTTTGGAAGGAATGATGCTAAAGCTGAAACTCCAGTACTTTGGCCACCTCATGCAAAGAATTGACTCATTGGAAAAGACTCTGATGCTGGGAGGGATTGGGGGCAGGAGGAGAAGGAGACGACAGAGAATGAGATGTCTGGATGGCATCACGGACTCGATGGACATGAGTCTGAGTGAACTCCGGGTGTTGGTGATGGACAGGGAGGCCTGGCGTGCTGCGATTCATGGGGTCATAAAGAGTCGGACACGACTGAGCGACTGAACTGAACTGAACTGAACCAGGTTAAGAAGAAGTGGATGCTGGGCATGTAAAAAACCATGATGGTTCAGCATAGGTTATTGAAATGATCAAATGTGTACACACATGTGAAAGAACTTTGAAACCCACAGGTCCGTATCAACACCTGGCTTGATGATGATGGTAGTGGCGGTGGTGGTGATGATGGTGATGCTCCAGTTGCATACAATCACCTACAGCTACACCTGCTGTCTGTCTGGCTCTGGCCATAAATCCTTATCCTTTACCTCTTCAAATTAGAGGTGGGTTTTCAGTTATTCTTGCCTGATACCTCTCAGCATATTTTCTCCATCCTTCCCCCAGAAATTTTCCCTTTTCTGTTTTCTCCTGCACACTCACTTCTTGAGACTGATTACAATCTTTTAGACACTGATACCCATGAAGCGAAAAAAGATCTGTTTCTTGTGTGCAGAATTCAGATGGATATTTTCAAATGCAGCTCACATGGGGAAAGAAGGCACGCATCTTCAGAGGAAAAGCACAAGTTGAAGGAACATAAATCCTAAGCTCTAAGTACAGCAGAGTCCCATTGTTTTCTTAGTAATTAGGGAGAAACCACAAGATGCCCCTTCCCTGGTGATGTCCCCATGGACAAGTTGGTCACCAATGCTTGCTCTGTATAAGTCAAGATCACCATTGCCTCTCCCATATAATTCTCTGAACGTGCTGCCTGGCTGCATGAAAGATGTGAAGTTATGAATGTTTGTAATTAAAACTCCACTGAAAATACTAAGATACTAGTTTTCTGTGCTAAGGCATCAAGGCTGAGAATCAGCTAGACACAGTTTGACCCATTCTTATTCTTCTGATAGGAACAACCAGAAATTATATCAACACATGGATTTTTAAAACAATCCATAGTGTTTTAAGCAAGAATGTGGGGGATTCCACTAAGTGAAGTTCAAGACACTAAATTAAGCACTTTACTTGTTCTTCTATTATAAAATGTTTAATAATTTTAACTGCTTTTGTATTCATTGTCTTATAACACACTTGGGAGGGAAACAGGACAAATCTTACTTTTTTCTTTATTTAATAGATGAGGAAACTGGGGTTTGGAAAGCTCATTTGTCTTTAGTCTACATCTGCCCTGTACAAACAGTAGCACCTGGCCACTTAGGACTTTTGAGGACCTGAAATATGGTTAGTGTGACTAAGGAACTGAATTTTTATAATAATTGTATTTAATTTTAACTAGCTTCAAATCAAATTTTAAAAGGCTCATGTGACTAGTGGTACCACATTAAATAGCACAGGTGGAGATCTACAAAGTGATGATCAGCATTTGAACCCAAGTCCATTGACTCCATTTGGAGTTCTTGCTGTTTGCTCAAGATAAGCTAAATCAGAGCTTCCCTGATGGCCCAGTGGTTGGGACTCCCTGCTTTCACTGCAGGGAGCAGGGATTCAATTCCTGGTCAGTGGACTAAGATCCCACATGCTGCACAACATGGCCAAAATAAACAAATAAGTAAATAAAATAAAAAAGACACCTGTATTAAAAAATAAAAGATAAGCTCAATTATGGCCTTCTAAATGTCTGCATTGCCCACTTTCTCCATATATGGAGAGCTCAGCTGTACATTTTTTCTGTAGTACGTTAGTTACTCTTGATAAAAATCTAAGGTCCATAACTTCACCAGTAAAGCAGAGCTAAGAGCTGAAGCTACAACCCAGATCTTTCACCATAAAAGTCCTCATTGCCCGCAAATCCCCTCAGCCTCTCAAATTTCCTCCGTTGGAGTTGATGATTCTAATTCCTTTCTCAATAATCCGTGTCTTGACAATCATAACACAGAATTCTCCAGGGCTTATTTTTCTTACTCTCTTGGCAAAGAAAAAGCTATCCTGGGAGATATGCTCGATAGGAGGGAAAAGCTACTGCTCTAATTTCCTTTAGTGCAATCTATGAATACCACTGCCTGGATGCATTTAGTATTGTTAATTATTCCAGGACCAGCCTTGTGATGGATGTAAGGAAGAGAAATGGCACGTGAGTATTTTTTTCTTAAAGTAAATCTTAATTGCAGCATGTGAGATCTTCTTTTTGTCATGTGAGATCTTTCGTTGTGACTCGCAGACTCTCTTAATTGTGACTTGAAGGCTCAGTAGTTCTGGTAGGTGGGCTTAGTTGCCCCCCTGGCATATGAGATCTTAGTTCCCCAACCAAGGATTGAACCGGCGCCCCCTGTATTGCAAGGCAGATTCTTAACCACTAGACCTCCAGGGAAGTCATGGCAGGCGAGTCTTCATAGAGTTGTCTTTCAGCAACCAGAAGGGTGGCTGAAGGGGAGGATCACGGAGCACAAATGGACCTGCAGTTTCACCTGAAGAAAGCAGGGTAAGGAGGAGTGGCCAGTCATCTCAGGGCAGGAACATGTCTCAACACCATTCCTGGGATATTCAGCACATTCCTAGTGATGCATGGAGTCTCTTTATACACAGTGTCTGAGAAGACGCAATAAAGTCAATTAAGGACCATGAGATCCTTGGGAAATGAGAGGGGACTGGTTATGGCTAATGCCAACCTCTGGAGCCTAGCCCCCAAATCCTTTCTTGGTTCCATTAATGTGCCCCCCAAATCATCCTAAAATGATTTATCATGGGACAGTATCTCTTCTATCAGTTATATTCTAAAGCAGTTGTTGTTGTTCAATCACTCAGTTGTGTCCAACTGTGTGACCCCATGGACTGCAACACGCCAAGCTTCCCAATCCCTCACCATTTCCTGGAGTTTGCTCAAACTCATGAGCATTGAGTTGGTGATGCCATCCAATCATCTCATCCTCTGTCATCCCTTTCTCCTGCTTTCAATCTTTCCCAGCATTAGGGTCTTTTCTAATGAGTTGGCGCTTCACATCACGTGGCCACAATATTGGAGTTTTAGCTTCAACATCAGTCCTTCCAATGTATATTCAAGATTGATTTCTTTTAGGATTGACAGGCTTGATTTCTTTGCTGTCCAAGGGACTCTCAAGAGTCTTCTCCAGCACCACAATTCGAAGGCATCAAATCTTTGGTGCTCAGTTTTTTTCTATTGTCCAGCTCTCATATCTGTACATGACTACTGGAAAAGCCATAGCTTTGACTATAGGGACTTGGGAAATGAGAGGGGACAAAGGGTCAGCAAAGTGATGTCTCTGCTTTTTAATACACTGTCTAGATTTGTCTAAAGCAATAGTTGAATGTGATCAAGATTACCCCAGAAATCCCCTAAATTACCCTTAGAAGACAATTTTTTTGATTTTGTGTTTATAGTCCTGTGTAATATTGTATGCATACAAATAATTTATATATATGCTAATGTTCATGATAAAACAAAGAATTCCCATCCAGAATATATTTTAATTAGTCTGCTTCTGGTTTGTTCTTTTTTTTTTTTTTTTCGTTTTTGGCCAAGTACCTCAACTCAGTTTCACAGAAGTTAAATGTGTGAGTGGTAAAAATCTAATCTATTTTCTTGAGTCTGTGAGTGGCGCTTAATTTCCATAATGGGATGCTAATGATTCTGAACAGTGATCACCAAGGCTATCCTTCTGAACATCTGTCCTTAGCTTCTAGGACAGGAGACAAATACTATGTCTGAGAATATCCCTCAGAAGTGGTTTGTGAACCACTGTTTCCTGGTGGCATGATAGCTATTATACTGAATAACAAAAAGTTGGAGGCAGAAGGTATGGAAATGGAAGTGTTGAGTGCTTCCTACGTGTCAAGAACCATCCCTTGTAGTTTACACATATTGCCTTATTTAATGATGACCAGCATAGTCAGGTCAGTTGGTGACCCTTGTGACTTGTGGTTGACCTTTGTTGGAATTGATGCATGGTGAGACCAAATGTACAAGTAAGACAGCAGTAGGTATGGAAATTGTGAGAAATCGTGAGAAAGGATGAGTGGCACAAAAATATGCATCAGGTTCTAAAAATATCACTATGAATCTTAGAAATAGGCGCACCTCCATTAGATGAGGACCATTAGCATGGGTGAAGTTAAAATGGAAAATATTGAATATCCATGATGAAGAGTGGTATAAAAAATGATCATGCTGTGTATGGCCAGAGAAGGGACACAGAGCTTCCATTCATACAGATAGTAGAGAATATGGCACCACATGAGTAATTCAACCAATTCAAAGAAATATTTGGAAAAGGTGGTGGATAATTAAATTTTATTGTGGACTTCTCTTATTTGGAAACTGTGCAAATTATCTCTAAGGAAGTAGAACCATATCTGACTAGTATCAGCACTCCTGGCTGAACTTTCTGTACCCTTGATGAGGTGAAGTCGTTCAGTCGTGTCCGACTCTTTGTGACCCCGTGGACTGTAACCTACTAGGCTTCTCTGTCCATGGGATTCTCCAGGCAAGAATACTGGAGTAGATTGCCATTTCCTTCTCCAGGGGATCTTCCCAACCCAGGGACTGAACCCAGGTCTCCCGCAATGGAGGCAGACGCTTTAACCTCTGAGCCACCAGGACGTCAGTAAATCATTTGGGGAGTGAATGAATGAGAGTTCATTCCCTTAGTATGGATCACACTATACCTTAGAGGATTAGAGGAAAGATGCATGGGATGGTGATGGGCAGAGACTAGTGAGGAGGAGGAAAAGATGTGTTGAGGGGAGGGGGAAGGGTAATGTGGGAGCATCTGATTAGAGAAGAAATCTCTAATCTTGATTAGAGAAGATTCCTTAAGGAACCTTGAGGGTTGTGCTGATTGACCTTTTCCCTCCTGAGGATTCTCTTTGCAAGTAGATTGTCATTAGAATAGACTTTAGAGGTTTAGAGATTCACTTTTATTTTATAATAGAGTCACAATTAGGCCCAGGGAGTAAAATGAGCATTACTAATTGGGGGCAGGAGGAGAAGGGGATGACAGAGGATGTGATGGCTGGATGGCATCACCGACTCAATGGATGTGAGTCTGAGTGAACTCCGGGAGTTGGTGATGGACAGGGAGGCCTGGTGTGCTGCGATTCATGGGGTCGCAAAGAGTCGGACATGACTGAGTGACTGAACTGAACTGAACTGAATACTACTACTATAATTACTCTTACTGCTACTGTGTGATGCATGCTAAGTCGCTTCAGTCATGTCCAACTCTTTGTGACCCTATGGACTGTAACCTGCCAGGCTCCTCTATCCATGGGATTCTCCAGGTGAGACCATTGGAGTGGGTTGCCATGCCTCCTCCAGGGGATCTTCCCAACCCAGGGATCAAACCTGAGTCTCCTGCAGTGGCAGGCAGATTCTTTTCCACTGAACCACCAGGGAAGCCCTGCTACTACTTTGGGCTACTATTTATTGAACACTTACTTTGACCTAAGAACTGTGCACTCTTTATTTCACCCTCCATGAAATGTTATTATCATCTTATTCTGCACACAAAGAGAACAAGATTCCAAGTGATAAGAAAGTCACATATCTAGGGAAGGTCATCATCATGATTGCCCCAGGCCTATCTTTCAGTGTAACCAAGGTTGCAATTCTAGAGCTGGAACTCAAATCTCCAAATTCAGCTTTCTTTATATATCAATGATTGCCCAAGGTACAAGGCTGGGCCCAGGCCCTCTTCACTAATGTCCAGGAGGAAGAAATGACATGTTCTACCAGACATCACTGATGTTGAGGACTGTATAAGAAAATGACATAATTTTTAGAGGGAAGCAAAGGATTAGAGATGAACTCTCAAGGAGTTAGGGGAGTCTATTCAGGAGAAGTATATGATGGTGAATTTCTAGAACTTATCCAAACACTTGATCGGACAAGTACTAACCCTAGATATCAAGGCCTATCTTAGAGCAGTAAGTTTCCTTCTATTTGGGCATGGAAAACCTGTGTCCATACCCAAGGGTCAAGGTGGTGAGATGCCTGTATCCCTATGGAAGGATTTGATCATGTCTTGGGCTGACTGCAGTCACATAAGAGCATCTTACAAAGGCTGTAGGTAAGACCACTGAGTTCGTGCTAACCTACCTTCTGCCGCATAGTGATCTGGTTCATTGTACTAATGTGGACTTCTCTCGAGGAGGCCATTACCGTGAGACACTGGCATGACCCCCAGAAGGAGGAGCTGTGGCATGACTTGCTGAGGTTCTGAATAGCAAGTTTGTATTTAACCCAGAGGAAGGGAAGAAAGACAAGTGGAGAAAGAGAGTCATGATTTGACAGTGATGTTATCAGAGTCAGGGCAAAGCAAGATGGCTTGGCTGAGATGATAACATTATTCCTGCAGTGCCAGGAAATGTAAAGGCCATGCTCTTATGATTTGAAGGAGTTAGTGGGTGCTCCCTGAAGTGTGGGTGACATCCGTTTTTTAATTTCATAATGTTATCTGTAACTGACATGTAATTATAACACCACAATTCTCTTTAATGCAGTCTGTAAAAACACATTGATTTTATAGCTCCCCAAACCGATTACATTAATATCTGTGCATAATTAGTTTACACATTACTAAATTACTGACAGATTAAAAGTGAAATAGTGCAGTTCATACTCAGCCGCATAACTGCCAGAAAGGAAATTAATATGGATTCAAATGGTCCTTGGAGACCTACATTGAAATAGCAGAAATCTATAAAGACTGCTTGCATTAGGAAATTTCTATCAGCAACATGTTTGTGGTTGATGCTTTCCTAAGCCTGCTCATATGAGCTGCGTGGTGCAGGAAATGATATGTGAATGATGCGTTGACTCTTACCAGCTCAAGCCTGTGTTTATTAAAAAGCAAATTCTTAATTGTGGTATTTGATGTCAAGGGAAGGTAGGCTTTCAAGTTATAAATGAAAACTTTACCTTTCCTTGCTTTTCTAAATGACCTAAGTCCTAGCGCTGGGACCACTGAGTTCTCTGACATTGCTTTCTCTGAGCAATGGGACATGTTTTATGGTCTCTCCAGCCCCCACAGGACACACATATATTGGATTTGTCTCTAGAATATTGTTTTCCACCCTGGCCAATGTGTGTATTTAAGGGTCCTTACAGTAAGCCAGCCTGCTTCCTGATGAAGTGGTAGGTAGACCAATACATTTTCTTCCTTAATCCTCATATACATTATAATTTGCTCCTCTTTGAACACTGCAAATCATTTGCCCAATTACAAGAATTCAAAGATGAATTACTTTTTTCTTGCTTTGTCTAGTAAAAAAACACATTTGAACTCATTTCCATAAGGCAGATAGTTGTATTCTATTGAATTCCAAAGAATGTTAATTGTGAAGAAGATGTTGGCTATAAACAAATTCTTAAAAATGGGGCAAAGCAGTCTGTAGAAGACATCAGGGGCAGGACCTGATGTTTATGGAATATCTGCTATGTTCTAGACACTCAATGGGGTATTTTATCCAGATTCTGAACACTGTAACCCTCACAGTAATTCCTTGAGGGAGATAGCATTAACTCCATCTTATTAATGGTATATATATATATATATATAGTAACCAGGTCAAGTTCACACTGCCAATAAAATAGGAGATTAAGTTTTTTAATTACTTACTATTGGCCTCCAATGCTCAAGCAGAAAGTGAGGATACAGACACTCAGAGAAAAGGATGATTCTGGAGGCAATAATGAATGTCCACGAGCCTAGGAAAATAACTTCTTTCTTAAAAGCTCAGGGTTTTAAAAATCTCTTCCTGAATATTCAGATCATTCTCTCATATATTGTTATATTTATTATTTTATTAGTTATCATCTGCTACATAGCAATTACCCCAAAACTTAGTGGCATCGAAATATGTATATCCCACAGTTTCTATGGGGCAAGAATCTAGGGGCAGTTTGCCTGGGGCCTCTGATTCCTGATCACTCATGGGGCTGCAGTCAAGGTCCTGACCAGGGCTGCTGTGGTCTCAAGGCTGGAGTAGAGAAGGACCCACTTCCAAGGTCACCCAGGAGCTGTTGGGAGAATTTAGTTCCTCGTGGTTGTTGGACTGAGCATCCTCAGTTCCTCATCACGTGGGCCTCTCTATAGGGCAGCTCACACAGCTTGCTTCTTCAGAGTGAGTGAGCCAGTAGAAAGAGACAGAACAAGCAAAATGAAAATCACAAACTTTTATAACCTAATTTCAGGAGTGATATCCTATCAGATTTTGCTGATCACTTTTGCTGTATGCAATTGAAACAAGTTATTACATCCAGCCCACATTCAAGAATATAAATTCCAGGAAGCAGAGGTTACTGGGAGTCAGATTAGAAGCTGCTTGCCACAACCATGAATTCACGTATTCATTATATACTTTATGTTTATTTTATCAACAAATAATAACTTGACAACTTACTATTGTATCAGGTTTCATATTTGGAACTAAACAGACATGCAAACAAATAGTATCACCAAAAAGTTTCAATAATAAGAATAACAAATAGAGACAGTGCTTAGTATGGGGCAGGTAACACTATAGGTGTTTGCACGTATCAACACACTTAATCCTGACAATAAACCTATGAAGCAAATTCTATTATTATCCCTAATTTCCAAATGAAGATAACAGAGATGCAAAAATGTTAGATGACTTTGCAAAGCCATCCACCTAGCCAGGGGCAGAGCAAAGATTCAATCCCAGGTGGTGTGTATTCAGATTCTGTCCTTTTCTTAAGCACTAAGCTATATCCCTCCTTTATTTTAATATTGTCTTGGAGGGAGGTGGGGCTTGTGGAAAAATAAATTGGAGGCGAGTGGATGTAGAAGCAGGAAGATTCATTGTAGGATTATTACAGAAGCCCAGGAAAAAGAGACGGTGGCTTGGGACAGGGTGGTGGCAGAAAACAGGGGAGATATGAATAGTACTGAAACAAAATTTAAATGGGGAACAACAAGGATTTCTGAGGAGCTGGAAGTTGGGTTGTAGAAGATAGAACCAAGAAAGACCAATAAGTATCTGGGTGTGAAAACTACAAGGACATGTGGCGAGACCGCCCTTTGAGAAGAGGCTGGCCATTTTCTCTGTTGTAGCAGGGGGACAGAAGAGAAGGAATGTTATTTTCTATTGCGTTCTTGGAGCAGATGGAGAGACTGATGCCTATGTGGGCTAAATCACCTTCTAATAATCACACAATCACTAGAACCAAAGAGATTGTTTGGTCCTCTTGATTCACATGTTTTCCTAATCAGTGGAACACAGTAGACCAACAGGTTCCATAAATGTCCACCGTGAGTGGCAGTCATTAGCACTGGTCACCAAATATTTCTGGCTTTTCTCCTTCCAGGCACCTGATAGGATTATACCTCCTTGCCTCTTTTGAAGTTAGGATGGCCATGAGATTTGCTTTGGCCAATGAAATGCAAGTGAAAGTCACAGATATTACTTCCAGATGGAAGCTTTAAAGCCAATGTTTGGTTTACCAGGGCCCCTTCTTCTGCTACTGTGGTCATGGAAGTGCATGTTGAGATGAAGACTCTTTTAACTGGGATCCCTGAGTGATTCACATGTCTTGAGTCTCCTACTGACTTGAACTGGACATGAAACACAAAGAAGAAATGAACTTTGACTGTGTTGGGTCATGTGCGCAGTCACGTCCAACGCTTTGTGACTCCACGGACTGTGGCCCACCAGGCTCTTCTGTCGATGGGATTTTCCCAGTAAGAATACTGGAGTGGGTTGCCATTTCCTTCAATGAGACTTGTTGGCTTATTAGTCAGATCCTCCAGAGAAATAAAACCAGTAGGAATGAAGATATATATTATACGTACTCTCTTAATTAATGAATATATAATCTCTCAATATCCAGATAAATAGATAGATGAGATAGAGAGACAAAGACATAGATAAAAGTTTATTTTAAGAGATTGGTTCATGTGGTTATAAGGACTGGAAAGTTTGAAATTTGTAGGGCACGCCCATGGGCTGGAAATTCTGGCAGGAATCAGTACTATAATGAGTCCAGAGGCAGAATTCCTTCCTTCTTGGGAGACCCAAGTGTTTTCTTATAAGACCTGCAATTGAAAGGCCCACTGACATTATTGAGGGTAATCTGCTTTACTCAAAGTCTTCTGATTTAAATGTTAATATCTAAACAATCACTTCAGAGGAGCGTCTAGAATGATATTTGACCAAGCAGTTGAGCACCATAGCCTAGCCAAGTTGACACATAAAATTAACCATCACAAGGGCTATTTGTTACCACAGCACTACTCAGCCCCTGCTGACTGATACTTTCCACCAAAGAGGGTGGAGTTTAGACCCAATAAACACAGCCCTGTCATTATGAGTACTCTGCTTTTTAAAATGTTAATTTAGTTTTTTTTTTTTTAAACAAACAAACATGACTTGTCATTGATGCTTGTTCATGGAACTGTGAACAGATGCTGGAGAGTCACAGGGCATATTCTAAGCAGGACACAGGTATACAAATAGATATTGGTTACTTCTGGCTACAAAATCCAAGTACACTCTAAAAATGATAAATTGGCATCTCCAACAGTGAGTGAGCAACCTGAGAGCCATCTGCTAAAGAACACTTGGTCCTTAAATGGGTTAACAGGGACTCGGGTTCTCAGGAGAGTGCTAATGAAATAGTCATAGAAAGGATGTTCATAATGCTATCACTTGGCTGTGGTTGCCATGGAAACCCATTTCTCTTATCTATATTTCTCTTTCCCCTCTTCAAATTACTAATAGTAATAATTTGTCCAGTTATTAAAAAAGACAAAGAACAGGCCATGTGAACTCAGGCAAGAAATGAAAAGTGAGAGGGAGTGAAAAGATACTAAATAGAAAAATAGATGCATCACTGAAACAGTTTCAATTAGCTGGTAGGTTACTCCCTCCATTTAAATGAAAAGGTTTGTTGGTTTGGGGTGGCAAAGAAAGTGGGAGAAAGTCTTCTAAGTAGAGAAGGAAAGTCTTCAAAGAATTCTCTTCCTTATTTTTTTTTAAGACCTCAAAAATGAACCTTCCTCAGAAAAGATCTGTTTATGTGTTTGTATGTTTAAATCCCATTTCTGCCCCCAAATCATCCGCTGACCTCTCCCTCCCTCCTGTGCATTCACGCTTAGTTGCTCAGTCGTGTCCAACTCTTTGAGACCCTATGGACTTTAACTCGCCTAGCTCCTCTGTCCATGGGATTTTCATGGCAGGAATACTGGAGTGGGTTGCCATTTCCTACTCCAGGGGATCTTCCTGATGCACTTCATATCAACACATCACTGTTGTCTTTCTTGCTGTCAACATGTCTGAATTGGAGTGTAAGCCTGTAAACCAATGGTTCTTAGGTGTTTGAGGTCATAGACACTCCTCAGAATTTCACAAAATCGATCATCTTCCTGAAAAATGCACTTGGGCACAGTCATGTGGAAGTTGGTGATTTCATAAGGTTTATGGACCTCCTGAAATTCATTCAGGAACTTCAAGTAGAGAGTCATTGTCTTAAAGAAAATTACACCATGAAGACAGGTAGTTGTTGGACCCACGAGGTTATGGAGCAATTTTATTTTCTTGTGAGTTGCTTTCACCTTGTTCCAAGACTACATTCCTATTTTAACACAATGGTTTTTACTTAGATGATGGGTTCAGACTCTTAAGGTATTGCTAGCAACATCAATCAAAGCATTATTTCCAACCTTCTAAAGAACAGTAGATGGATGTATACAAAATTGTATAGGTATACAAAATTGGGCTGTAGATGAACTGAGCCAGGTAGATAAGTCTTACAGGAGCTGTGAGAACAAAATCTTTTTATCAGTCTCTCTCACCATGCCCAGCCACTCCTGCCACAACTTAATTTTCTCTCCTCTAGGTAAATTGCAGAGACAAAGTGTGGTTAATTGAGCTGCATCATTTCTAAGATCTCTTAGGACAGTGGCTGGGAGAGTGACATAAACAATGCGTAACAGCCTTTCATCAAGAGAAAATGAAAGGAACCATCATTTACTGAGTCCATACCTCATGATAGGCATGCATCACATTTCATTCCCACCAAAACATACAAAGTAGAATGCATTGTTCTGACTTTAAAGAAACTGCACTTCTGAAAACCGAAGTAACTCATCCCACCCACCTGACTCACATGTGCAAAATGTGGGATTTTAATCAAGATCTGTCTGGGTTTCATTCTTGTGTGTGATTACACCACACCTCCTTCACATGACAAGATACCAGGATAGAAGTGTGCGTCCTTGGCAGAAGGCAGGCTTCCCTGAACAGACTCCCTTTCAGGTGGACAGAGTTGCTGGATTAAGAATCTGTTCTCAAAATGTATGGGGGTCAGAACACAAGCTTCAAAACCAACAAAAACAAACAAAAAAGGAGCTCTTACTAACATTTAAATTATTTACCGCTTATAAGCCTCAGTTTTGTCATCTATAAAATGGAGATCATTGCAGTACCAAGGGGTACGATTTTCAAAGGGATTAAATAAAATAATGTATTATAGGAAACAATGTGCTTAGCACCATGCCTGTTTCATACTAAGAATTAAAATATTGATTATCTGTGTTCCTGTTCCATGTAGAAGCTTCCACTGCTAAAGATCAGGATGCCTGTATCCTTAAGATCCATCAGGATGCACTGTAGTCTTGAAGTCAAAGAAGTGTCGAAATGTTGATCTTTGTGAGCTCTGCTCCGGGCACATCTGAGGTCCACTGGCCATGTAAATTAAACTCAGAAGTTTTTCCCAGTTAATCTGTTGTAATATCATCTGCGGCAGTTTAGAAGAAGTTCAGAGAGTTTCCATTTTTTCAAGAACTACACTTTAATTTGTTCAACATGTATTTAAAAAATAATTTTCCCTTATTATAAGAATGATATTTGTTCAAATTTTAAATTCCATTACCAATACATGGTTTTTTGCAGTCTCCATTACTCCCTACCATCTCTTAGATTCAGTCCACACTTCTCACATTATCCATTGGAAATTATAAGAATTTTAATTTCTAATGTCTGACTCTCAGCTATATCATTTTAAAAAGAAAAGAAGCATTTCAAATTAGTTCATCAGGAAGAAGGGACATCCTGGAAAACTTAGTTACATACAGGAAAAAAAGCTATTTTATACAATTCCTTCCCTGAATTTTTTTCTCTTTCATTTAGCCCGGAAGAGAGTAAAGAGAGGCTCAGTATAAATTCTGCTCTTAACACTCATAAAGTTAAAAGTAAGCAATTATATTTCACTTTACAAGATATATACTAAAATAAATTGTGATGGATTGAATAGTTAAAATATTTATAAAGGCACAGAGGAAAGACCAGAAAATACATACTTTTGTCTTTACTTAGGTCATCCCTAGAAGATGGTACTGGATACAGAGAAGGATGGGGGGAAGAGGTTCTGCTTGATGAAATTCTGTGTCATCTGAATTTGTTCCAAAGATTCAGCAATTTCTTAATAGTTATGAATTTGTTTAAAAAGATTTCCTGTTATAAAGAGAAGAAGAGAAACACCTGGCCCATGTGTCATCTCGGAAATTAACAAAGAACAAAAGGAAACAGAAATAGAAAAAAGG
This sequence comes from Ovis aries, assembly GCF_016772045.2. Lineage (NCBI taxonomy): Eukaryota > Metazoa > Chordata > Mammalia > Artiodactyla > Bovidae > Ovis > Ovis aries. The sequence goes on along the minus strand of NC_056067.1, from coordinate 19,721,638 downwards.
TCTTCACTTCTATGAACGTGCAACTCAGGAGAGGGTCCACAGGTTCTCGAAGGAGAAGGAGGAGTGACGAATCTTTAGTAGACCTTGTATGGAATCAAGAGAATCCAGGGCTTGCCAGAATACAGGACAAACACCCACGCACGCATGCGCACGCGCGCGCACACACACACACACACACACACACACACACACACACACACGGGGTTAAAGAAAATGTTGGAAAGAGAAAGCAAACAGCAAATTAAAAACCATTCATTAAATTACCATCCTTAAATAATAGTAACATTTTAATTTCTCTTTCATATTTCATGTATTCATGCATTTTACTTTAAATGTTTAACAAAATGACATTGTACCACATATACTTTTTTGAAACCTCTTAATCCAGTTGGCAAAGTATCATAAGAATTGTTATTAAACATTACTTCCTGCATTTTATTGGGTTAGCCAAAAATTCATTCCATAACATCTTATGGAAAAACCTGAACAAACTCTGGCCACCCCAATAAATAATTACTCAATCCTCTATTTATGTGTGTATATAATTCCAGAAGTGGCATGGCTGGACTTATAAGCATGCTAATATCTAAGCTATTATCTATAAAATGTTTCATCAATGTATATTCCAACTAGCAGTATGTGAGAATTTCCATTTTCTCACATCCTCTTTAACACTGACTAATATAATTTTTGTTTGCTTTTAGATAGGTAAATGTTCATTACATTTTTTTCTTTTGTAAATTTTCTATGTTGTTAACTTTCTTATTGAGTTGTTAAAACTATGTATTGAGCATGCTAACTCTGTTTAATATATATGATACACCTTTATATATATGTTTAATGTATTTAAAAATGTCATCTTTCTCATCCTTCCTCTTAGTCATAATTTTTTATATTCAAATTTTTTTGCATTTATGAAGTAAACATTATTAGTTTTTACGTGATTATGGCTTTAGGACTGAGGCTTCCCAATCCAGTTCTATATAAACAACCACTTCCATATTCTTGCAGAACATTGTCTCCTTTTTTTAACCCTTATAAAGGACTTTTGTCTAAAATGCATTATTTCAATCATGTGAAAGGGAGACTACCTTTTCTTTGCTCCGCCACATGAAAAGCCCATTGCCACAAGACAGAAATTATTGAATAACATGGCACATATTTTGGTTTAAATGCCACTTTTATCATATACTAAATTTTTATACTTACTTGGGACTGTTTCCAGGATTTTATTCTGTTTCATTGACCCTATACCAGCAAAGGCTGATGCTATAACTTTATAAGATGTTTGAATTGGTCGTAGAAGAAATTTTCCCTTATTACTCTTCTTTTCCAAACATTCTTGGTTACTCTTATGTATCTATTCCTCCCCGTAAGCATTATAGTTTATGAGGTTAAAAAAAATAGTGAAAATTTTAACTGAGATTCATTAATGGTCTAATTAGGGGAGAATGTAATTATTAGTGTAATCAAGTCATTTTTGGGGGTTTCTGGAAAATAAGCAATGTTTTGTAAAAGTTGAATACTTCTTAATGGCACAGAGAGTGTGGATATAAAATTGCACTGGTTTTAAGTTTCTTCTTTTTTACAAGTTTTCATGTAGCAAGTCATGCAGAAGAACTGGCAGATACCCACTAGAAAGATTAGTGAAAGAAAATGAGGTTTTATTTGGGAAAGAAAAACTTTAATAAAAAGACCTGGAAAAAGATCCCATTTTAGCCAACAACTACCTGGACAATACTTTGTTCTTAGGATGTGGCGTCTGGCCCTCTTCCTTTCTTCTTGCTATGCTCCAAAGAGCAAATGTTTGGTATTTAGGAGTCTTTTTTTCTTTTGACTTGAAAAGACGTACATCAATGATTTTACCATTGCTTTGAAACTAATCTTCTGAGGCCAGAGAAGAAATAGTTCTAAAAAGCCAAATTAAATTGCACTTTTTTTTTTTTAGATTTTATTATTTCTACTGTTACTTAAGAATGGTGAGAAAGTTTCATAGTCTCATGGAAAAAAAAAAACGATGTAGCATTTCTTCCACAAACTATAAAAGTAGTTAATCTATTTAAATCGTTACATGATACTTTCATAATTACATGGATATGGGTGGAGAGGAGAGTGGGTAAGGTAACTTTAAGCAGAAAAAAGCAGTAGGAAACCTTTTAAGACATGGATAAAGATCTGGCCCATGTGATATTGTTATATCCTGCAGTCAAAATCTGTTTTAAAAAATCACAAATAGCGTTGGACATTATTGTATAGGGAACAAAAATGTTAAGATTATAAACTTCTGATTTAGCATTCATTGTGTAGAGTTGAATAGGTCAACTTGAGATGCAAAAACCCTCAGCCAGGAGAGTTAGTCTCTGATTTTTGCATTAATTCAAATGCTAGAAGTTCTTTTTCTAGTTTAAGAAAGCTAAGAATTGTACAGAAAGTCGCAGTCTTGATCATATCATAATAATTAAACTCTAGTGCACTTTTTACATAGCAACATGAAGACAGATGGCTCCAAGGTTCTCCTCTATGTAGGAGCAATGGAGGGACTGTGTTTAAAACATTTGGGCCACCATAGTGATAGGACAGACTTGGCAAGTTAGATTTCCCCACTAAGAGCTGGTTGTGTTAGCATGTTGGATTTCTTGAAATGTGACCACATTAGAAAACAAAAAACAAAAAAACAATTTCTACATGGATTCTACATCAGATTTTTTGGATCAATCTATGGGAGAAAAGGACCCCTCCATAATTTTTCTCTAGTGTTTACAGGTATCACATTAAGTGAAACAGCTATGCAAATAGGAAACACAATCGCTGAGCTTGTCTTAGAAGTTCTCTGTTTAGAGAAATACAGCATTCATTTGTTGTTGTACCTGGTGGCTATTAACTTCTCTAATTGTGCTGTAGACTCGTTAACAAGTTTGTTGAAGTTGCACATTATAATTTTAAAGGAGTTAATTGAATACTAATCCAAGGCACAGCACAGAAATTATTCGAACCATTCCAAGAAAAGCCGAAAATCCCACCAGCTGCCTTGGTCCTAGTAAATCCCTACCCCAGTGAAACGGAGAAAATGAATATTCAATATTTTTTTCTATTTGAGCCTCTTGACATTCTATTGATTCACTTTATTTTCCCAACAATTTTCTGACAGGTTTCCCAATGTGGATTCTGTAAATTCTTTGATATGCATCTTGTGATTGCCTTTGAAAATGAGCACCGGGGCCAACTTTGGGCTGGGGCTTAGAACTCGGGAGCCCCAAGCACTTCACACCCCAGCATATCTGTAGAACTTTACAGTATCACCACGTGATCCTCAGATCTGGGACAGAGTCAAACAGCAGAAGAGGAAGGAGGTTCGAGAGGCAGGAAACCTAAGTTATGTTTGTGAAGCAGGTTACTGTTATGGGGGACTTGGGGGCAAACAGAAGTGGAGGACTGTGCTAGAAGAGGAAAAGGAAAGACACAGATCACTTAAAGGCAAAATAATGTAGGACAAAGAAACTAGTAGGTATGGCAGGAAGGTATCTATGCCAACAACATCCGTAAAGGAATAGCCAGCCCACTGTGTGTAGAAATGGAGATGACCTGTAGAGGAGAGAGGGTAGGAACAGTGAGTCCCACGCCTTTACAGAATCTAAAAGTAGTTGATGTTGCTATTCGAGAGAGTGCCATTAGCACACAGGTAGATAACACAGGATCTTCCTTTCCATCCTAATGCTATCCTTTATTGGAAGAGGAGCTTCATCTTTCTAAAAACTAAGTTTGATCATCACCTTCTAGAGTAAGGAACTAGCATGCAGATCCCTTTACAGACCGCCTCCTGATCCACTTCTCCATCACATTTTTTCTTAGTATCTTGTAGGAGCTTAAGTTCCACAATTTACTCAATTTTATATCTCTTAGTGTCAAGTTTCAAGCAATGCATAGAGTGTAATCGCAACAATATTTGTAGAGTGAATGAATGACAAAGGGGATGGCCTATGTTGCATTAATAGAAAAATACCAATTTGACGTAAAATCCAAATGGGACTCCTGTTCCTGTCAGATCAGGAACAGCTATATTAAGTAGCCGACAACCTGTTTATACATGCATGAAAGTACAAGCGCTAGTCGCTCAGTCACGTCTGACCCTTTATGACCCTATAGACCATAGCCCGCCAGACTCTTCTGTCCATGAGATTCTGCAGGCAAGAATACTGGAGTGTGTTGCCATGCTCCCTTCCTCCAGGGACTCTTCCTGACCCAGGGATCGAACCCAGGTCTCTTCCATCTCCTCCATTAGCAGGTGAGTACCACTAGTGCCACCTGGGAAGCCCCTGCCTGTGTATAATTGACCTTGAAGACCATATATATAGTGAACGTTCTTTGACATCACTCTTAAACTCAAGATGCTTTTAAATGATGTCTTTGGAGTTGCCTCCTGAAGGTAGAGATATTCTTCTCCATTCCTTTCCTCACACTTTGGGCAGCAGAAATCTCCAGCTTCTCCACATGGAGGCCCTTGAATAAATTAATTGGAATGTTCAATAAAAAATGATCAAGCAGGCTGTTTGGATTGAGTATTGACTTGGACAAGCAAGCTGTGAGTTTAAACAAAACCTTGATGGCTTTCTTTCCTGCTGAAAAGTGAAAGTGAAAGTTGCTCAGTTGTGTCCGATTCTTTGTGACCCCAAGGACTATACAGTCCATGGAATTCTCCAGGCCAGAATACTGAAGTGGGTAGCCTTTCCCTTCTCCAAGGGATCTTCCTAACCCAGGGATCGAACACAGGTCTCCCTGATTGCAGGCAGACTCTTTACCAGCTGAGCCACAGGGGAAGGCCAAGGATACTGCAGTGGGTAGCCTATCCCTTTCCAGTGAATCTTCCTGACCCAGGAATCGAAGTGGGGTCTCCTGCACTGCAGGCAGATTCTTTGCCAACTGAGCTATCAGGGAAGGCCCCTTCCTTCCTGCTGCTGCTGCTAAGTTGCCTCAGTCATGTCCGACTCTATGCGACCCCACAGACGGCAGCCCGCTGGGCTCCCCTGTCCCTGGGAATCTCCAGGCAAGAACACTGGAGTGGGTTGCCATTTCCTTCTCCAATGCATGAAAGTGAAAAGTGAAAGTGAAGTCACTCAGTCGTGTCCAACTCCTAGGGATTCCATGCGCTGCAGCCCACCAGGCTCCTCTGTCCATGGGATTTTCCAGGGAAGCGTACTGGAGTGAGTCACCAGTGCCTTCCTGTAAGTTGTACCTAAAACAGCACATGGGCACATTTGGAGCATGGTGCAATGATATTCATGCACTTTCAATCTTTATTGTTTTGAAAAAACAAAACAAAACTTAGTCTCTAAACGTAATTTTGAGGTACATGTAACATATTCCTGATTAATTTCTATGGGGTTCACACGGTGTTGTACAAAGTCAATATGAAATAGTCTAAGGCACATATTGCTTTAACTTTTGTATAATAGCTTTTAGTTCATGCATCATCTTTCTTGGACACAGTGATATTTGTAAATTAGTGCCTCCCCTCTCTAGACTACCAAACATGTTTCAAGACAGACCACATCTTTTTTTTTTTTTTTTTAGTTTTTTATTTTTTAAATTTTAAAATCTTTAATTCTTACATGTGTTCCCAAACATGAACCCCCTCCCACCTCCCTCCCCACAACATCTCTCTGGGTCATCCCCATGCACCAGCCCCAAGCATGCACATCTTATTTCACCTTCCTTATTTCAATTCCTTCTATATGGCTGATCAACAAGAAACTATCATATGTAATAATAGCTGCTGACATTTATTCATTTTTTAAATTTAACAATGATTAGCAAACAATGACCTCTGGCCAACCTCTGGCCAGCCTCTGGCCAACCTCTGGCCCCACTACCTGTTCTTTTAAATAAAGTTTTATTGGAACACAATCACATCCATTTGTTTATTTGCTTTGTAGCTACTTCTAGGTAACAATAGCAGGGTTAAGTTTTTATGATGGAGACAATATGATCTGCAAAGCCTAAAATATTTTCTATCCAGCATTTTCCAGAAAGAATTCATCAACTCCTGATTCATAATGTGCTCTGCACTGTACAGGCATGTTGTGGTTTTCCCTTTCAATTTTCACAGCCATTGTTAAGTGAGATATATAGCAGTTATCCCCATTTCACAGATGAGGAAACTGAGGCACAAAGAGGCTCAGTAGGGAGTAGTAGAGCAAGAAGCAGAACACAGTTAGGAGTGATGCCAAAGTTCATGCGTCTCACCACTGCCCTGCCTGCCTCTCACCCAGTGAGAAAATACCTATCCTTGCCTTTTGGCGATGGGTAGCATGCAGTTAATAATTGAAGATGGACATCAGGGCGCGTCTCTACTTCTAACACTCATCACGGGCAGGGCCTCCAGTTCCCTGGTGGGAGAGGCATGGCTGGGAATGATTGAAACCACTGTTGGAAAGGCTGGGAAGGGGCCTGGGTACCTCCCAAACCCTCAGTTGACAGCCTGGTATCGCCCTGACTACAGCTAATCATCTCCCAAGTGGGCATCCATGGAGATTCATTTTGTCAAGGTATGAGCTCTCAGGCAATGTGGGAGACCAGTGGGGCGAGTCAACTGATGATTCTATAAACAGGAGGGGAGGGGTGCTTGGTGGCCACATCCTAGGACCCCCCGTGCTGGGCGGCCAACTCCTGAAGCTCTTCTAAGTCTGAAAGGGAAAACTTTCACCTCCTACCAAGACTGGTGCCCCCCTGTCTGCAGAGGCTCCGATGGGTGTGGAGGAATTTCATCTTAAATCAGAAAGAGAGGGGACACAGAGGTTAACAGACAAAGAGCTGTAATGTGAGCGGACTTCTTTCATTTAAAAAAATTTTTTTTAAACCCCTGTGCTAATGACTTGGTGATTTTCACAGTAGTAAATGTGCTGACTTAAAAAATCTGTGGGAGGTCAATAATTTTCCCTCTGCCTATCACTGTGTTGATTGTGGTTCCGATGCACCTTAATTACAGTACCTACAGGTAGAGTATTATACAGTGTTTACATTAATCAGAATAGATTTACTGAGGGAAATAAAACTGCCGGCTTCCTTAGGGTTGCACTCTTATCAGGCAGCAAGGGGGCTGGCGGGCCTCTGGGTTAATGCCTGGGGTTTGGAGCCCAGAAGCCACCTCACAGCAGCCGATGGTCCCAGAGTGTCTCCATCCTAAGCTGGAGTCCTGTGTTGAACCAAAGAATCAGAGGAGAGTTCCAGAAGTTGGGTTTTCAGTATTTTCAGATCAGGGAGGGCAAGTGTGTGTGTGTGTGTGTGTGTGTGTGTGTGTGTGTGTGTAGCGAGAGAGAAAGACAGAATGAAAGGGATTGTGCAACTGTTTAAAGAGCTAACTTTCCATTGTCTTTCACGGGGACAAGAGGAACCCAGGTCAGAGAAGGGCACACCTTGTCCCCTCTGTCTTATTTTTGTACAGAGAGGAAGAGGACAGATGCTCTAAGGGAGCTGAAAAAGGTACACACGGCCTTCTACTTGGGGCTTGGGAGGCAGAGGGCTAGGTGTTGCTGCTGTTGATTTTTCTATTTTATTTTGTTTTGTGATGTTTACACAACTCTTTATGGTAAAGCTGATTAGAAGGGAGGCCAATAGCCTCCAGTGATGCAGAGGGACCATTTAGGTAGGTGGCTAATGACTCCAACTCTTCGCTTAGTCTCCATCCATCACATTCCTCATCTACAAAATGGGTTTCCCAGTAGTACCTGCCTCACAAGGTCACTGAGGGGGGTTATTGGGATAATACACATAAAACACACGTAACAGTAACTGGCACATAGTAGGCGCCCAGTTGAAGTTGGTTATTATTATCAGAAGTTGTGAACTTGGGCTTTTAGGAGGCAGTGAAACACATTCTAGTCCTGTCTCTCCTAGTCAATTGTAGTGATGTTATCCAAGTTACTAAACCTTTCTTGGCCTTAGTTTACTCATCCATAATGTGGGACTATAGTGCTTAATGAGAGTTAAGTGCAAAAGACTGTGCACACAGTGAACCCTCGTAAATACTAGCGATCAGCCACACACTGGGATGTTTTCTAATCTTTCGGAAACAGTTCCTAAGTGGCTGATCAAGTTGTGGAGGTAGTTTCTTTCTTCTCAATGTGCTACTTAAGTCTCTGTCCCTGTTGATTTTAGTTTTCAGTCTAAAGACTTGTACTAGACAATCTAATGGGCTGCCAGATTCTGTAAATACCAAAACATAAAAGAAAAACAAACCAGTTCTTGGGCTCTTGGTTAGGTCTAGACCTGACGTGGCTGATGGAGTCATGGAGCACAGTCTCCAGCCTTGGAAAAAAAAAAAAAAAACCCGAGCTTGCAAAACCGAAGCGTGTACTTGAGAAGAAAGCCACAGGAAGGTTCCAGTTCAGTTCAGTCGCTCAGTTGTGTCTGACTCTTTGTGATCCCATGGACTGCAGCACGCCAGGCCTCCATCTCCATCACCAACTCCCGGAGTTTACTTAAACTCATGTCCATTGAGTCAGTGATGCCATCTAACCATCTCATCCTCTGTCGCCCCCTTCTCCTCCTGCCTTCAATCTTTCCCAGCATCAGGGTCTTTTCCAATGAGTCAGTTCACATCAGGTGGCCAAAGTGTTGAAGGTTCCAAGGAGGACGCAAAGCCAGAGGAAAACATTTCAGCGGAAATAATCCATGCACGTTTCAGAGCCAGGTGCTTGAATTGGCCCTGTTCAAGACATGGACAAAATGCTACAGAGATCTATATTTTGAAAAGCACTTAGCCATCCATCCTTGGGAGTCAGAGCTCCATCAGTGACTGTGCACAGGAGCCAAGCCTTCCTCAGGGGAGAATGAGACCCAGCAAGCGGGGAAGACTCAAGGTGACAAGTTGAACATGCATCCGGGCTTTGGGTCTATATTCATTCTTGCTGAATGGTCTTTCTATGGGAGGGATATGAAGGTTTAAAAAAGTCCTAAGAGGAAGAAAGAGGGGAGAGCAAGGGAAGGAAAACCTCACCCTTCTCTCTCCACCCAGCCCCATTTACTCCTCCATTATGTTCCTTGGTGAAACGTAAACTCCAAGCATGGCATGAGAGCGTTCCCAGACAGAACAGGGTCTTGCCATCCTCTGCCGGACTATTTCTTCTTCTTCCAAATAGGTTGCTTTGGCCTTTCCTCACCCACCTTCACAACTCCGCCAAATGCTCATGGAGATCCACTGCTATGCTGGGGCTCCGGGGTGATCTAATTGTACAAGGTCCAAATCCTTCACACTTAACTTTTGGCTTCTGCCTTCCAATAAGAGCTCTGCTGCCTGGAGTAGGTGCTCAGCTCAGACTGGAGTTGGCTTAGCAGGAAAGACCTTGTGTAAATACAGTCCTTGCCTTACCTGGAGCCCTTTATGCCACTGGCAGTTAAGTTTCAGGGCTTGCAGCCAAAGCTGACCTGTCTTTGCATTACAACTGGTTTCATTAACATCCTTTTCTTTCCTTCCTTGGTTTGAGCTTTTGGTGGCCAGATTGCTTGGGAGGAGGGAGGGGTACAGCCAACTGTGGCATTATAGTAGGCACTGCAAGGATACTGACCACAGTGTGGCATGCTCAGTAACTAAGTCATGTCCTAGTCTGGGACCCCACGGGACTGTAGCCTGTCAGGCTCCTCTGTCCCTGGGACTTCTCAGGCAAGAATACTGGAGTGGGTTGCCATTTCCTCCTGCAGGGGATCTTCCCAATCCAGAGATTGAGCCCAGGTCTGCATTGCAGGCAGATTCTTTAGTGTCCGAAAACACTACGGAAGCCCATAAGGCATCAAGCCCTCAGTGTCAAAATAAGGAAATGTCACATGGGGCATGGCTGAGCTGAGTTCTTCAATACCTATCACCCAAATAATGGCTTCTCCAGATTTCCCATGATGCTAAAGAGCTATTTGGCCATGAACCCAGAGCAGTCTCAAGATACATAACTAATTTAAGTCCGTGATAAATATTAGACCATTTTAGGATGATCTGTTTAGTCTTTTAATCCAGATAAACAGTACCCCGTCTACAATAATGGCTTTAGAACTGTGGCTTTAGTGGGGGGAGAGGAATAATTAGCATAGGATTTGCTTGTATGTAAGTGGGAGCTTTCGTGTTTGAAATCACTTGATAGAACAAAGCCCTTGAAACCGTCCTGAACAACGGTCACAGAAAAGGAAAGTGCCGGAATCTCCTGCAAGAAAGGGTTTGCTATGTAAAATTTCACTTGGGCAGGAAACTTCACAAATTATAAACTAGCGGCATTTCCAAATGAGTGGCATTTTACTTTATGGCCCTCTGCGGCATGCACGGTCACTCTGAAATGATTCTATAAGAGACTGGTTTTATCACGTCATCTCACTTGGTACCTCTGCCTCCAGTCGGCTATCCTGGGGAAAGACAAGGGAGTGCCTTTGATCAAGAGGACCCCAGCTGAATTTCTAGACCTGATTTCTGGCCTAGCAGCTGCCTCTAAACAGCTGTGTAACTGGGCATAGCTCTCTATCTCTGTTGATTTTAGTCTCCCGTCTAAAGACTTGTACTAGAGAATCTAATGCTGCCAGACTCAGTAAACACCAAAACATAACAACACAGGCAGCTAGTTAAATCTGAGTGTTACACGAACGGTGAACTTTTCCATGTCTGAGTAGGACCCAGACAATATTTAGGATGTTCACATGCTAAACAACTTCATTACCTTTCTGAAATGTAGCTGTGTATCCTGTATGCTATCTGGCAGAGCTAGTCTCTAAAATCCTTTAGACCTTAAATTTGAAGTCTGTAGTGAACACATTTGATTTTGTATTTGTTTCTAAGAGAGAGTGGGCTTGCTAAGATGTGGAGGGCAGGGAAAGAGGGAGGGAAGCAGTTCCCTGAAAACACCAGCCTATGTCCAGTCTGCCAAGGAATGGGTCACAGCATCTGGAGGAACAGTGATTTTAAAACATTGCTTCACTTTGAGAGGTAGCCCCTGAGAAAACAGCTGCCTTTCCTAATGGCATAGGCCCCTCCTATGGCTACAGAGGGTGTAGGGCACTCTGTCCCAAACTGTCTCATTCATTGGCAGTGTTATGCCTAACACCCCAGAGAGAGCAGGCGAAAAGAGATCATTTCTAGTCCTTTCTGTACACAGAAGCAGTTACAGTTAATCCTTGCTCCATGCCATCATACACTGAGGACCAGAGAATCCCCACAACAGGGGCCTAAGCAAACCATCCCTTAGAGGTATTCAGGGATGGTCACGGGCCTCCTCTTTCTCTCTAGGTGATGTGGACATGGCAGCCTCCCCAACCTGCTTTTGTCTGGAACAAGTTTCCGGGGATGGAGACAGACAGAGCAAAGGAGAGGGAAGGGAGGGAGACACTGAAAGTCAGCGCTGCAGGATGGAAATCGCAGTTAGCACAAGGCTTGGTAGCTGGAAGTGGAGTGAGAATAATAAGATTTCCAAAGTAGCCTTAAAAAATAATTGCAGATAGTGCTTTACCCTGTGTTACAGAGAGGGCCCTCCCTGAAGAATAATGACCACCTCTTCGGTCCATTTAGTTTGGGTCTTTTACAGTCTATCAGAGATGAGTTTCCTGGAGTCTGGGATCCCATTCAAGGCAGTGTGGAAACATGCAGAAGTGTGTTGATTGCATTCCCACAGTCCTTACATTCTGCCCCTGGGAGGGGGCCCTCCACTGATTTCTGGAATGGATGGGCAAACAACCCGTGTTTCCAAAAGCGCTTCTGAATATCACCCCTGCTACACACACACACACACACACGCACACACACCCACACACGCGCGCGCACACTGTCAGGACATGAATGAACCCGACACTCAGACAGTTGGCTTGAATTCTGTCTCACTTCCATAAAGAAGCACGCAGAGCCCGGCTGTGAAGACAATATGGTTAGGCTACACTGCTTTAGAGACAGAGAGGAAGAAGGAAAACAACTCTTTGCCTTGGATGCAAATAAACTCAGCTTCACCTTTAAAGCTGAAAACCTGTGCCCTTGGCAAGACGTCTGGGGACGGTTCCAGAGGTATTAATCTTCCTCCGTTTACAAGTTAAATAAGTCTTTGGAAACTTTCTCTAGCCCTGCTTTTTCTCTCCAGCACCATCTCACTCTCTCGCGCCTTTTTAGTACACTCAGAACTCCCCAGCCGCAGGAAGCCCCCGGGAACCGAGGTCGGGGGAATAGACTCGGGTGGATTTCCGAGTCACCCCCTGGCTGCGGAGCCGACCAGCAGATGGCGCTGTGCCGCACGGTATGGACCCCGCGTGCCGGCCGGCGCTGGAGCGGGCAGGCTGCTCAAAGTTTCTAGTGCCATTCCTGGACCGAAACAAATGTTTGTGGAATTAAGTAGTGATTTCCTTTAGTCTGCGCGACTCTTACTGGCTGTGTTTCCAGGCTCTAGATGTTACCATATGCCATATATTGCTTTCTCGGGGAGAAATCGAGGGTTTCAAAGCACACTTAACCCATCCTAACTGCTCACGTCAACTAGTCAAGGTCTGCATTTTCTGATAAAAATAACCCGTAAAACTTCCATATTAAGAGCTAGAATGGTTTGGAAGACAAAGAAATGCTGAAAAATGTAAGTAAACAGAGCACCTGAGATTCTTTCTAAGTAAACGGCTGGGGGAGGGGGGGCCCTTTTTACCAGGCTCAAAAATAAAGCAAGAAGGCAAACAATGAAACTAAAGGCTTGGATGGGAAAGGGGTCGGTCGGGTTGCCGGCTGCCGGGCTCGGGAGGACGGGAGTTGCATTCTATGATGGCTGGAAACACTTGGCTGCAGTGACCATATATATATAGCTGTGGAGAAAACAGGAGATGTGATGATCTTGAGGGCACATCCAGGAGGCCATGAATTTTCACAAGCAAGTTAAGCAGCCGTGGATTAGGGTGATAGGAATTATCAGTGCTGTTGCTCCACGTCGCCAAGTGGCCCCATTAGTTAAGGCTCAGTATGTATTTAATGTTGTCATAAAATCTGCCTTCTCAAAGTAAGCAAGGCAAGCCTGTGTACATCCAAAGAGATGTACACAGCTTTGTTTGGGATAATGGATTTGACATGACTAGAAACAACAGGGATTCGATGGACCAGCACGGGTAGATATGACTAATTGTCATCTCCTGGTATCAGCATGAACATGGCCAGCCCTGCAGACTAGTCATGAGAAGATGGGGAAGCCAGGGGGTTTGGGCGGGACTAAGCTGCAGAATTGATCCTAACTGACTGATAACGTAGGGATGGAATGGAGCATGAAGGAGACTTTGCCTTATGTATGGATGTGAACAGAGCATTTTAGAATTGCTGAGCATTTCCTTGCTTAAATAGGATTGTGGGTTGTAGCCCTCCGGAGCAAGCACACAGCTGCCTGCCTTGCACAGAGTAACTTTGGGCTTCTCTTTCTTAAATGTTGATTAAACTTTTGAAACTGGCTGAACGTCCCAATTTATCTTTTACACAAAAGAACAGGTTTTGAAATCTTGTTTCAGACTTGTCTAAAGTTTTCAGCAAGTGACCCAATTAGTTTTCCTTACATACACAGAGATAATGTTTAACTTTCTTAACTTGTTTTACTGTTTTGTTTTTAAACCAGGAGCTATGGCTACATGGATTTTTTTTTAAAGATAATGAATAAATATTTCTAGTTCTGAAATACATCCTTTTAAAGTAAAGAATATTCTGACTTTGAAACTTAATCATTTGAAACAGTAATTATATTTAAAGTGATTACATAATATGATGAAGTATATTCATTTACTAACATATGGCTTTTCATAGTTGATGCTGTTTTTTTTCACCTGTTTCCATTTTTTCAGCTAAAGTTCAAAGACATTTTTCTAACTAAATGTCATTTATTATGTCAACGTAAGCTGTTTATACCATGAATATATTGTTAACATAGCGAAATGAAACTTTAGTTCTGCCACTAATAGCAATATTTAAGGCTTACCAAATATTATAAACACTGCAAATTCTATCCATAATATCCAGAAGCTGATTTTGGATCAAATTTAGACCCGTCTTTCACACAGCACCACATTAAATTTAAAATTAGTCAAGGATTACAGTTTGCTATGAAGAATGTCTCCACCTCCAATATGAGCAAATGTCATCAAAGTGAAAGGGGGGAAAAAAAAAGGAAAGAAAAGATGTGATTGTTTTGACACCAGTGAGAGAAGCTTAATGTTGCTTCATTTTTAACCTCGTTTCAAATTATCTTTTAACCACCCTGATATTTCTGCATGGAGATAATCACATCTCATCAGCCTTCTTAAACCGGCAGCTCCATACTCAGAGCTAATGCTTCTTGTTAAATCATATTGCTAAACAGAACATTACAGCTCCTGCGGCAGACTGATGGGAATCAGCTTTGCTGGACGGTCTGTTTTGTTTTTTTTTTTTTTCCTCTTTCCATCATTCAATTTTATTTTCTTTCCTTCTGTAATTTCAATCTTATATAAGGTATGCAAATGTGTTTCCTAGAAAGTCAGGACACGAGTTTAAAAGACATAAAAGCAAATCTGCCTTATAGATGAAGACAGAGACCTGTTGAAGTGCTCCTGGGAAAATAATAAACTCAGGGATTCACAGGCACAATTTCATAGACGAAAATCCTTCTCAGGAAAGGAACTGAAACATGGGACTTCAGGAGAAGAAAAAGCGATCCTGTTTTAAACATACACAATCAATTATTTCTTAACATCGCTTATGAATTCACATATCATTGAGGTTTAGCAAACACAGGAAGAACGCACGGCTTATTTATTTTAGCAGTTTTGCATGTGCAGATGTAAAATCAAAAGACCCCTGCTTAAGCATTTGAAAAACTAGTATATAAATGACCGACTGCCTTATCTTTACACAATTTGCCTTAACTTCACTTCCTCTCACTTTGTCATTTAATTTGTACGATTTCCAAATCAGAGTGACGATCATCTATTAGTCCCCCTGGTGACAGAGGGCAGGGCGTTGTTGTAGCCGAGTTAATAAAGCAGAAACACAAGCCTAATTACTGGGGAGATAAACCATGCTGGCAGGAGTTACCTTCCTCGAGATCTGGAGCTATTTGCACCCAGACATTTTGTAGGGAGTGTGTGCGAAAGGACAGACAGAGACCAAGCAGGTGGGGTGTGTTTGTTTTCACAGAAAGATACTGATAAATTTCAGGAATTGTCTTCCCTGGAAGACGGTGTGGTAAACTGCAGCTACACTGGGAGGGGGGAGCAAGTGCGTATTCATTAATCAAATGAGATAATGGGGGGAAGCGCAAAGGTGCTTTATAACTGGAAGGGGAGAGCAAATAGAAAGTGGCATTGTTGCTAAAAGGGCATGTATGAATGTTTAAATAAGTCTACATACACATGTGTTAAATAGCTCTGACGTGGTGGTGGTAGTGTGTGGGGATGGAGGGTCAGGGGAGACAGAGAGAGAGAGAGCTTGAGAATGCCTCTCTAATGCCAGAAGTTACACCATGGAATGTATTTCTGTATGGAAAGATTTAAATACATGGATATATATATATATATATATATACATATATATATATATAGTATAATGTACAGACAGAATCATACTATATGACTCAACAACTTTTATAGCATAGAACCTGATTGAAAATCTAAGTCATTGATGGTTCAGAAGCACAGACGTTTTTATAGGCTTAAACATGTGTATATGACTATACCATATTCATGCAGACTGCATAGGCATGCTGAGAAATTTCACCATCCTGCGTACTTTTTCACATTTAACGTGCAAGACTGCGACACTTTTTATCAAGACTGCCATCCTCCCCAATTCCCTCCCTCCCAAGTAAACAAACAAAAGAGCCTACCTGTGTAGCTAACATTTAAGAGATATTCATAAAAAGAGAAAAAAAAAATACAGCTCCTGACTCCTGATTTGGATGAATACAGTGATCAGTGGATACTATAGTAAAAGCTGAGAAACTGTGTTTGCAGAGTGAACCTATTAATGCAGCTTTGTCCAACAAATATTAAAATTGCAAAGCAATTTGCCCATTTGACAATGGCTAATGAACTTAAGTATGCAGAATGAACTTTAATAATTGAGGAAATTGTGCAATTAAGCTGAAAGCAGCTGAAAATTACAAATAAAATTAACTCTCTAGTTTAGCAAGACTATCACTACTTCTATTACCAACCAGTTTGTGTCGGTCTCGAGAAAGTCTGGAAACTTTCAAGTGATTATACATTTATTGTGATGATTTACCGTCAAGATATTGACCTCATTTTTTCAGTAGAAATGAACACTAATACTTCTTACAATATGTTTCTGAATTGCCATGTGGTTGGAATTATACAAAAGGTCTCATTGGCAGGCTGTGTTTTAATTTTGATTTCAGGTTTATGATCCTATCTGTGTCTATTTTAAATTTAAATGGATTACATTCAGCAAAAAATCCTTTTACTAGACTGGCTTGCCTGTCTCATACTATTAGGCTCTATATGTCCAGCTTTTACAAATCTGTTAATACATAAAACCGTAAGAAGCCTCTTATGTTCAAACCAGGTTGGACTGAAGACATCAGATTAATATTTGATAATGTAGAAGAGCCCTTAATCAGATTGGTTATTTCATGACAGAATGTTTCTGCAATTATCATAATTGTTGTGCTAAATATGTTTGTCTTTGTATCTGGCTTTGGGCGTAATCTTCTCTCTTGAAAGCCACTCCAATGTGGAACTTCAGATTCCTGCACAAAACCCAATTAATATTAAGATGACAAGCCCCAATGAGCTCCAAAGAGGCAACAGCTGAACAGACTCTAACATTCTTAAGTACAGATACTTGAGTGATCAAGTACATCTGAGGGAGACACACAATTCAATAATCCCTTTCTCAAGAAAGTCAAGAGCCCTGTGAGATACGAGGGAAATCAAAGGAACACATCAGAAAGAAAATGACGGGTCTGGTCTTGTAGCGTCTCTATTAAAATGCAAAAGTTATGGATTTTTTTCGGGGTGATGGGAACCTTTTCTGTTTTTATTGATTTCTTTTTATAGCTTGATGATTTCTCTAAGATTATCTTAAAAGCTTAAAGAAAAAAGAGGCCTCATCAAAAGGTATCTTGCATGACAGAAGTGTATATAGCCTTGGTTAACATGAAGGCCCTGTACAGGCTGGGAGGAGAGGAATTCTGCTAGTTCATCAGCCTGGGGGAGGGCTGCATTGAGCAGTGAAATGAGCATTTTACTGCCATATTTGGTGCAAGTGGCAAAACTACCCTCTCGCCCCTGGACCAGTCAGGGGAGATGAGAAGGGGGCTGGAACTACCTGGGCATTGCCCCAGAGAGGCAGTTACAAAGCTCTGTATTAACAAATGTCTTTCCCTTTGCATTGTGTAAAGCAGTCACCTTCATACTCTGACCCCCAATTTCCTGGCAGCCTGGGTGACTCCTTGGATTTACAGCTAACTTCGCTGTCCAGAGGTGACATCCTAACCCATTGATTTGTAATCAGAAATTGGTTTCCTGTCACTTTAAAAGTGAGGCACTAAGGGGCAGTAAAAACAAGGCTGTCGGGAGCTAAATGGAGCTATAGTTCAGACCCCGGGGGCCATTACACACTACCTTCCCTGTGTATTTATTACATTAAAAAAACCTTTGTAGTGCACTTTAAATGGCCGGTGACATCCTCTTAGGTGACTTATGGCTCTGTGAAATCAGTTTTGTAGAAACTCCTTCACATGTGCCAAAACGAAAAAAAAAAAAATATATATATATATATACAAAAAAAAAAAAAGAAAGTAAAACCCCACTCCCCATGTGCCTGTGTTTGTGCGTAAGAGTGTGCTGGTCCCAGTCCACTGAGTCTCTGTGACCAGCATTTCAGCAGCAGGAAGTCCCCGCTCTGGCCACCCAGCATCACCTAGAGCTCACTTTGCTCAGACACCACAGAAAGTGAAACCAACCAGTGTGGCCCTTTGCCTCCCGCCTGATAAATCTAGTGGAGCCGTGGAGGCCGCCTGCCCAGTTCCAGTGTCTCTCCTAAGTAAGAAGGAATCATGTGTATACTCATGTCCCTTCCCCTCCTCCATATACCCCCAGATACCCCCAGATACCCACCTCCTACATTTGACACCCTGACAGTTTTTTCAGATATCCCCTTTACAGTAAACAATAGGGAACAGGAGATAATTATATTCAAAACTACCTAGGCTGGAATAGAAATAGACTTCTCCGACTTAAGCTTACATTCTCAAAAGATGCAAGGGCTTGAAAATTACTGAGACAATGTTTTCAGAGATTCCTCTTATAAACCAGACACCAGTTCCATCCAAATGCAGATCCTCGTGGGCCCCAAGCCCCCATTTCCTTCCTCTGCTTGTCACAGCAAGGCAGGACTTCTCTAGAGAGAGACCCTCACCCTGGGACCAATCTAGGCGCTGTGCACCACTGCATCAAAATTAGACTCTCTACCACACAAGCATGGACAATTCTCTTCCCAGAGTGAATTGCCCCAAATTGTGAGATACTTGAAATGTGTTCCTGTTGCCTTCTGAGATTCCTGCTAATTAATATTCAAAAGACTCAAAGAGGAAAAATGGATACCTAAATCATACATATGTATATGCCTTTTAAGCTTTATTATAAAGGCAAAATAACCCCTTACTTGGTTAAAATCCAACTTGAGTCAACATACAAAGGTGACTGCACTGTAATACTAGACATATCTGCATTATGTAGGCATGTTACTGCGCCACCAGAATCTCTCAATAGTAATTATTATGCCAAGCACCCTGTTGGCACAATTACACTAAAGCTCTAATTAGTAGCAGTAAGATTAGAACCCCTACATGTTAAATCTGTAGAAGCAACGCTGAGTGAAGGATTTAAAACAGTTTCAAAACATTGTATTGTCTTTATTACAGTCTTTATACTTCAGTAAAGAAGGGTTTTCTATAAAATGCACTTAAAATAATCTGGTCCTGTCACTAAAAATAGGAAAGATAAGGTAATTGCAGTCAAACCTAGTGAGTCGGCTCGCTACCTAGGTGCGGTTAAATCGAAAATGACAAATCTAGTGAACTCCACTGGGAGATCCATACTTCCTGCCTGCTGGACGCATTGGTATTTTTCCAACCATCAGCCAGGGGAACACGCGGGGGCCATACTTGTCACGGGCCTGCCTTTTCATTACCTCGGAGGAGCCAGGAGGCAGGCATCGGAAGCGGATCTCCCTCAGCAATCCGATCGCAGCATCCGGAGATTTACCTGTCTCCTTAGAGACTGCGGCGTTCGCGTTGAACGCAGCACAGGTCTCCTCCCCTCCCACAGAGATGGCCCCTGGGCTTAGCTCCCAGCGGGCTGTGAAGCTGGACCTCAGATGCCAGGACTGGGGCCTCCTGGAGAAGAGAAGCCAGAGGGCACACTCCGCGGCAGAGGTCTGGGTCACGCGGAGAGTAGGCAGGAGGTCTGCAGCTCACCCCTGAGCATCTGGGGGAGACCAGAACACAGCTCAAGGAGAGGGGGAAAGGAGACGCGGATTGCCAAATACCAGGTGTATCTGTTTGGATCTGGGAACCTTTAGATTGGATTTTCCCGTGAAACTGAGTAAATGCTCCACTGTGTAAAATGTTGTAAGGGTGAAAACCTAGAAGCTCAGCAGGAGGGAGAAACAAAGCCATCATCTGCCTGGTAGTTTGCCCTTCCAGGCCCACCCCCTGCCACCTCCATAGCCAACACAGCAGGGAAGCCAGGCCAAGGCCTGGAGAGTCTTCTCAGTGGCCTGCCTGCCATCCATGGGCTCATCTGCTCACCCAGCCCCAGTTACCTGCAAAAACCCTGGTTCTCTCAATCCGTGGAGCTCCTGAGTGGAAAAACAGGGAGTTCTGGGCACACAAAGGGCCTGTGAAGGCCACAGAAGCTGGTGGTAAATTAAGCTTATGTTTAAAAAAAAAAGCACACACACACACATAAACACACACACACACACACACACACACACACACACACACACACACACACACACCCCTATATAGATATATATATAGTCTTGGCCAAAAAGTCCATTTGGGCTTTTCTATAAGATCTTATATATATCTCAGCTGCCCTATAGGTAGAATTTGGCCTACATACTTTGACGATGCACCCTTAAAAGCACGGTTATCCTGGAGGAATCTGTCCACAAACACCTACAGAATAGACATTTGAAAAATGTTTCACCTGGGTTTTTCCATAGAAGCAAATGCATTATTTGTTTCGCTTTTCAAATGCCAAGTCAGACAACTCTGGCAGTCTTCAGGATGAAAACAGGAGACAGAAATCCCCAAAGGTTACCGTAGTTCAGCTTTAGTGTCACGAAACGGCAGTTATTTCCCTGGGCCAACAAATTTCCCATAATTACAATAATACCTAGTGAGCGTGTATCTGTAAAGCACACATATATAGACTTTCGAAATGTGCCGTGTAACAGCCATAAAACTGTCTCCAAGAATGTACAGTGATAAGAGGGCAGAAGTCAGAGGATGGCCTCTGAATCTTAATAATTGTATGTGTTCAGCCATATGTTATATCCAGAAGTGCTATTTACTGTAAAATTGAAGGCCAGGAGAGTAGGCACTTTCTGGCTTCTATATTTTATGTTGGCTTTTCTTTCATAGCTCCAGCCTGGAAGAAGGAAGCAAAAACATCCTTCTCCTTTACAGGTTATCTCCTTGCTGTCATAATTCTGGTATTTATATGCATGCATGTTTTATCTACAAAAGATATCCACAGGAGAGCTGATCTTCCTGCAACTGTTACAGAACTATTAAATGTATATTAGCATGGTCATTTTTATTTAATGGAAACAAATAACAGTTAATCTTATTGGAAGGGTTAAGTGGGTTTACTTGGGAAAGGGCAAATCCCTTTGGATGCTTTCTTTTTTAAAGAATAGCTGCAGTGGCTGACAGATGGTCTTTGTCTGAGTGTAGCTGAGGACAGATACAGTTTCTTTTTACACATTTATGAAAGTTGTAGATATAGATGGTTGGTAATATGCGGTGGCCTAGGACAAAGGGCACGCCCGGTGGACAGAGAGGATTAGATTTCAGATCAGTGACAGATGGCTGGCTTAGCAGAGTCAGATAAAATTAAAAGGGGTGGGGGGTGTGGATAAAAAGAAACCACTTTCCATGTAAAAGTTGTGTCTCTTAAGACAATGGCAGCATGCACCATTCAGTTCTCTTTCCAACCTGGTGTCAAGTTCCTGGGATTTAAATTCCTACATTTTACTTTTTGCCTTTGCAGAAGAGGTGGGATTATTCTTTGTTGATCAAGTTTATCAAAGGGAAACGAAGAAACCAAATAATTCACAATTTGCCTTTCAGCTTGACCAGCAGAAAGTATTCCATTTGCACAACAACACTGGATTTGTGTGTGTGGGTCATTAGCCACAGTACTCCTCCTCGGTTTGGGCAGATTTTTTTAGAAGCCTATTGGTAAGAGCCATGTTTTTGCTTACTCCATATGCACCATTTAAACCTATCACATCACTATAACCTTCGTCAAATAACCATACAACATATTTAGTGTTAATTTGTCACGCTGAAATTATTCATCGGTGTCTTGAGTAAGTCCGATAATATTTATGGGTTATGCCATTCCATGTTTTCTGGCAATGCAGTTTGCTAGATTTCATAGATTTACTGTGTCTGCTTTTTTATGACTGACATAGCAATAACCAGATTGCAGAGATATTTATGTTGTTTGTGGCTTAGCAAGATAATTAAAGGATATAAATTAATCAAGTGCAATTAATTAGAAACTTTATGTTCGCAGCAGTCCTTCTTTGCATGTATAATTTATATTTATTGATTTCCTGGCTTTCATTAGCCTATGAGATAACAGCAAAAATGCATTAGAGAAGAAAATGTACAATTAGCGTGAGAGTGAACCTTGGCATAATGGATAGATCAGCACATGTTTGGGGCAAATATAAAGCTTTGTTAACTGTCATAAGCAGTTATAATTGATGAGTGGTATTTCACTACATATCTTTCAGCTGATTAACGGCGTTTTTAAAGAGTCCCCTTAATGGGAAGCTGATAGGTTGGCTAAATTTACATTTTAATCAGAGTATTTATGATGGAGGCAGCCCTAGAAATTCATTGGCAGAGGCAGAGGCGACATTTCCTGAGGGACTGCAACAGGAGTGGGCTTTGGAGTGTGTCTACTCACCTATTCCATCTCTTGTCATTTGTCTGAAAGGGTCTGTGGTGGGGGAGTGGTGGGAACATCCGTGGCCTCTTCAACACTGGTCACGTTCCCCGTTAATACCCTGCAGGAAGGGCCACAGGCCAGGAGAGGGGAATCCCAGTCACGCTTGCCTGTCTTCTGTCCCTGGCTGTCAAATGCCAGCCCCACGGGCAGCAACGGTGGCTCCCAAGCTTCCGCACCAAGGGCTCCCAGTAGGAGGGAGCGGTGCCTTAGCCAGAGGAAGGGCAACACCCGAGTTGAGCCTGCTTCTCATATTTCCCAACTGGGTTGAAAGCCAAGCCAAGCAGCTCCAAGGAGACCATGCAAGAGACCACAGCCGTGGATCCAAAGACACATCGACTCATGCTCATAGCTCAACAGCTCCCATTTCAAACCTGGAAGCAGAGCCTGGCCCTGAATCGTAAAGCCTCTAAAACTCTGGCTCATCCAAGCAGGACTAGGATTAGAACAGTCAGAGGAAACTTTCAAGAGGGAGTCAAAAGTAAATCCTCACATAGCAATACCTTCCTCCTTCCTTCACAAAAGGTGACAGGGGATTCTTCCTCCAGAATTCCCACTAGAAGACTGAAGTGGAATTTTCCATCACCCCTGTGAGCGATTACATGTCCAGAAGCTGAGAAAGGACAAAAGCTATTAACATTTCCTAGCCTAATATTCTCCCTGGTGGCTCAGATGGTAAAGAGTCTGCCTGCAATGCAAGAGACCTGGGTTCAATCCCTGGGTCAGGAAGATCCCTGGAGAATGAAATAGCAGCCCACTTCAGCATTCTTGCCTGGAGAATTCCATGGACAGAGGAGGCTGGTGGACTACAGTCCATGGGGTCACAAAGAGTTGGACACTACTGAGCAACTTTCACTTTCAGCCTGATACTCTGTTTTCATATCATGAAGCCCACAGGTTTGATCTTTTTGTTCGTTGTAACAGACTTTGTGTTGGTGTCAGACTTTCTAAGATGGTGTCATGGGCAGCCCCCAACCAAACACTACAGGACTGTACAGTTAGTAAGGCCAGAGTGGGATTCACGTCTTGCCTGTTGAGTAGTTTTGCATGGACATCTCTGCAGGAAAGGACCTATTTTTTGTCATTTCCACGTAGAGGTAGGACTGGACAGCCATGTTATACATTTAGTGAGCCTTCCCAGTGTGGTCTTTATAAGAAAAGAATGTCAAGAAGACCTCTTGAAATAAAAACAAAAGAACATTCCTCCAAGGGGGCTCATTCCTGATTCGGAAACAAACCAGGGAGATCCTTAGGTCAGCTTAGAAAAGGACTTGAACAGAGTGACACTGGAGACCTGGTCTGTTCTCAAGCAAAGACAAAAGCCATTGCCCTGAGTCCTGCCAAGGGCCTTTTCTTCTTTTTATTCCTGCTCCTATGCAGCCTGAGTCTTTAGAACTCCCTCCCTTATTTCCTGGTGGAGTCCCATAAGTGTGTATTGAATATTGACTGAATCTTCCCTGAATTTCCTTGCCCTGGGGCAATTAGAGTTGAATTATATACACCCAAGCGAGGCTACAAATAAAAAATTACTTTTCGTTTATCTCTGTGAGAAGAAACCAGAAATGAGCAAATATGAGATTAATATAAGTGAAAGAGGATACGGTTTCTGCTTTATGTGGTGATAAGCCCCTTTTTTCCTTTTCATACTAATTATTATTATCATTATTAGTATTATTTTACCCCTCAATTGCCTTAGGATGTTATCCAAGAGGAAGCACTGTATCGGCTGGTGAAAGCTCCACAGTATTATTTATTTCATGTAATAAAATGTATGTAATGATCATGATTAATGTTTGTTTATTGTTGTATCATTGTGTTTTCCTTCCAGTCTCAGTGTGATACTGGTTTAATTAAACTTGGGAGAGGGTGGGAGTGGGTTTGGGTGACAGTCTTCAGAACTTTATACAATAATGGAGTCTGCATTTGGTTGCACTTACATGCCGATTAAGATGAAGATGTCCTCATAAATGACTGATTCTGTTTGTTCTTTTAAAGGAAAGTCCATTCCCCATCCTTTATTGTGTAATTTACAGATAAATTTGTTGTGACTCAGACCAAAGGCTTTTATGTACAGAAATTGCGATGACAGTAGAAATTATGGTAATTGAAGAGTGTTCTATTTTAGGTTTTCCTCTGATCACATGAAATGATCATCAGCATCTTTCCTGGCCATAATCGTGCCCCAGATTCCAAATTATTTTTTATTAGTTTGTTATCCAGTTTAACTGTTTGCTCAGGGAAGAGAAAGGCTGAGAGGGGAGAGCAAAATATTGTCATTGCTGGTTGATTGTCTTCTCTAAGGAAAAATTAGATAGGTGCAGTCGGGGCCATTATTTGTTTTCATTTCTGGTGCACCCAAAATTACTTTGCCAAGGCTCCCATTACATAGTTTCCTCATTTCCTTGGGAAAAATCAGATGTATGTCCTAAATGGAAGCCATAGAGCTTTGAAATAATACATTTCTAAAAGTTTTTAAAGCTGAATTCACATATGCCTTAACATTTAAAGCAACTTACAGTTTCAAAACTGGGCTTCCCTGGCACCTCAGTAGTAAAAAAAAAAAAAAAAAAAAAAAAAGCCCTCCTGCCAATGCAGGAGATGTGCATTCGATCCTTGGGTCAGGAAGATCCCTAGAGAAGGAAATGGCAACCCACCCCAGTGTTCTTGCCCGGAAAGTCCTATGGACAGGGGAGCTTGGTGGGCTATAGTCCATTGGATAATAAAAGAGTCAGACACGACTTAGTGACTCAACAACAACCACAGTTTCAAAACACTTTAATATCTATTATCTCATTTTAGCATCTCAACCTTTGAAGGAAGTAGGATATGAAATTCTTTCATTTATATATATATATAGGATATATGTATAGTTCATATGTTTTTCTGCAACTTGTTTTTTCCCTTCAGTAATATGCTGAGGCTTTTATGTAAAAATTTGGTTTAATTGGAGACTTCTAGGTCTTCTGTGGTGGCTCAGACTACAAAGAATCCACCTGCAATGTGGGAGACCTGGATTCGATCCCTGGGTTGGGAAGATCCCCTGGAGAAGGGAATGGCTACCCATTCCAGTATTCTGGCCAGCAGAATTCCATGGACTGTATAGTCCATGGGGTTGCAAAGAGTCAGACACAACTGAGCGACTTTCACTTTCAGGATGCGTTCAGATTTCTCTTATTATAAACAATGCTGAATCAATATTCTGTTGGAAGGATATGTATACTTATGTGTATATATATGTAAATACATATACACATTCATGCCTGTATTTGTGTGCATGTGTGCCTGTGTGCATGTATGTTTGTGTTTGGGCTCCTATAAGCATTTAAGCATAGAGTGTTTTGGATCAGGATATAAATCAGTTAAATTTTTGATACAGTCTATACACACTATGCAAAATATCTATAGGTTTCATTTTCCCACTTCTTCCAACCTTAGATAATAGCAATCTTTAAATTTTTACCAACTTTAAAGAAAAAAAAAATGGTATCACATCATTATTTAGTTTGTGTTTTCCCAGTCAATAGTGAGGAGTGAAGCATCTTTTTATATATTTATTAGTCACTCATATTTCTTCTTCAAACCATTGCCTGTTCACATTATGTACAAATGTTTCTTTTCTGCTGTTCTTCATCTTCATAACTATTTAAAAAACATTACGCTAATATTCACTCCAACTGATTGCCTACTATGCATCTCAGTCACCTCAGCCTCTCATTTGAAGTTCCATTTTGTTTGCAAGGCCCTGCTCAAGATCTCTGTGTGGTGTTTTTTCCTTACTAGGTGGTCAGATCAGGACTAGGGCTAGATGAGTGAAGAAAGGAAATTCAGAGAGAGGGGAGTGACTTACACCTGTTTATTCTGTCTCTAAGTGGGAAAGCCAAGATCAGAGCCCCCATTTGTTAACCACCCTGTCCTCCTTTTCTGTGGATGCTGCTGTGATGCTGGGTCTGTGAACAGGCACCTAGAGAGCAGGCATGAAGCGCAGCTTTTGAATTTCAATTACCTCTCTGTCAGACTCCCCTTAACCATCTTCACCTGCGCTTGAAGGAAGTTTCCCGCCTATCCTTCAAAACAGCTCCAATCACAGACCTGTGAAGCTTTACCAGATGCCCTCAGCTCAACCTTTGTCTTTTCTGTCGTTATCCGTTGGTAGTATGGGCTTCTAGGGCAGTGTCTGTGTCTGCCTTGTAAGGCAAATGTTGATGTCACAGCTCCCTCCTGCCCTAAGGGTGAAATTTCATAAGTTAAGGACCTCTGGTAGATTAATCGCATTAGTTACGTGCTCTTCCTCTCTCCTGTATCCATGTCCTGGTGATGCGCTCTTCACATGAAGAGGTGAGGTCTATTCCTCCAACCCTTGAATCTAGAGTCACTTTGCCACTTGTCTTAAGAGGACTTGTGTGGTTCTGTTCACACTCTTGGTATCCTATCATTGACACCATCTGAACAAACTCAGGCGACTTCCCGGGTTTCACTAGTGGTAAAGAACCCGCCTACCAATGCAGGAGACTTAAGGGACTCGGGTTCAATCCCTGAGTCGGGAAGAGCCCCTGGAGGAGGGCATGGCAACCAACTCCAGTATTTTTGCCGGGGAGAATCCCATGGACAGAGGAGCCTGGCAGGCTATGGTCCATAGGGTAGCAAAGAGTTGAACACGACTGAGGCGACTTAGCATGCATGCACCACACATAATTATTAGAATCAGCTCTAATTACCTCCATTGAGTGAATTTTGCTAGTGATTTGCTTGTTGAAGGATGGGAAGCCACATGGAAAATTGTCCCAGGGGAGGACATTTCAGACAAGCCATAGGATTGAGTCTTCATCTAATCTACAGCGATTGCAGAAGTGAAGTGAAAGTCACTCAGTGGTGTCTGATTCTTTGCAACCCCATGGACTGTATAGTCCATAGAATTCTCCAGGCCAGAATACTGGAGTGTGTAGCCTTTCCCTTCTCCAGGGGATCTTCCCAACACAGGGATCAAACCCAAGTCTCCCGCATTGTAGACAGATTCTTTACCAACTGAGCCATAAGGCTCAGATATATCAGCAATTCCAGCTGCAGCCTGCTAAGTCCAAATTAGGCCAGAAGAAGTCCCTAATCACCCCAGAGACGAATGAGCCAAGTAAATTTTTATTGTTTAAACCATTTGGGTGGCTTGTTACATAGAAAAAATGACTGATAACAAGCCTTTCTGCAGCAAAGTAAGCCTGGTCTTATTCACACAAGGGTGCATAATTCCCATGTCTTCCTCATTTTAGAATGCTTGAAATATAGCCTAGCATGTTACATTGTACATAAGTTGCAAGTTCATTTCAATATTTCTGATCTACAAATATAATTGTTCTTTGAATTCTTTTTCAATAAGGAGTTAAATGAAATCTTTGACACTGTTCATTTGATGTTTATATGAGAATAATGGTTTTGTACACCCACCTTCAATATGGGGAGAGGGCTTCCCTACACTAACAAGCAATGCTTGGGCACCAGCAGGATGTCCTACAATTTAACTCAATTCTGATGTCTACCTGGAGATAGTGTCAGATCCCACAAGTTAAGGGCTCAGTCCTACAAAACTGGCCCTGCACCCCCACTTCAGATACCAATCACAAGCTCAGGTTATTATCTGTGCTTCTGGCCCACTGGTTATAGATTGGAGGTTCCAATGATCCCCTCCTTGGACTGGATTAATTTACTAGAGTGACTCACAGCACTAAGAGAACATTTTACTTACTAGATTATTGGTTTATTACAAAGGATATTCAAGGATACAAATCAACAAGATACACAGAACGAGTTTCCAAACAAAAGAACTTCTATCTTTGGGACTTCCCTGGTGGTCCAGTGGCTAAGAGTCCATGCTCTCAATACAGGGGGCCCAGATACCATCCCTGATCAGGGAATTAGATCCTACACGTTGCAACCAAGAGTTCAAATGCTGCAAGTAAAGATTTTGCATGTCCCAAAAAAGTTCAAAGATTTTGTATGCCTCAACTAAGACCTAGCACAGCCAAATAATGTTTCTTTCAAAGCTTCTGTCATTTTGGAGTTTGGGGCCACACACTGTGGCTGACTGAAGTGTTCTAATTCCCCAACCAGAATGCCCTCTGAACCTGGTACATAACTCAGGAATAGCCGGATGGAAGTGATGTGCACAGAGCAAAGGGCGTGGGGTTTCCATACCCATGTCTAGGTGTTTCAGTCTCCCCAGATCTCCATGTGTTCATTAACCAAGAGACTCTCAAATCCCTTCATTATGAATTTTATGAACATTTCATGACATAACCATGACTGATTAAATAATTGACTCAGTGATTTGTTCAACCTCCAAGCCTCCTCCCCTCCCTGGAAATCAGGGATTACAAATTCCAACCCTCTGTTGTAGTGTTTTAAAGTCACCTTATTTACATACATCCAGTTGTGGTGGAAAGGGGCTTGCTAAAAATAACATTTCACTTTTATGACTCTGAAGCAATTTCAGGAACTGAGGACAGGAGACCAAATCCTGTCTCCCACTGCTCTTCTGACTCAAGAAATTTCAAAGGTTTTGGGATCTGTGAGCAAAGATCCCTGGATAAAACCCCAAAATATGTGGAAAATATATTTTGGTCATCTGAATTAGCAAATACATGTTTCTTATAAATCACAATATTCAGAGAGTCATGGTTTTACTTTCACTTGAAATTTTTAACAGTTTGAGAGATCCTTTCAGATGCTCAATTGATTCATGTGACAGAACAGATTAAATTTCACTCCCGAATTAGAGAAACTCAAGGGCTACTTAAGCTCATGTGTATCTTTTCTTAGTTCCCAATATGAATCTAAATCAGCAGTAGTACCTGATTCTCTGCTTTTCCAGTTTTATTCTTCTCTGCTGATTTTGTTTTTTGTTTGTTTGTTTTTGATTTGTCTATGGCCAATAAGTTATTTCCCATTGATGATAACAGTGATTGGAAATTTGGTTTTGTGGTAGGACCATTTGGTGACTTCTGGGTATGGATTAATGGTTTATAGAGATCCAGTTTTTGCTGGGCAAGAGGTGAAAGAATCTTGCTTGCCAGGCTTTGTTGTTTGTTCATCTATTATGAGATTAAATCAAGTAAAAAGTTTGTACTGGGAAGGAGAACAGCTCCTCAGTAGCCAGACTGCTGAGCTTTTGTGTTCTGTGTTTTCTCCTAATCTGTGGGTGAAAATACGCAATTGAAACTTCAAGATCTCTATGTGTCTATATGTCTGTAGTTTAGAAAGGACTTTACCTCTCAGTGTTTGAGTATGCAAAATTTTCACATCTCCAGGAGATATTAATAAACTAGATTATAAAGTGTTTTAAAGGACTTCTGTTCTGATTGGTTTGTGGAGATAATTATGCCTTGGTATGAATAAGATATCCTCAATATTCCCAGAATATAAGAAAATTTAATTCCAACACTTTAAGCACCCTATTTATATTGTTACAGAAACCAACTCAGAAACACTATGATAATTGAAATTCACATAATTGAGCTAAATCTTTGATAGACAAAACTAGTTTAATAATTTTTGTGTAATGAAAACCACTATATGTGCTTATTCATTACTGTCAGTTATGATAAAAACATTTTTATTATGCTGCAGTATGTTTTCCTAAACTTATACAGCTTTAGCGATCAAATAACATATTGTTACTCCTATATAATGTCTCATGTGTGAGTGCTCAGTCATGTCTGACCCCGTGTGACCTCATGGACTATAGCCCACCAGGCTCCTCTGTCCATAGGGATACTCCAGGCAAGAATACTAGAGTGAGTTGCCATTTCCTCCTCCAGGAGATCTTCTCGACCCAGGGATCGAACTCTTGTATCCAGCATTGGCAAGTGGATTCTTTATTACTGAATCACCTGAGAAGCCCCCTATATAATGTTTAAAGCTATTAAAAATATAAATGTACATTGGGGTTTAACAAATGGAATCATTCTCATCTACTATTTATGTCAGCAGTAATTATGTAATTATTTGTAGTACATCAGCTTGATCATAATTTCCAAGGTCTTAAGGTAACTAAAAACCTGGGCATGATGCTGAGTTAGTTAATAAATAAACATTTGGCATATGATCGTTTCTAACTAACACATTACTAAAGCATTGGTTGCTGCTGCTGCTAAGTCGCTTCAGTCGTGTCCGACTCTCTGTGACCCCATAGACGGCAGCCCACCAGGCTTCCCCATCCCTGGAATTCTCCAGGCAAGAACACTGGAGTGGGTTGCCATTTCCTTCTCCAATAAAGCATTGGTTACTAAGCATAATTTTAAGATTATGTATTTTCCATTTTGTTTTTATTCGCATACACACACTGCAAACTTGGCCTAGGTTAATAAATGTGTTTTTGCTACTTGGGGTAGTTGTGTAGGGGATGCGAGTGCCAGTTGAATATTAGTGTAACATTTTTCAGTTAATCACCCTACAGTTTTCCCTGTGAAATGAAGGTAGTTACTTTGAGTTAAGTTTTAATTAATATAAATATTTGGAAGTGTAATGAAAGTGTTAGTCAGTCCTGTCTCTTTGCAACCCCATGGACTGTAGCCTGCCAGGCTACTCTGTCCATGGAATTGTCCATGCAAGAATACTGGAGTGGGTAGCTGTGCCCTTTTCCAGGAGATCTTCTTGACCCAGGTTCGATCCCTGGGTCTTCCACATTGCAGTGAGATCCTTTACCATCTGATTGACCAAGGAAGAGACAGTATTTGTTTTTTTAAAAAAGGAGGGCCTATATTAAAAGGAATAGCAAAAAAGAAATATAACTGTGAACATGTTTCTATTTCTCAAAGAAAAAAAGTTTTGTAGTAAAGTAGTGGTTTTCAGTTTTATTTGTTTTTGCCTTCAGATCTGTTTATATTCTTAGAACTTAGGCTCCCAAAGAGCTTTGATTTTTAAGTTATAACAACTGATACTTACCATATTAAAAATTAAAACTGATTCTAAGATATTTCCTGATTCATTTGACATTAGCAATCATGAATGTATTGCATGTGAATAACATCTTAATATTACTATGAAATTAGATCTGACCTTACAGACCTAAAGTAAAGAAAGTGAAAGTGAAAGTCACTCAGTTGTGTCCGACTCTTTCTGACCCCATGGACTGTACAGTCCAGGCCAGAATACTGGAGTGGGTAGCCTTACCCTTCTCCAGGGGATCTTCCCAACCCAGGGATCCAACACAGGTCTCCTGCATGGCAGGCGGATTCTTTACCAGCTGAGCCACAAGGGAAGCCCAAGAATACTGGAGTGGGTAGCCTATCCCTTCTCCAGTGGATCTTCCTGACCCAGGAATTGAAGTGGGGTCTCCTGCACTGCAGACGGATTCTTTACCAACTGAACTATCAGGGAAGCATAATGTAAAACAAAACTTGCAAAGTAAATTTTACTTATCTTGATTGATAGATAATACCTGAGTCTGAATAGCATGAAATATATTAAAATCTTAGGAAACGGGTTTGCACAATTTGATGGGCGTGTTTCCTTGGTTTACTGTCTTTACCTATATTAGGGCTTATTCTTTCATGTGTAATCTACCTAGATAACAAAGGTTCTGCATCCTACCAAATTATTTTCTTCACTTTATTTTGACTATTAAGTTCTTACTCAGTTATGAAAACAAAGATTCTTCACGTTAAAAAGTTACAGGTTATCTACAGTCATATCATCTTCTACATTTACTTTTTAATGTTTGATCATCTCTGATTAAATGAGCAACCAAACACTGTGTGTCCAGCATCAGTGATGCTAACTTAATCAAATGTCCAAATCTTCTTTGGCAGGTTTTGTTTTTAATCATCATCTGCTCAAAAGCATACCCCAAACATTAAATCAAACTAAAAAAAAAAAAATTAAGTTACCTTTTGCAAGCTAAAACTCTTTTGAAGTTTCTCAGAAACTCCTTGGAAAATCACAAAGATTTGTTGTTTCTCGTTATAGAAGGAAAATGCTAGAAATGATTAGGTTTATTTAAAACATTATTGTTGATAAATTGTTTGGGAAGAATCACCATATCAGAGGAGATGCTTTTCCTCTGCCACATTCAATTTGTGTAAATCAAGTGTTACAAATACGCAAATTTCAGAAGCTGTATACTGGGAATTTCCTAGAGATTTGTCAGGGCCCTCGTTCTCCATGACATGTTTCTATTTATCATAGCCATGAAGATGTCAGACAACAACAACAGTATTTCAGTCATGATTTGGGTTACTATTTAAAATCTTTGCTTAGTTATCACCTCACTTAAAAAAAAATTATTGTATATTTGCTTTACAATGTTCTGTTAGTTTCTGCTGTATAGCAAAGTGAATCAGCTAGAAGTACATATACATCCCCTCTTCTTTGGATCCCCTACCCTCATTTAGGTCACCACGGAGCACTGAGCAGAGTTCCCTGAGCTATACAGTAGATTCTATTTTATACATAGGATCAGCAGTGTGGGACTTCCCAGGTGGCACTAGGGGTAAAGAATCTGCCTGCCAATGCAGGAGACATGAGACTCGGGTTCAACCCCTGGGTCAGGAAGATCCCCTGGAGGGGGAAATGGCACCCCACTCTAGGATGCCATTCTTGCTGGGAGAATCCCATGGACAGAGGAGCCTGGCAGGCTATAGTCCATAGGGTTGAAAAGAGTCAGACACTATTGCGCCTCTGAGCACTATAGCACAACTATCAGTGGTGCATATATATTCAGTCCCAACCTCCCGATTCTTCACATCCTTTTTACCATTCTTGCTGTCTATATGTTTGTTTTCTACTTCTGTGTCTCTATTTCTGCTTTGCAGATGGCTCATCTGTACTATTTTTTCTAGATTCCACATACAGATTTAAGTAACTCAGAAAGAGAAAAACAAATATCACCTCACTTTAATTGAAACCTAGCATCTTCTAGGTAAGTGAGTTTTGATTGAGGATGCACTGTGAAGTTTTATAAAAATACTTTTCTTGCCCATATTCCAGACTTACTGATATTCTTGCTATACGTAGCTTTAAAAGGCACAACAGAAGTCAGCAAATTGTTGAAGTTGTTTATGGGAGGAAATACGTTGCCTACATTGAGTGAGCACAGGGGAAGAAGATTAATGGCAGGACTGTTCAAGTAGACTTTACTCTAGCAAGGTGGTTATCAACAGACTGAAACTGGACAAAGATCACAAAAAGATCCTTGAACATAAGCACAAATCTCATTTAGTGGGAAAGGAAAAGGGCAAATCTAAGGAAGACACAATTGAGAAGATTCAGGAATAAAGTAGTCTGGTATAGAACTTAAAAACTGTTAAAATGGGGGAAAAAAAAAAAAAAACAACCTCTTAGTATGTTCTTACTTTATGCCTGGCGTATTCTTGCTAATTTTTACTCAGGCACAGTTACATATGTCTATTAATATATGTTGTAGCTCAAGAATTTTCCCCTTATGAAAAATCATACTTAGCCACTGACTTCTTTGAGAATCGGCTGAATCACTTTCATGGCAGGTTCTTTTGCAATGACTTTATCACCTTGTTTTGCTTGGCACAGAAACAAACAAATTTCCTTGTCAGTTGCCTTATTCTTGTCATGAACTCTAACTGGATCTTTCATTTTTGGAAATTATTGGTGATAAATTAACTACAGGCATTTTAAGTTACCGGCATCTACACATAGTTTGTCTTTAATACTTGCTGGAAGTCTCTGCCACTAGCCCCAGGCTAGAGTTCATGTTCACTAAAGGACTTAAATAAAGAAGGACCATCTGAGTGCTTCTTGGAAAAGGACTATACCACTTACTATTGAAACTAGAAAAAAAGACAAAAACTGGTGAGTGTTCTGATGTCATTAACATTCAGACCATTCCAGTGGGCTGAGTCAGGATTTCCAGAACTCTTTTTATTTGAAAAGCACATGGTTTCATGAGATTGCTAACCCAAGACCCTATGGAACAAGAAAGGACCAGATAAATCAATCAATGAGGAAATTTTACTGGAGTGATTTGTTGTAATACTACAGATTCTATTTTGTGGTTTTACTTTTCTCTATATAAAAGGAAATCCTTTTCCTTTCTTTCCCAAGCTGTAGCCCATGACAATTTAGTACACTCTGTTTTTGGAAATGAAAATGAGAGATTTAAATAATATTTTTCTTACTAATACCCCTTCTATGTGCAATCCCTATCAAATTATCAATTGTATTTTCCACAGAACTAGAATAAAAGTTTTTACCATTTCTGTAGAAACACTAATTCATCAATTCTTATTGAGTATCCTTACTTTTCATGGCAATTTAGCAATTTGCGTAGACTGTGAATAAGATTGTCATTGTTTTATCAGGATATGATTAGAAACATTAGTTATGTAATCAAGCCCTTGCCTGGAATGTCATTTGAAATGTTGCTCATATAATCTGATATGGCCAATCACTTTTAAGGAAATAAGATTGACTCTCTGGAGCCAATGCTTACAGAACTCTCCTGGAAAAAAATGTTGGCCTGGTAGGACTTACAGGGTCCCAGTTCTAAGGGAGGACACTTCCTAGAGGCCAGGAACTTTGAGATATTTTGGATAGAAGAATTCATAAAAATTTAAAAGTACTGGAGGTAAAATCTGGTAGAGTTTTTGAGCTTGTCTTCCTCGCCTCAGGATAGCAAATAACAGAGGCTTTTAACTCCCAATCTAACATTTCACAGGGAAACTTTCAGCAAAGTAAATTTAAGAAAACCTATGTGCTAAGTTGACTCATTGGAAAAGACCCTGATGCTGAGAGGGATTGGGGGCAGGAGGAGAAGGGGATGACAGAGGATGAGATGGCTGGATGACATCACCGACTCGATGGACATGAGTTTGAGTGAACTCTGGGAGTTGGTGATGGACAGGAAGGCCTGGCGTGCTGTCATTCATGGGGTCGCAAAGGGTCGGACACAACTGAGTGACTGAACTGAACTGAACTGACTGATGTGCTAAATTAACACTCTTGCTGCACCATGTAAATAATGAGGCCAGAGCAAGAAGACCAGCCTTATTTTGTGACCAGCAATTGTCTTTCTCTGAGGGGAGACTGTCAGGAAATGTGAAATCAGCAAAAAAAGATGGAGAATATCCAGTGAAAACTATGCCTTATTTAGGGTTCAGAGTCCAGGTTTTTTGATTTTAGCTTTCACTGACTGAATCATAAGGTCTAGAGAATTAATGGTGATGCTACTCCATTCTGTGGGTGGAGGGACAATTCTTCCTTGCCATGGAAAAAGTGATTTTGCATCCAGTTTGCAAGTTCATTTCAATATCCCCAACCTGCCAGTGTGGCTGTTCTTTGGATTCTCCTTGGAACTCGTTGGGACATCTGCATTGTTCTCTCATTTTGGTTACTGACTTCTGCGAAAATTTTGACATGTGTTCATCGAATATCTGTATGAAAGTCATGATTTTCCCATCTTTGAAAAAAAGCCATCTTTTAACAATAAATAGTAAGCTATAATCATTCTGTTTGAAGTCTACACTGGGATGAGTATTTCTACCATGAAGGTTATGTGAGGACAAATCCCTTCTCTTTCGATCAACTTTATCTACACAGGATCCATTTTCCCATCTTCTGAGAAGAGCAAAGCTACTTCTCCCCAGGGTTTAGTTCCTGTGTTTCCCGTGGGGCTAGGCAAATTCTCACTTGTAGGTGTGTGCAGAGACCAAAACCTGGCCAGTCTGAGTGTCTCATTCACCCTGTCTACCCCGGTTAGCTAAAGGTTGATCATTTGACCCAAGCCAGACAGATCGGAGACAGTGAGACTCATTTCTAGAATTTTGGCTGAGAAGATAAACTTATTTTGCAGGATTTACTGAAAGAATGGTCTATAAGCCTATAAATGTTGGTGACTCTCAGGTTGCTACATGGGAAAGCCCTGCCTGAAATACGGCCACCCAGGGAAAGAAATGGAGACTGTTATTAAAAAGAGAGGTGTGAGGCGAGGTGGGGCGGGGAAGGAGGGAGGGGACAAGAGAGAGAGACAGAAAGCAGCCAAGTCCTAACCACTGTGTTTGAACTGATCAACTTGTTTCTGTCATTTGCAAAAGGAAAAGTCCTGATAAATGCATTTTTATGAAGTTACTCTGGGATTTAAGGTTTGCCTACTTAGAACCAAAGGGAGTCAGTCCATTTTCAAATTGACATTGTAATAAGAAGGCTATTATTATATTATTATTACTCTTTCAGTAAATGTTATGCTCCTTCAAACCAAAATTCCAGAACTGACTCCTCCTGATTCTGACGTGCCTGGCTGACAGCTACTGGCCAGCTCTTCGTAGCTGCAGTCGAGTGTTGAGTGGAGTGTAACTGCATACCGCAACCCTTGGAGACGCACTCAGAGATGATTTCCTGGCCAACATCCCACCCACACTCCACTACACTCACTTCATCAAAGTCCCGGCCATGGAAGGAAGGCTCTTGAGTCAAACCATGAGATCCCATGGCTATCGTTCTAGCCACAGGATACATATCAACTTGGTCTGTTGCATGTTGGCTCCATGGACCAAGCCCCCTTAGAGCTGCTCAACAAAGGCAGTTTTAACCTGGGTCTTATTCCAAAGCTAAGTTCTAAATCAGAATCATGGAGTCATAAATACTCGATATTAATGCAGGCCTTCTTTAATTGCATGTAAAAATGTTTAGAAATTGTAAACAGGGTGCATGGGAGGACAACAGTATATTAAAGTATATTTGGAAGTCTGGATTACCAGGAATACATTATGACCAGTAAATATGACCATTGAGTGTTGAAAAATGAGTCCCACTTAGGTGAATTTGCAAAAAGAAAGGGAATAATATTTGACAGCGTCTCCCATAATTTTATATGCACAGCTGATATTAATATAAGGCATAACAGTTTGTATATTGTTTGCTTCTAAAGGAATTGTTGATCAGCTTAGGGATAACTGTATTCATTGAATCATTTGACAAATAAGTTTAGACCTTTTGAGCTTAGGGACACATTGTGTAATTCCATGTGTGTGTCTTGGGGTAAAGATGCTCTTGTAAGATTGTTATGTCAGTATTTTACACATAAGTTATATTTCAAGGAGCACATTTTGACCTGTGGTATGTAGAATTCCAAGTAATACCAAATTCAGTAAAGGGATTCTATTGTAATTAAAAATTACATCCTGAAAATTATAAAGCACATTTAAGATGAGAGATGAAGATTCTTATACATCCATGCATGTTCCCCAATCCTGCTAGAGCTGAAAGAATCCCCTAGGATTCTTGATAAAATATAAATGCATTTTGGGATATCTATTTCATGCCAAGCTGGGCTCAATAAAGGACAGAAATGGTATGGACTTAACAGAAGCAGAAGATATTAAGAAGAGGTGGCAAGAATACACAGAACTGTACAAAAAAGATCTTCATGACCCAGATAATCATGATGGTGTGATCACTAATCCAGAGCCAGACATCCTGGAATGTGAAGTCAAGTGGGCCTTAGAAAACATCACTACGAACAAAGATAGTGGAGGTGATGGAATTCCAGTTGAGCTATTTCAAATCCTGAAAGATGATGCTGTGAAAGCGCTGCACTCAATATGCCAGCAAATTTGGAAAACTCAACAGTGGCCACAGGACTGGAAAAGGTCAGTTTTCATTCCAATCCCAAAGAAAGGCAATGCCAAAGAATGCTCAAACTACCGCACAATTGCACTCATCTCACACGCTAGTAAAGTAATGCTCAAAATTCTCCAAGCCAGGCTTCAGCAATACGTGAACCATGAACTACCTGATGTTCAAGCTGGTTTTAGACAAGGCAGAGGAACCAGAGATCAAATTGCCAACATCTGCTGGATCATGGAAAAAGCAAGAGAGTTCCAGAAAACATCTATTTCTGCTTTATTGACTATGCCAAAGCCTTTGACTGTGTGGATCACAATAAACTGTGGAAAATTCTGAAAGAGATGGGCATACCAGACCACCTGACCTGCCTCTTGAGAAATCTGTATGCAGGTCAGGAAGCAGCAGTTAGAACTGGACATGGAACAACAGACTGGTTCCAAATAGGAAAAGGAGTACGTCAAGGCTGTATATTGTCACCCTGCTTATTTAACTTCTATGCAGAGTACATCATGAGAAATGCTGGACTGGAAGAAACACAAGCTAGAATCAAGATTGCTTGGAGAAATATCAATAACCTCAGATATGCAGATGACACCACCCTTGTGGCAGAAAGTGAAGAGGAACTAAAAAGCCTCTTGATGAAAGTGAAAGAGGAGAATGAAAAAGTTGGCTTAAAGCTCAACATTCAGAAAACGAAGATCATGGCATCTGGTCCCATCACTTCATGGGAAATAGATGGGGAAACAGTGGAAACAGCGTCAGACTTCATTTTTTTGGGCTCCAAAATCACTGCAGATCGTGATTGCAGCCATGAAATTAAAAGACACTTACTCCTTGGAGGAAAAGTTATGACCAACCTAGATAGTATATTCAAAAGCAGAGACATTACTTTGCTGACTAAGGTCCATCTAGTCAAGGCTATGGTTTTTCCTGTGGTCATGTATGGATGAGAGAGTTGGACTGTGAAGAAAGCTGAGCACCAAAGAATTGATGCTTTTGAAGTGTGGTGTTGGAGAAGACTCTTGAGAGTCCCTTGGACTGCAAGGAGATCCAACCAATCCATTCTGAAGGAGATCAGCCCTGGGATTTCTTTGGAAGGACTGATGCTAAAGCTGAAACTCCAGTACTTTGGCCACCTCATGCGAAGAGTTGACTCATTGGAAAAGACTCTGATGCTGGGAGGGATTGGGGGCAGGAGGAGAAGGGGACGACAGAGGATGAGATGGCTGGATGGCATCACTGACTCGATGGACGTGAATCTGAGTGAACTCTGGGAGTTGGTGATGGACAGGGAGGCCTGGTGTGCTGCGATTCATGGGGTCGCAAAGAGTCGGACACGAATGAGTGACTGAACTGAACTGAACTGAACACGCTTTTACAATTAGGAAAGTTTAGGAGACATTGCAAATATGCCTGAAAAGCAGAAAACATCTATTTCTGCTTTATTGACTATGCCAAAGCCTTTGACTGTGTGGATCACAACAATATGATATATAATAATAATATGCCTACCTATACAATATCATATGTGTAAATATAATAAATGTGTTAGTTTGTACATGCCTGTGTATGTATACATTCTTAGCTTTCTTTGCATAATGTTCATGCTCCCCTGCAAGACAGGATATCTGTCTAAGATTGGTTACCCTACCTCACCAGCTTTTTGTGAAGACCACAATGTAGGTAAATTAAAGGCTTCTTCCTCCTTGCAATACTTCTGACTGTAAATACATTGTGTACTGATGACTGACATGTCTGTCTCCCCCATAAGATTATGACATTTTTGATGGTAGAAGCATGCCATCTATCTTTTTAACTTCAGGATTTAAAGGAGAGTTGGCACAGAGTCTAAGCTCAACTATTTATAGACATATAATTCTACTAAAATGTCATTTGGAAGGTACCAAGAGAGGTGGAAGGTTCTTGAAAACCATTAAAGAGGGCTTAATCATTGAACTTCCCTGGTCCCTGATGGCTCAGAGTAAAGAATTCGCTTAACAGTATAGGAATGTAGGAGATGCAAGTTCTATCCCTGGGTCAGGAAGGTCCCCTGGAGAAGGAAATGGCAACCCACTCCAGTACTCTTGCCTGAGAAACCCCATGGACAGAGGAGCCTGGCAGGGAATAGTCCATCAGGTTGCAAAGAGTCAGGCATTGCTGGGCACACATGCATCATGCTATCATGCTGCGGATCCATGAACGCCTCAGGTCAGAGAGAGGATGGTTCAGAATCCCCACTGATACCACTGTTTGGTGAACTTGGGCAGGTTCCAGAATCTCCTGAGCACCAATCTCCCACCTTGTGTACAACGTGTCTGTGTATAGCGCTAACCTCATAGGCGTGATGAGTGAATGAGGTGTGTAAATTTACATCACACTGATTGTCACCGAGAGTCCTTAGCAAATGTGTTTTCCCTATCATCATCATCAACTTTATCAGCTATTTTCATCCACTCTTTTCTTAAAAATACAACTTACCATGCATTTGGTTGCTGACTCATTAACAATATATTGAACATGTGCTATAAGCAAGGAATTGAACTCAGCCTAATAGAGGCTTGGGCAAAACACAAGGTGTGGTTCCTCCCTGGGAGTGAGGGGTGCTTCACAGCGAGTTCTTGAGTGAGTGGATTGTAGGGTGTGTCTAGGCAAGGGGTCATTTTAAAGATCAGAGACCAGAGTGGAGATGCTAATGGCTGAGAGCCCCCAAACTGCTTTTCTGGGATCTCGGAGACAATCTGGGTCTCAGCAAACAATTCTTCAATATTAGAGCATTCTTGTTGCCAAACATCCAGGTGAAGGAGGGGGCCTGGCGATGTTTAAATTGCTCCCTATTCATCCACAAGTTTGGTGTCATGTGGACTCAG
Source organism: Ovis aries (assembly GCF_016772045.2). NCBI lineage: Eukaryota > Metazoa > Chordata > Mammalia > Artiodactyla > Bovidae > Ovis > Ovis aries. The sequence continues at coordinate 19,680,971 of NC_056067.1, read as the reverse complement.
CTGGAGCCAGTGACAGGTAAGGGCTAAGCCATCTCTCCTCCTTGGTTCTCCTTCCACAGGGAGGCCAGCACCTCTTCCCAGTGTGGCTGCCATTTGTGAATACTCTGGGTCAATGGGGAGACACGTATAGAATATAAAACCAGAGAGCATCGTTAGCAGGATCCTCAGTGGACAGACGGGGAAACTGAGACCCAGGGTGGGGAAGGGAACTTTCCCATGGATGTTCAAATAGTTAAACTCAGATCTCCTTTATAGTAAAGGGACGACTTAAATCTCAGATATCTACTTTAAAACACATTAATAAATACTGACTAATAGTAGTAACAGGAATACCATACATTTATAGTGATTGCCCTCAATCCTAAATGCACATAGGATCATCTTGAAAAACTTTAAAAAGATGTTGTATCACCCCAGACCAATTAAATATGAATATTATGGGTGTCAAGGATGTTGGGCTATTTTCAAATGTTCCTTGGGCTATGCTGATGCAGTGGGGGTGTACACCTGAGATTTGTGATGCGTGCCTATCCTTGAGGGCTTTCCTGGTGGCTCAGTGGTAAAGAAGGCACCTGCCAGTGCAGGAGATGCAGGTTTGATCCCTGGGTCGGGAGGATCATCCCCTGGAGAAGGGAAAGGGCAGCCCTCTCCAGTATTCTTACCTGGGAGATCCCATCGACAGAGGAACCTGGAAGGCTACAGTGTCCATGTGGTCGCAAAAGAATTGGACATGACAACAATAGCAACCTGTCCTAGAACACAAGACCTTTGATTTAGAAAGATGGTACTGATGAACCTATCTGTAGAGCTGCAATGGAGATGCAGACATGGAAAACAGACTCAAGGACACAGTAGGGGAAAGAGAGGGAGGGATGAATTGAAAGAGCAACATTGAAGCATACTCATTATGTCACATCCATTACATATATTACCATGTGTAAAAGGGATGGCCAGTGGGAATTTGCTGTTTGATGCAGGGAGCTCAAACCGGTGCTCTGTGACAACCTAGAGGGATGGGAAGGGGTGGGTGGGAAGGAGGTTCAAGACGGAGGGGACATAAGTATACCTATGGTTGATTCATGTTGATGTATGGCAGGAACTAACATAATATTGTAAAGCAGTTATCCTCCAGTTATAAAAAATAAAATACAAAAGATTAAAAATTTGAAAACATAGTCACTGCTTGCATCCAAAAAAAAAGAGGTCACACTGCTTTCAGAATATCCCTGCTTTTAAGGTACATGGAAAACCTACAGAATGTGTGTGAACCTGCACCCTTACTCATTATCCAAGACAAAGCCTCTCACTTTGGGACCATGCAGGATCTCTCCTTGTGACATGTTCTCAACTTCTAGCTCAGTGGTTCCCAAACCTTACCCCATATCAGAGAGACCCATATCAACTGGAGACCTTTTTAAACACTGATGACCAGGTCCCAACCCCAGAACTGCTGGTTCACTGGGTGCCCAGGTAACATTGATGCTGCTGGGTTGGAGAGACCATACCTTGAAGAACAGTGGTCTAGTTCATGCTCACTGATAATAGCAATAAGGGAGATTTCACTTATTTACAAAATTAAAAGAGTCAGATAAAAACACTGAAAGATTTAGGTTGGTCCTAAAGAATTTTTGATACTAAAATATCAACATAAGCAATCAGCAGTGACACTGTAAAAACTTCACCTCTGAAGTTTTGTCACCTCTAAGAGAGGACACTAAGTTTTACCTGTCTAATGACATCATTGTCCATCTTCCTGCGTCTTCTCTACTTGTGTCTCCTTGAAACAACTCGCAAGGCTTTGTCTGCTACTCACTAACCCTATTTCTAACCCTAACCCCAACCCCACTCCTGCATATGCTATCAGAAAGTTGCCATGCTTGTGGTGAAATGTATAGAGAAAATAACGAGTACAATTTAAAAAGAGGTGTATGGTTTTCCATAGTCAATATACAGCGCACGTTCAAATGAACTAGGTTCATATGTAAAATTCTCAGTGAATATCTGACATCAAAGAAAAAATAATTAAATCTGTCTACAAATGTAAGCACGATCATAGCCTTGGTCTGCAGGATTTCTGTCTACAGGGCTGTCTTAAAACACAGTGAAATGAAATATTGCTGTCTAACGTATGGGCAAAAATATTTTAAATAAATAAATGTTTCCTTGAGTCTCAGCTTACAACACAAGAGCAACTGATTCCTGCGTTGCCTGGTACTGAGGTTTATTGAATGCATAATATGCACTTTTGTTTGATATGATATTGTGAGAAAAGTTACAATCTCCCATTCAGAATAAAAAATTAAATGTTTTGGAAGGGGCAGGGAGATTTTGTGCCAAAGTATGTAGACATCTCCTGTGGAGGTGTTTTGGGTTCTGGATAGTTTTTCAACTAGATATGTATCGGTTTTAATTATAATGTTAAGCAGTTCTCCTGTTTTGACTAGACATACTTACAATAAATAAATTTGATTCATCTATGGACTTGCACCCTGAATGGCATTTTACAATCCAAGACAAGAATTGTAATTCGGTTTGAATTATCATAATGTGTTTATCACCCTAAACATTTCCCAGGCAGGCAGACTCCTTTCTAAGTGAACTATATGAACATTACTGCATAGTAATTTGACCCACTGGCCCAGGAAGATGTCCTTGAGGTTCAGGGACTAACCCACTCAAGATTGCAGACAGACTGCAGCCTTTGGTCCAGTACACCTGGCTTGAATATGGTTTGTGACCCTCACTCGTCCAACCTTTGTCAAATCATGCTGCTTCGGTGGGCCTCCTCCTCTCATTTGTTCACTGGGGATAACAGTGCTCCCCTAGTAAGTGGTACAGGCCCCCTCCATGGAGGTGTGGCCTATGTAATTAGGAAGGGCCTCATACTTAGCTTGGTGCTCTGCTAGTGCCATCTTAAAATTCTTAATTTTGATACAAGGGATTCCATATTTTTACTTTGTACTGAGCTGCACAAATTAGTTGGTCCTGACATGGTGTTGATGGAGTTCATTGCAATCACAGATATCAAACCCATAGCACTCAGTCAATAGTAGTCCTCTTGTTTTTAGGCTGCGAGGTGGGCCCATGAACTGTCCGTGTCATCAGCTGTCAGAATAACATCAGGCAGCCAGCATGGTCTTTGCTGCTAACCCCACGTCTAAAGGTTGGATTGCAAAGTGAAGGTGTAGCTTCCTTCAGAAGGTGTCTGGAGAATACTCATGGAAAGCAGCCTACTTGCAATCATACATCCTTTTATTTCACTTAGAATGTTCCCTACACAAGTATTAGCTCTTCATTTTTTTTTAATTTAAAAGAAAAAAACAAAGACTATAGGATTAAGAATTCTAATCAGAATTCTCAGATGGATAAATCATCATCTTGTAGAACCTTGATTTCTCAGTGTCAAAAAGACCTTCAGCTTCCTCACAGTGTTTCTGTACATTAGTTTAGCATCACTCGCCGTCAGTTTATATTGTTGTAAAGTTGCTAAATCGTATCCAACTCTTTGTTAACCCATGGACTGTAGCACACCAGGGTCCTCTGTCCTCTACTATCTCCTGGAGTCTGCTCAAATTCATGTCCATTGAGTCAGTGATAATATCTAACCAACTCATACTCTGCTGCCCCCTTCACCCTTTGCCTTCAGCTTTTCCCAGCATCAGGTGTCATTTCCAAAGAATTGGCTCTCTGCATCAGTGGCCAAAGTATTGCAGCTTCAGCTTCAGCAACAGTCTTTCCAATGAATAGTCAGGGTTGGTTTCCTTTAGGGTTGATTGGTTGGATCTCCTTGCTGTCCAAGGGACTCTCAAGAGTCTTCTCCAGCACCACAATTCAAAAGCATCAGTTCTTTGGTGCTTAGCTTTCTTTATGATCCAACTTTCAGATCCATACACGACTATTGGAAAAGCAATAGCTTTGACTATAGGGACCATTGTAGGCCAAGTAATATCTCTGTTTTTTTAGTATGCTGTCTAGGTTTGTCATCTGGAGAAGGCGATGGCACCATACTTCAGTACTCTTGCCTGGAAAATCCCGTGGACAGAGGAGCCTGGTAGGCTGCAATCCATGGGGTCGCTAGAAGTCGGACATGACTGAGCGACTTCATTTTCACTTTTCACTTTCATGCATTGGAGAAGGAAATGGCAACTCACTCGAGTGTTCTTGCCTGGAGAATCCCAGGGATGGGGGAGCCTCGTGGGCTGCCGTCTCTGGGGTCGCACAGAGTCAGACACAACTGAAGCGACTTAGCAGCAGCAGCAGCAGGTTGGTCACAGCTTTTCTTCCAAGGAGCAAGCACCTTTTAATTTCATAGCTCTGCAGTCATTGTCCACATGATTTTGGAGCCCAAGAAAATAAAATCTGTCACTGTTTCCTCCTTTTCCCCTCTAATTGCCATGAAATGATGGCACCAGATGCTATGATCTTAGTTTTTTGAAGGTTGACTTTCAAGCCAGCTTGTTCACTCTCCTCTTTAACCTTCATCAAGAGGCTCTTTAGTTCCTCTTCACTTAATGCCATTACAGTGATATCATCTGTATAGCTGAGGTTGTTGATATTTCTCCTGGCAGTCTTGGTTCCAGCTTGTGATTCATCCAGCCTGGCATTTCACATGATGCACTCTGCATAGAAGTTAAATATGCAGGGTGCCAATATACAGTCTTGCACTCCTTTCCCAATTTTGAATCAGTCCGTTGTTCCATGTCTAGTTCTAAATGTTGCTTCTTGAACCACATACAAGTCTCTTCACCACAACAAGGCTGTAATCCATGAAGGGGCTTCAGTGTACACCATGGTTCATAAAAGAATTCATACTGCAGCCATTTCTAGGCTGGAGCAGGTGTCTTCCCGTGAATCCAGGAAGGGAAGACTCTTGTATATCTTTGCGTTCTCTGCTTTCCTCTTCTGACTCTTAGCTACATCTTTCACATGGATAAAAGTCATTCTTGCTACTTATCCCACCTGAAATTTCAAAGGAAATTGGAAGGAACTAATCAAAGCCAAGTGCAACAAATTTGAAGGACTATTTTATTAGATTAAACCCTCATTGTAATAATGATGTCATTCTCATCTATACACAGATTCTGGTTGAGATTCTGTATGTGGCAAAGAGGTGGGGAATTGGATAAGGGTAACATTATTTGTCCTGGAGGAAGTTTACTTAAAGGTCATGGAAACTCAAGCAAAGCAAAAGCCACCGTTTTAACCTGCCAGAGTTTCAGTGAGTAATTTATTGGTGTTGGGCCAAACCATTTGCAAGTGAGCAATACCATTTCCCCCACATTCTACAACCTTCAAGAATTTGAGAACTTGCAAGTCCTAAGAGTGTCCTACAGAGACCATTTTCTTCCATGGTTATTAAATGTATCAGTTGCACTCTCCACTTGCAAATTCATCTGCCATCATGCTTTTAGATTTGTCAGGGTTTAAATGGGTCTTAGGATCTGCAGCGTATCCTAGGATCAAATGAACTCCCACATTTTGATCCAATCCCCTTGTTGCTTCCATATCTTCCCGATTCAAGGAGGGGGCTCCAGGATTGCTGTTTAAATCAAGACATGCTCAGAGAGTTCCATCCATGGCCATGCATGTCTGCACTGCACCTGCCGAGGACTATTATCTAATCTTTTCTGGGAAGTTTACACTCTCTCTAGTAAACCTCTTCATGTTTACCCAGAATGGTGTTTTACGGTGTAAGAGATACTTAGCCTCTGAGTGTTAAAGCCACTTTGCACCTGGCATTAAGAAGAGACTTTCAGGAAGGCAGGGCTTGATGAATTCACTGAATGCCTTTCCTGTGAAATTTCCTGCAATTAAACCTCAGAATTCTCCCACTCCCATCAAGCTTGAACAGTCATTTCTCAAAACACTGTAGAGCTTAGGTTCTGAATGTGAAGACTCCTCGGCACTGATTTAATTGCAGGCTGACAAAGACTGGGACTTCTTATAATGGTGCCACTAGATACCACAGAGCTGAGGCATTGAACCATGGTGGGAAGGGATTCTTCTGTTGATTCAAAATCTCATCACAGTGTTTGAGGAGTTGGGTTTTGATCCAGGCTTCAGGGAATCTGAGAAGAGAGTACATTCTGTTAGAAGAGCTGGATCTTCAGGGTAAGGTTGCTGTTTCCATCTCAGCACCTATACTATTTTCATAATTAATCCCCCATGCAGCTTCCCTGGCTTGGGGAATGGGAGAGAGGGGAGGTCTTTAATGGATATTAACACCCCCAATCTCAGAAACCTCAAAAAGAAAGTACACTGAAGTTTTCACATGTCTGGATATATCATGAATTCTCATTGTCAATGTTAGTCACTCATTCGTGTCCAACTTTGCAACCCCATGGACTGTAGTTCTCCAGGCTCATCTGTTCATGGAATTCTCCAGGAAAGAATACTAGACTGGGGGGCTATTCCCTTCTTCAGAAGATCTTCCTGACTCTGATTGAACCTGGGTCTCCTGCCTTGCAGGCAGATTCTTTACTGCCTGAGCCATCAGGGAAGCCCAATGTGGGTGGAAAAAAACCCACAAGGAATGGACAGACCCTAAAAAGCAGTAGTTCTTACACTTGGTTGCAAATCCCAAAGGGTCGGACACGACTCAGCGGCTAAACAAACAAACAAGGAAGTTTTAAACAATCTGATGCCAGGGATGCCGGGTGATCGATCTCAGAATCTCTGGGTAGGGGACTTCGAACTCCCACCATCTAGGGAACTCACCTTATCTCTGTAACTAAAAGAGTCTCCAGCAAGAGGGTGGATTTGATGAAAATCCCCAATGCCTTTCCAAATCTTATTTTGCAACTTGAATAAATAAATAGAATTTATTTTTCAGAATTCTCCAGCTAAGCTCAGTGTGCCACCAAGAATGGGAACCTACAGTACTCAGTGGGTTTGTCATGGGTGCTTCCTAAAGTGACTGCCTGAGAGGCACTCAGGGGTGACACACAGCTCACAGAGAAGTGGGTTTCCTCCAAGCAGACCCCAGAAAGAAGGAACAAACTTGATGGTTTATGGTGGCAGTTGGTGCTCTGTGACCCGGTGACCACAGAAACTGGGACTCCAGGAAAAGAATGTGAAGAAAGTATGAGGTTCCAGGAGACAGGGGGTCTTGCAGGGAATATCTATAAAATTAAGATCTGTAAATCACTGGGATTTGCAAGGGAGAGATGAGTGAGTAACTTAGGTATCATAAAGCATCCATCGTAAAATGACCCCTGAACAACAACAAAGGAAACCAGAGAATAAAAATAAAGATGTTTGCAGTTCAGACTTCCACCATCCCTCTGCCTCTCTGTCTGTGTGCTAGAAGTCTGAAGCCTAAAAGAAAGGGAAAGAAGAGAGGTTTGAGGGAAAAAAATTATTCTGTGCTGTCCATCTGTTGAGTGCTTCATAGAATGGCCAAATGAAAGCAAATGTTTTAAAAATAGTATTTAATGAGTGAATGAATCTTAAACTAAAATAATGGATGGTCTTCCTTTTACTGAATGACAGTAGTAAGAAAAGATAGATGCTTATTTTTAGACATAGCTAGCATTATAAAATGAATGGAAAGGATGATTTTTGCCCTATTCAGTTTGCAAAATAGGATTTGGAAAGGCATTGGGGATTTTCATCAAAAACCACTCTCTTGCTGGAGACTCACCCAGTCAAAGAAATACGATGAGCTCTCTAGATGGTGGGAGTTCGAAAGCCATTTAGGGATGGGATTGGAAATGTCCATCTTTTCAAGCCACAAAATAATGGCCCCTTCCATCATGTAATTGAATCGTGTTTCTGTCTCCTTATCTTCTCCTAAACCTCCAATCCGCTCACTTTCCTTCTAGAATCCCCTCAATTCTCCAGTCTCATCTCTGCAAAACAGAAAGGAAAAAAGTGTGATCATGAGATTGGCATTCTGTTCAAGGTCTTAGAAACAAAATGAATGCCTAAAAAATAAATTAAACACTTGAAATGCAATGTGTTCCCATTTCTTTCTCACTCCTGGCCTGCTGAGAGGACCAGTTTTCCTTCAAACCTCCACAATTCTTGGTTTTTTGAGTCCTTCATCTCTAAGGACAGTGTTTCCTGTTTCCAAAGGCAGAGGCTGTTGGATTCTGAATGACCTAGGGGACCATGGGGACCAGTATCGCACCCGCAAGGCTCTGTTAGTTTTTCAGTCATGTCTCACTCTTTGCAACCCCATGGACTACAGCCTGCCAGGTTCCTCTGTCCATGGACTTCTCCAGGCAGGAATACTGGAGCGGGTTGCCATTTCCTGCTTCAGGGAATTTTCCTGATCCAGGGATTGAACCTGTGTCTCCTATGTCTCTGGCATTGCAGATGGCTTCTTTACCATCAGAGCTATCAGGAAAGCCTCAAGGCTCTAAGGGAAAATCCTATTGCTTATTCACTCCAGAAATTCAGCTCAAGACACAGTTCCATACTGTGGCATTGCACTATCCTCACCCATTGCAGTATACTATGCATCCTTTTGCCTCCTCAATTTGGGAAGAAGAAAAATAAACTCCATAGTATTGTCTTCTAACATTAAATAAATCCTTTAAAAAAAAACACCATCTATTTAAAAGGTTTTTATAAATCTATCTCCTCAATAAGTTCTCCTCAATGTGAATTCCTTGCACAAGCCCTGGAATTCTAAACCTCTGTGTGGCTGGAATCTGGGGCAATTACACCTAAGGCCCAGACCTGCGGTAATGCCCCAAATTACTTTCTGGAGGGAGTGGCCGGGGGCGGGGGTGGTTTCCCATTATTTTAAAGGAAAGACTTCAAACCAAATGTTTCTCTCTTTATTGATCTGCTTTCATCTCCTTTCATTGCATTTCCTGTTTGGCTTTTTCGTCCTCCTTTTTATTTTTTCCACCCTGGTGGTGAACACCCTCAAATTGGTGATTGAAGACCTTGAAGGTGCTGTTTACAAAGGCTATTAATGCCCCCGTCCTCATTTCCTGGTTTACTGCCAATAAGCCTGACACAAAGCCCTCCTTGGCAGACACTAAAATATTGGCGAGGCCCCACTGAGCTTCTCAGTTTGCAGACAGTAGAGGTTTGCGGAGGAAAGGCGCCTTCTTTTTCCTGTGGCTGGCTAGGAAGGCTCCCTTTGTAACTATTTAAAGAGATATTTTAGAAAAGCTGAATGATTCAGCTGGAAGGGACTTCACAGATCTTTGGGGTCCAGAGATTCTTGACCTGAAGTCTACTCATCTTGACAAGACTTGGGAATGAGTTTCAAGGGGCGAAGGAACCCTTGGCATCATATGCAAACACTACATCAATATGTTCTCATGTACTCTTCTCGGGAGAGATTCTATGGTCTAAAAAAAAACTTGAGAATCACTGATGGTCCCCCTGTCTTTTATAAATATGGAAACAGGTGGAAATCAACTGAAACAATTTTTCCCAGTTTTTAACATAATGTTATGCATATTATCTATTTTGTTGTCATAAATTGGCCCATATTGCATCATTACCTCTGTTGAGAGGCCTTGATTTTCTTGCCTCTAAGAAAATGAGGTTGTCTTTGATCGGAGATTTTCAATTCTTGAGGGAAAAAAAGGACTAGATAGAGGGCCAGCCCCTCAGAGTCTAGAATCAACCAGACCTGGTTCAGACCCAGACCAATCACCTGCGGACACTGAAACCTTTGGTAAGTCTATTAACCTTTCAAGTCATGTGCTTCTTCATTAGCTTCATAAAATGAATAATAGTGCCCACCTTATTAGGTTATCTTAAGAATTAAATGAGATAATGTGTGACTGCCTAACACAGAGAATTCAATAAATGTTAACCACTTTCTAAATGAAAGTTATGTCATGGTGAATAAGATGAGCTTCCCACGGTGCTGCTAGTGGTTAAGAAAGCACATGCCTATGCAGAAGGGATAAAGACTAGGGTTTAATCCCTGGGTCGGGAAGATCCCCTGGAGATGGACATGGCAACCCACTCCAGTATTCTTGGAAAATCCAATGGACAGAGGAGCCTGGTGGGCTACAGTCCATAGGCTGTGCGCTGTCGGACTGAGCAGGCTTGTTGGACACAGAGCAACTTAGCACACATACATACTTCCATGGATACAACCAGATTCTGAAAAAAAAGTCCAGAAAGAATTCCAGGAAAAGAAATCTAATTGTGCATAGAAACACCTCACTTATTCAGGTTTTACCAGAAATAGCAGATCAAGCAAGGTATGCCTAAATTGGCTCTGTGTTGCGGGAGATTCCTGCTGTGGTTACCTCTGCAAGCCCGCCCGCCCTAAAAAACAGAGCAGATGTTAAAGTCACCCTGTGAATGTGATGTGATAGTGTAAAGGAATTTGATTCTGCTTTAGTTGACAGTTTTTGAAGATAAGCCGTTCAACAACCTTGGTATATCAGTATCAGAAATAATTAACTTCCTAGTATAATGTGTCATAGGGTAAGCCAGTATTACTGTCACCATCATCATCATTATCATTTCAACTGTTATCACATGATTTGAGAATCACTCTACGTGATTATCTTTGAGGTTCTCTTTTATTTCTAACTACATCTTTTTAACATTTAAAAATGGTTTATATTAAAAAATTCAAAGTAGTTAAATTGAATTTTTTTAGATTAAGGAAAAATGATAAAATATATAATACATCCATGTATTCCTCAACCCAACTTGAAAAGAAAGGTCAGGAGTGCATTTGACTGGTGCGGTCAATTGGTCAAAATGGTCAACTGGTGTGCTCAGTTGGTCAAATGGTGAAGTACATGTGACTGCAATGGTCTCCCACACTGCAGGCGGACTCTTTACCAGCTGAGCCACAAGGGAAGCCCAAGAATACTGGAGTGGGTAGCCTATCCCTTCTCCAGGGGATCCTCCCACTGAGGAATTGAACCAGGTTCTCCTGCATTGCAGGGGGATTCCTTACTAACTGAGCTATCAGGGAAGCCCTCTAGATTAAGGAAAAAGAATAAAATATATAATACATCCGTGTATTCCTCAATCCAACTTGAAAAGTAGGTTGGAAGTACATTTAACACTCTCATAATGTGCTTGTTATTTTACCATTCTCTGATTTCCATACATATCTCTAACCTGTTGAGTCTTGTATGTTTTTAAGCAAAGGGATTTCTACATTAGATATTTATCCGTTGCTCTGTTCCCTCAGCATTGTCTTGAACTTCGTCAGTGTTGACATGCAGCTATTGAAAATATAATTTTGACTTTGGTTGTGGTCATAGTCCATTCTCCCATCTCCATTCTCCTATCTGTAGATATTGGTGTTTCTTCAGATTCTCGTTTTACTTTGCTTTTGCTAAGATAAACTTTGCTGTTATCAATCACCTTGTTGATATCGACTGTGAGCAGTTTTCTAGATTGTGCTTCTAGGAGAAAAATTTGATTTTTAGGTACTTGCTTTTTAACTTAATAATAAATGCAAAACCATTTTCTAAAGTGGTTGAACTAATTTACATGTCCATCAGAAATATGTAATGTAATATAATCAACACATTTAATACAATCAGACATTTAAAATTTTTGTCAATCCATTAGGTATAAAATAATATCACTTGGCTTTGAAATTTCTTGGTTTCTAATGACCATCAGTATCTTTTCCTGTGTTTATTGGCAATTCATGATTCCTGTTTTGAGAAGTTTTGTCTAGAACTCTGCCTATTTTTCTTAAGAGTTTCTTGTCTTTTTTCTCATTGGTTTCTAAGAGTTTATTAAACATTTTGGGTTCCCCGTTTTTACTGGTTATATGTAGTGAGAGTATCTTCCAGTTTAAGAGCTCTCTTTAGAGAGTCATTTGATAAGCAGAATTTATTCATCTTTTCCTTTGTAAGTTATGCTTTACTCTAAAATTTATTTTAGAAAATCTTACCCTATTACAAAGGGTAAATTCTTATCTAAATTTTTTTTGATGGTGCCTTTCACATAAGGCCTTAACATACCTGGAGTTGATTTTTATGTAGGGAGTACAGAAGGGGCCCAATTTCATATTTTTACAAGTGCATAACCTCACTAATCTGGAGTCCGCTTTTCTCATAATACTTTCCATTTAGGTGTGGGTCTGTTTCTGAATTTCCTCTTCTGCTCCACTGAACTTGCCTACCCCTGTTCTGATATCACACTATCTTAATTGCTAGAGTTTTTAAGAAGCTGATATCTGGTAGGGAAATCTGTTCTCTCTCCCATTATTTTTTCACAATCTTGAGCATTCATCTTTAACTAACTGTCAAATTCAACTACCACTGGGATTTTTGAATGGAATTACACTGATCTATAGAGAAATCTTGGGATAAATTATATTTTTATGATATTAATGTTTTTATCCTGCCATGTAGTTGAAGAATGCCTATCAAAATGGTTTCCCACTTTTTTCCTTAAAGATCTGGCAGATATTCTGTTTGGTTTACTCCTATTTGTTTTATGTTTTATGTTGCTACCATCATCATATTTTTTGTACTTTCTAGCTGCTAATGGTGTTTAGAAAGGCTATTCACCTCTATATTTTGTAACAGGAAACTTTTAAAACTCTTTTTAATTTTTGTAACTTTTTTGTAGATAAAAAGACTGCATATTGTATGAAATGTCCAAAACAGGCAAATCTACGGGCAAATCTATAGTAGATTCTTATTTGCCTAGGGCTGGGGTAGAGGGTTGCAGGGAAATGGGGAATGCTACTAGTAGGTATGAGGTTTCTTTTGGAAGACTGGAAATGTCATAAAATTGATTTGGTGATGGCTGCAAAACTCTGTGATATAGTCAAAATCACTGTATACTTTAACAGGTAAATTGTACAACATAAGAGTTATATCTCAATAAAGCTTTTTATATAAGAAGAAACTAGACAAATGTCATATGATTGGATGTTAGAAACCATACTCTGCATAATCATGAATCAAGGATGAAATCTTATTAGAAATTAAAAAATATTTAGACTAAAGTAGTAAAAATACTATATAAAAACTTGTGAGATTAGATAAAGCTTCCTTAGATGAAAAGTTGCAGACTTTTTACAAGTGGTTGTATAAAAAAATAAGAGGCTGGCTGATATTGAATAAGCTAAACACTCAGCTTGGTTTGACAATAACAAACCCCAAGATAGAAGGATGAAAAAAGTAATGTCAGGTTTTAAAGAGATGGAAAGTAACTTTACACTATAGAGTCTCAATAAAACCGAATACTGGTTTTCTTAAAGGACTAATAAAATTAACAAACTTTCGACAAGACTTATGATGAATAAAAGCAGGAAAGGAGCCAATAAGTACATCAGAAATAACAATGAGAATAACCACAGGGCTGTCAAGATTAGAAAGATAATAAAATTAGTAATGATTTAGTCTAAGATATTTGAAAATAGATATTATAGACAAATTCTTCGAAAAAGTATAACTAATAATTTGACTCAGAAGAAATAGAAAATTAGAATAACCTTTTAATCATTAAAGAAACTGAAACTATGTAATATAAATTTGTTTTCCACCTCATTAAAATCTGATGCTATTTTTATTATTCTCATCCTCCAATTTTTAGATTTGTTATTGTCAAACTAAGTTGAATGTTTAGTTTTTCAGTGGACACATGCCTTTTGTATTGAAGATTTGTGTTTTTCATAAATTTTGGAAAACTCTTAGCCTTCAATATTGCCTCTCCCTCAGTTTCTCATCTTGTGTTTCAGGAAACTTGATTAAACATGTGTTGTGCCTTCTATTTCTATCCTCTGAACCTCTTCTTTTTTCTCTTATTTTCTTCACTCCCCATGATGCATTCTGGAAAATTCCTTCAGAGTGAGCATCTAATTCATAATATCTTTAGTTATTTAGAATTTTCAATGAAAAACATCCACTAAGCTTTTAAATTCAAATACTGCATATTAATTCTTTTTTCAATTTTAGAAATTCAGTTTGGTACTTTTCCAAATCTCCTTTATTATTTGTATTGTCTGTTGCTCCTAACTTATATTTTAATTCCCTGTTACATTTTTCTAATTATACTACACATGGTTTGTTTATGTTCTGCATTTTATGATTTTATTACCAAAGCTTTGTTGTTGTCATTCTATGGCTTTTATTTTAACTAGCTCAAATTCCACTTGTTGCTGTGATGTTCCACTGTGAGCACATATTTCTTAGAATTCTTCCCTTCCAGAGAATATTCTGTTTGCTTCTGCCTGTTGTCTGGAGGCTCAATAAAATTGGGATCGATTTAAAACAAGTTCTTACCCTGAGGGACTTTTGGACAACAATGAGACAAGTTTCATGATTAAAAATCCTCTTTATCCGTTCTCAAAGTAGAGCAACCCAGTTCAGTTTCCTTGATGTTTCCAGATGTAGCACATGTATACAAAGAACACTTCTATTTTATCCTTCCAGTAAGGATAAGGTGTTTTGAAGTTCCTTTTTCTTTCATGCCTTGTGTCTTCCGTAGCCATTTATGAGGAAAAAGCCAGATTCAGTATTACCTACCCTTCTAGATCCCTCTTTCCTTTGTGTTTCCTTTTCTCTGGGAATCTTTTACTTTTAAAAGAAGGAAACTCAGTAATTCAACTAAAACTATGAGAATTTTCTCCTCATATATTTCAGCATAGTTTTTAAAAATTTCAGTGTGAGCATCCTTTTGTGTGTAATGATAGGGATGTGTATGCGCGCATGCACGCGCACGCACGCGCACGCACGCACATTCCTGCGCGCATGCATACAGTGAATTAGATATTCCACCATACTTCTGGGAGCAGGAAGTCTTTTAGACTATGATTTTCCTATGTCTTCTGAAAGTATCCCTTGCTCTACAGTGTAAAACAATCTGTGTGTGAGATTAAATTGTCTGCTAGTATCTCATTGATGCATGTTCATGAATTCACATTTGCCAAACAAATAAGGAGAAAAATTCAACTCTCAGACTTCCTGGATAATATGTATAGTTTTTACTTTCAGATTTCAAGTACACTATGCTTAGCAATGGCACCCCACTCCAGTACTCTTGCCTGGAAAATCCCATGGACGGAGGAGCCTGGTAGGCTGCAGTCCAAGGGGTCGCTAAGAGTCGGACATGACTGAGTGACTTCACTTTCACTTTTCACTTTCATGCATTGGAGAAGGAAATGGCAACCCACTCCAGTGTTCTTGCCTGGAGAATCCCAGGGATGGGGGAGCCTGGTGGACTGTCGTCTATGGGGTCGCACAGAGTCGGACATGACTGAAGCGACTTAGCAGCAGCAGCAGCAGCAGCAGCATGCTTACATTCTATAACTGAACTCTTTAATGCCTAGGGGAAGACGAACCTATGTTGTGATATAGGCAAACTTTTAGGTTCTGAAACAGAACTTGTTATCTATTAGCAGCCCCAAAGAGCTCTCAAAGTTTAAAAATTTTGTTGATTAGAAATAAAATTTTAGTATCCTATTATGGCAGCAAATAAACAAAAGAGGAGGCGGTACAGGAAAATAGAAATTTTATACTAGTATCTTGAGCCCTCATACCAGTTTGATGTTTGAAGCAAGTAATTTGATTCAATCAAACATATTAGTAGAGAATTAGGAACAGTGGTTCCACAAGGAATTTGTAGTCTTTAGTAATCTAGGGATAGGGACAATATTGATGTGTGCCCTGCTTGAGGGAATTATACCAACCTGATCAAGATCATGGACTTGGAAATCATAGAGGCCTGAGTTTGAATTCCTTAATCTGTTGCTTGACCTCTCTAAGCCTTCCTCTCCTGTTTGGAAAATAGGGATGCTATTAGAAATTATATATGTGACTGTTGTAAGAACTGACAACACTGTATTTGATAAGAATTGACAAACACTTATCACAGTTTATGATATTGTGAAAGCTCAAAAAATTGTGTTTCATGATAATTATGATTCAGGACTGTTTTCCAGGATGGAGTGATACTATCCACCCCTTCAATGATGAACTCACTGGACAGGGGCTAAGGTTAACTCTTATATTTCCAGAATAGTGATTAGGGGTGCTCCAAAAGACGTTGGAAAATTCCCCAGTTATCCTTGAAATAAACATGTTTCCAGTCCATAACATAAGACAACTGCATTATAAGACATCATGTTGAAAGGAAGAAAATTATTGAAGAGAACTGAAAAAACAAACAGCTAGACTGCATCCCAGTTTCTAAATAGTAGAGACCACCCTTGCATAGAGAGGGACAAAATGATGCCCCATTATTTAACATAGTCAATGTTCAGCAAAGCAAGGAGTGAATTTCCTTTTTATCTGTTGTTGGATGACAAGGCTAGTTTGAAAAGGACAACGAAATGTATATTAAGAAATCAAGAGATCTAAAATGTGTTTAATTGTAGAGATGCTAAAAGCAAGGCAAAATGTGTGTGCCAATAGTGCAACTTGATCCAAACTGCATTTGGACTGAGCCTGTAATAAATTGTCAGAGCCAGCCTTTGCATTCACTTAAGCTAATACCAAGTGTCTCATTTCTACAAAGTAAATCACAGTGGCTTTGGTACTTTATTTTCCATCTTGTGTATAAGTAAACTGCAGGATCAATTGGGAGGTAGAATCAATCTGCTATTTATTACCTTGAAATGTGACACCCTATTTTAAGTGCCCTATTCCCTTATGATTTTGCTTGAGAACAGTATTATGTCCAAACAATATAGAAACCAGCTTTACAGCTCCTGGGTTTTTTTACATCAGCCTGGATGGATTTATATTGTATATAACTTTCAGAACCTAAATAAGTTACTTAGTGGTTTTGAAACAAGCATGTAAACGAGGAAGAGTCATTTGGGATTTTGGGAGTCTTAAATCTTAGCAGAATGCACTCATGACCAGAGCATTTTTTTTTTTTCATCATCAAAAAAAAAAATATATATATGTGTAGGACTCCCATTGACCCACCGATCATGGCTTAATGTTCCAAAGAAAATAAATAAAAATCTCATGTCTAGGGAAAAGAGTTAGGCTTCATGGGGATTCTGTCATCTTGTCATTACACTTTGCAAAGAAACCTTGGCCTCTAATTTATGGGTTTCAGAAAGAATGCCTCCTCACACTGCTGGGAGGTTGAAAGGGCAAGAGATCTGATGTATATCAGAAAGGTTAAACCTAATCTTTGTGACCTGCCACCCGCTTTTCCTGATTAAAACATGAGGCACTGGGGCCCAGCAAAGATTCTTACTCTAAAGGACTGTCTGTATCTTAGTCCTTGATCTTAGTCTTGAGTCTTGGTTTATTTCAAAATGGTCATTATTGGGCTTGGTGGTGACTGCACAGAAAGTCTCTAGCAAGTGTGATAAAACATTTTTAAATGCCCCAAACTGAGTTAGATGAAACTGAAGAGAAACTGACAGTAATGAAAAGCTGGTGACAAGCTTGATCCCCATAAATTTGTATTTTATTAGGGCTCAAACTTAAGGTTAACCAGAAAGAGAAGGGAAGAAAAGAGACGAAAACCTTAAAGGTGGTTCAAGAGAGATCACAGCAACATCAAGTTTCTCCTTAGCCAGCTAAGATGGCAGTGGACGGTTTCTTTCTTTCCCTCTCTATAAATGTGGACACTCCATTATATGTAAGTTCTTAAACCTTTCATGATAACAGCATCTCATATTAAATTCATCCAGGACTTCTTGGAAGATATACTTAAGAAGGAAGGATGGTTTCTTCCTTTATAATAGTGTATTAATCCTCTAATATTTTAGGACACAACCTACTTTAGCCTCTCCTTATCCTTCAGAAAGCCTGAACTGTATATTTTAAGCTTTGGCATCATCTCCCATGGACCAAGTCTTTTAGGACAAAACATGAATTAAAAAGGCATTAATATATATGCTGTGATGTAATTTAAACCAGAGGGCAATTGTATGTGTATGAAAAAGTTCCTTTTTTCCTCTTCATCCTTTTAGACCCCCAAAACTTTGTCTAAAACAATTAATGTGTTCTGGGATTTATAGGAAAATTTATTATCTTAAAGATAAAATAAAATTTTACATTGTATACAGCCTAGGACAGGCTCTGAGAATAAACGTAATTCTCCTAAATTATAAGGAAACATAATTTCTGGGTAAGTTCTTGTATCACTGCCATGTAACCTTCAGTCAACCTAGAAATCACAAGGGACTTTTGATTCTAAACAGTAAAGTTCGAGAGAGTCTTATAGCCACAGGGACAAAATTCATAAGTTTACTTAAAGGCAAAATGGGGGTGGGAGTGGGAAATGAACAGAACATAAAGACAGACAAATTAGTCATCTCTTATTACAGGAGCCAATGTTAATTACATCATTGCACATGTATATCAGCAAGGAAACTTCTGCCAGTTTAGAAAGCATGTACCTATATAATCATAAAGATATCTTGGTTATTTATCAGCTGCTTGGATCTTTTCCTTTGCCTCAGCAAGCAAGTCACCACTCTCATTTTATTACAGGCGCTCGACATAATCCAACATAAAGAGGAAGGAAACATGGGACCTTGTTTGGACTTCTGTAATGAATCCTTCAGAATGAGTCCTTCAGAAGGAATACTATTTCCTTCAAAAATTCTTTTGGATTTTATTGCAGTCTGTTTGTGTATTCTCCCCAGTAATCACGTGAACAATATTCATATTGGTAAAATGACTTTGAAGGGTTCTTGCCTCTGAGAAAATTGCTGATTGACAGGGCATGCCAGTGATTAAGGGTGATCTTGTATAGCTGGGCTCCTCTGGCATACTGGCTGCTGCTTGCATGAGGACGGTGTAGGATGGCCTCTTTCCCAGAGCCCAGTGCTCCCCCTCATTGTTGTTTTGTTTGTTTTTTTTTTTCAATGAAAGATTTGCCGCTAGTGATTCTCACTCTCCATCTGCCAAAATCCCTTTAACTCCTCTCTGGTACACAAACCAGAGGTTTGAAGCTGGGGGCCCATGTGCCAGGTTTGGCTCACAGCTGGGATTTGCACAGTTAAAAAATACTGCTAAAAGAATGTGTAAATGCTTAAAAATGATAAGTTTTCACGTC
Organism: Ovis aries; assembly: GCF_016772045.2. Taxonomy (NCBI): domain Eukaryota; kingdom Metazoa; phylum Chordata; class Mammalia; order Artiodactyla; family Bovidae; genus Ovis; species Ovis aries. Next base: position 19,662,032 of record NC_056067.1, on the reverse strand, counting down.
CAATGCTGGATTTATAGAGTAGTTGTTAGATTTTATCCCCTCAAACCATGGAAACCACTGTACCAAATTTTCCTCTTGAAAAATTAGAAGAACTAGCAAGCTGGGCCCACCTTCCTGCATGGCAGCCAACCTCATCCTGCATGGCGAAGGGTATTTAAATGCAGCCCCATTATTTAGGATAGTTGATTTTAATCACTGAAGTACCCACCTAGCCCTTTCATAGGCACTGGGTTTGGTGCCTATATCTGAGATAACCAGTTCTAGAGATAAGGAAGTTTGTTTGTTGTTGAGATTAAGCAATAGATATGTGAATTTCAATTTGTTTCATGTTGCCTTTAAAGTTTCTTAGGACTCCTTTTCCAGGCATACCTAACTCTTCTAAGAGATATTTTGTAGTTGTAATTTTTAAAAATAACTTATCTGAGGACTTATGTGATGGTCCAGTGGCTAAGACTTCACCTTCCAGTGTCAGGGGTGTGGGTTCAATCCCTGGAGCTAAGATGCCACATACCTTATGGCAAAAAAAAATCAGAACATAAAACAGAAGCTGTATTGTAACAAATTCAATAAAGACTTTTTAAAAATGGTTCACATCAAAAAGTATTAAAAAAGCAAAAACAGACTTATTCATCTTTCCCTCCCTCAGCCCCAGACATGAGGTCTAATTCCATGCACTATGTATATTCTATGATTTGATGAATGAAGGAGTGAGTGAGTGAATGAGACTCTTGTTAGAGGCTAACAGAATTTACATCTGATACGTATATGAAAATATATTACCTGAAGACTTCCTCTACCTCTTGCTCTAATGATGACTGCTGAATCTCTCCTCTAACCTATACTCATTCCTCTGAAACCCCAGTGCCAAAAACACGAGGCATGTAGTCCTTCTTAGACAAATTAATTATTAATAGTTGATGAAGTTTCAAAAATGGTAGCTAACTTCTATTGAACATGAATGATATACCAGGCACTGATCTAAGTACTTTTTATGAATTAACTCAAAACTTTAGTACCATTTTGCACACGAGAAAACCACAACAGAAAGATTTTTTTTTTACCTGAGTCTAGTAAAATTTGGAACTGGCCTATGAACCAGTTACTTAGGCTTTGGTTTTTATTTGTTCATTTCTGATTTTGGCTTTATAAATAAGGTATTATTTTTTTGAACTGCAATCATATACTGGCTATGCATCTCTGTAGGGGAGGGTATACTTCCTTAAGCCTGACTTCATTGTATCAAGCAGTTTAATCTTACGAGTAAAAAATGTAAACATAACTAGTATGACTGAAACTTTAATTTTAAGAGGATTTTAAAGAACCAGCGGGCAGTAGGAACGGGAATCACATTAGCCCAGAGTATCTGGCCTTTACAGAATTGCTCCTTTTGATACAGAGGCTCTTGGTATTGTTAGACGATGCTAACTGCTGTAAGTAATAGACCCAGTCTATATATATAATGGCACAAACGTAGAAGTATAGTTTTCCCTTATGTAGACTTAGGTAGGCATTCTGGGTGAAGGGGGCAGTTCTCTTCCATACAAATATGCAGGGATTCAGACTGACGAAGCCTCTTTCATTTTCAACCCATTATGTAAGATGTTGTGAGAATACTGCCCTTTCATCTGAGCAGAAGCAGAGAATATAGAGGAACCCACAGATGAAGGTTTTATGGACCAATCCTGGAAGTAACTCATATCACAAAAATAATGTGAATTTTATTATTTGACCACGCCTAACTTTAAATGACGGAGATGGCGAAAATCCCATGGACGGAAAAGCCTGGCAGGCTACAGTCCATGGGGTCGTGAAGAGTCGGACATGACTGAGAGAACTCACTTTCACTTTTCACTTTCATGCATTGGAGAAGGAAATGGCAACCCACTCCAGTGTTCTTGCCTGGAGAATCCCAGGGATGGGGGAGCCTGGTGGGCTGCCATCTATCGGGTCGCACAGAGTCAGACACAACTGAAGCGACTTAGCAGCAGCAGCAGCAACTTTAAATGAACACTGAGAAATGTAGGTTTGCTGTTTGCCAGGAAGAACAGAAAACAAGGACTTTGGTGGACAGTTCACCATTATCTCTTATCATTCCTGAAGTGGAAGATATTTATGTAAGGAAGATTTGCCTAGACTATATGTTTAAGAAACACCAACATTATACAACCGATTCTCTTAGAGTCTTTGAAAGTTTGTAGGCATACTGTATTCTAGAAATTGTGCTGAGAGGTATCTTTGGAAAACACTTTAGTACCAGCAGTATGCACTGAAAGATCAACACTCTAAAACTCTAGGGAATAAATCTTTATAGAGAATATTAGAGAATTTTTTAAAAACTTAGAGAAAACAGAATATTTTTTCAGAGTCCTTTCCATACATCCCAAATTAACAGATATAGCTCTAGGGTCACTACTAATGCAATCGGAGCGTTGGTCAGTTTCTGCTTCCTTTGTAGGGGGCAAGAGATAGCAAAACAAAATTTCATACATTTGACTTTTGATATTGATAGTGCTTCCCAGGAAAATTTTATTTTATCTTTGTTAGTTTGTCTTGCTTTTCCATGAAGGCTTAAGAATAAAATGAAGGAAAGACAAATTGGGAGAACTTGGTCAACCTGAAAATTTATCTATTGGGCATTCCTTCTTTGCTTTAACTGGCAGAAACTAAGACCAAATAGAAACTTTTCTGACTCATCTTCAATTTGATGTTTTCACACCACTGATTGTCTTCTGATGAAAGCTGTGTAGGACATCCTTAGCTCTGAGAGTATGGTCTCTAACTATCATTTCCACTGAAGAAATGGTTTATTCCAAGTCTTATGGGCAAATAAGGTCTATTTCCTTAGCAAGGTATGTCTAGACTAATATTTTTATTCAAGAAAGCAAAAAAGATGTAAAAGATTACTGAGTTTATGTCAAAAGGACTCAGAAGTCAGAGAACTCAGAAGATTCCCAATAGCCAAAAAATGGGATAACTGGAGCATTAAATGCATAACAAGTACAATAGATTGAATATATTATAAATGCTGAAATCCATGAGATCATATTGTTATGAAAACCACCACACAAACACATAAATAGCTAACAACTCAAGTCTCAGTGTTCATCTTTGGATGTTGATAGGAAGCACATTATTTTGAAAAATAATAAAGAAAATAATTAAGCATTGGTCCTGCATTTCATCTATGAATTGTTCATTAAGGTAATCAAGTAGTTAATTATTAATGCTGCTAAGTCGCTTCAGTTGTGTCTGACTCTGTGCGACCCGATAGACGGCAGCCCACCAGCCTCTGCCGTCCCCGGGACTCTCCAGGCAAGAACACTGGAGCGGGTTGCCATTTAATTATTAATAGTAAATGGCAGTTTCTCTTTATAGAAGTATCACAGCTTCTGGAACAAATGAATGATAGAATTAGAACAGCACTGTTTTGTGGTCCCTAATGAGATAATTGGAGAAGGAAATGGCAAACCCACTCCAGTATTCTTACCTGGGAAATCCCATGGACAGAAGGGCCTAGTGGGCTATAGTTCATAGGGTCACCAAAGAGTCGGATACAACTTAGCACCTAAGCAACATCGAGTAATGGGTTTAGGTACTAATTATCAATGACTGCTAAGACCCCAGAAAGAAAGACACCAGATTTTAGGTGCCTCCCATTGGAAGAATACATTTCTTAAGAAGTAACCTTGAAGATGTTTTGTTTTGTTTTTTAATCGACTCCTCTTAAATACAGAGAACAGAATGGTGGTTTCCACAGGCAGGGGTAAGCACTGAGGGAAATGAGCGAAGGTAAAAAAAAAAAAATAGCAAGAGTCTCTGAAATTTTAGTAAAAGGCTTTAAAAATATACTCTATTTATCTTTCAATGTCCTTTAAAATTTCTGTATTCTAAGTTGCTTATGAGATCAAAGCTCTGAAAAACCCCTTTTCCTAGTGATTTGCTATGCTTCCTGCTATTGTGTAACGTGTACTGTGTAGCTTCTTTAGATTTCTTTGCCTTGGCGGTCAGGAAGCTCAAGTTTTATGCCTAATTTAGTTTTTATTGCATATAAATTCCTACTGAAAAAATTTAATATGATCAGGCCTCTAGAAATAGCTACCAACATACTAGAAATGTAGGGAGCAGAGGAAATCTTCAAAAACACCGTGGAAATAGAAACAGTAAAATCCAAATTGTGGGAAACACATAGGACAAATAATATGGTTTCTTCTACAAATGAATTGCAAAAATATAGGTTAAACTAGTTGTAAAGAGCAATCAAATACAATGCATGAATGTTGCATGGATCCAAATTTAAATAAAAGCATATTTACTTTTATGCAGAATTTATGAGAGAATTGGAGAAATGTGACTACTGATTGGCTATTGAATGTAATTAAAGATGATTGTTAATTCTGACTGCAAAAGTGGTATTATGTGTGTGTTTTATGAGTCTTTATATTTTAGAGATACATGCTAAAATATTTGTGGCTCAAATTACATATGCCTGGGATTTGCTTCAAAATAACTGAGGAGTGAGAAAGATGAGGGTAAAGTGAGATTGACGATGAAGTAATAATTGCTAAAGATAGGTAATTGGTATGAGGGCTCCTTGTTGAATAAATGTTTAAAATTTTAGAAGTTTAGAGAGAAAGAAAAGAAAACAGAAATGAGAATAAAAGAAAAAAACAAGAGTGGTTAAGAGGGAAGTCTCAAAGCCAAGCTGCCTGGGGTCAAACCTTATTTTTGTCATTATGAGCTGTGTGTTCCCAGGCAAGGGGGTCCTGACAATTACCTAAGCTTTTGCTGCCTTGGATTCCTGACCTGTAAAATGGATTTAATGATAACACTCATTTCTTTAGGTTGCTGTTGTTTTTTAATTTATCTAAATCTGTGGTGAGTCTTCATTGCTGTGCAGGCTCTCTCTAGTTCCAGGCAGCGGGGGCCACTCTCTGGCTGTGGTGTGAGGGATTCTCGCTGCAGCAGCTTCTCTTAGTGCAGAGCACCGGCTCTAAGCGCAAGGCTCAGCAGCTGTGGTACCTGGGCTTAGTTGCTCCACAGCATGTGGGATTTTCCTGGACCAGGGATCAAACTAGCAGCCCTTACATTGCAAGGTGGATCCTTAACCACTGGACCACTAGGGAAGCCCACTCATTAGGTCAGAAATAAGCTGGGAAGCAGTTTGTACATTTCTGACATGAAACAGACGTTCGTAAGTGTTTGCTATTATTATAATTATCATTAGACACACCATCATTAGACATGGCTTTAGACATGCCATTTATCCTGGAACTGATCGCGTCATGGGGAGCACATCCATGGTACCAGGGCAGGCTTTGGTTACCTGAACCAGAATGGACCCCTGTGGGCCTCCAAGGTAACCAAATCTTCTTCTTTAGCCAAGATGGTGCACAGAATTTAGGCTATAATTTCGAAACCTGCTCTCTGGGCTTTTGGTGTTCTGGCTTCCCAATTCAATCTGTTTCCAGTAACACATTAACCCTTCATCCATTCTTGTCTTTGTTTCTTTGCTTTTGTTGATATCTCATCTCTTCGAGAAAATTAGAGATACCAAGGGAACATTTCATGCAAAGACAGACACATTGAAGGAGATAAACGGCATGGAGTTAACAGAAGCAGAAAATATTAAGAAGAGGTGGTAAGAATACACAGAACTATATAAGAAAGATCTTAATGACCCGGATAGCCACGATGGTATATTCAATCACCTAGAGCCAGACATCCTGGAGTATGAAGTCAAGTGGGCCTTAGGAAGCATCACAGTGAACAAAGCTAGTTGAGGTGATGGAATTCCAGCTGAGCTATTTCAAATCCTAAAAGATGATGCTGTAAAAGTGCTGCACACAATATGCCAGCAAATTTGGTAAAATTGGCAGTGGCAACAGAACTGGAAAAGGTCAATTTTCATTCCAATCCCAAAGAAAGGCAAGGCCAAAGAATGTTCAAACTACTGCACAATTGCATTCATTTCACACACTAGCAAAGTAATGCTCAAAATCCTTCAAGCTAGGCTTCAACAATATGTGAACCGAGAACTTCCAGATGTTCAGGTTGGATTTAGAAAAGAAAGAGGAAGCAGAGATCAAATTGCCAATACCCATTCAGTTCAGTTCAGTCTCTCAGTCGTGTCCGACTCTTTGCAACCCCATGAACTGCAGCACGCCAGGCCTCCCTGTTCATCACCGTCTCCCAGAGTTCACTCAGACTCACATCCATCGAGTCAGTGATGCCATCCAGCCATCTCATCCTCTGTCGTCCCCTTCTCTTCCTGCCCCCAATCCCTCCCAGCATCAGAGTCTTTTCCAATGAGTCAACTCTTCGCATGAGGTGGCCAAAGTACTGGAGTTTCAGCTTTAGCATCATTCCTTCCAAAGAAATCCCAGGGCTGATCTCCTTCAGAATGGACTGGTTGGATCTCCTTGTAGTCCAAGGGACTCTCAAGAGTCTTCTCCAACACCACAGTTCAAAAGCATCAATTCTTCGGCGCTCAGCCTTCTTCACAATTCAACTTTCACATTCATACATGACCACAGGAAAAACCATAGCCTTGACTAGACAGACCTTAGTTGGCAAAGTAATGTCTCTGCTTTTGAATATACTGTCTAGGTTGGTCATAACTTTTCTTCCAAGGAGTAAACGTCTTTTAATTTCATGACTGCAGTCACCATCTGCAGTGATTTTGGAGCCCCTCAAAAGTAAAGTCTAACACTGTTTCCACTGTTTCCCCATCTATTTCCCATGAAGTGATGGGACCGGATGCCATGATCTTCATTTTCTGAATGTTGAGCTTTAAGCCAACTTTTTTGCTCTCCTCTTTCACTTTCATCAAGAGGCTTTTTAGCTCCTCTTCACTTTCTGCCATAAGAGTTGTGTCATCTGCATATCTGAGGTTATTGATATTTCTCCCGGCAATCTTGATTTCAGCTTGTGTTTCTTCCAGTCCAGCGTTTCTCATGATATACTCTGCATAGAAGTTAAATAAGCAGGGTGACAATATACAGCCTTGACGTACTCCTTTTCCTATTTGGAACCAGTCTGTTGTTCCATGCCCAGTTCTAACTGTTGCTTCCTAACCTGCATACAGATTTCTCAAGAGGCAGGTCAGGTGGTCTGGTATTCCCATCTCTTCCAGAATTTTCCACAGTTTATTGTAATCCACATAGTCAACACCCATTATATCATAGAAAAAGCTAGAGAATTCCAGAAAAAAAAAACCTTCTACTTCATTGACTATGCTAAAATCTTTGACTGTGTAGATCGCAGCAAACTGTGGAAAATTCTTAAAGAGATGGGATTACTAGACCACCTGACCTGCCTCCTGAGAAATCTGTATGCACGTCAAGAAGTAACAGTTAGAACCAGTCATGGAACAATGGACTAGTTCCAAATTGGGAAAGGAGTACCTCAAGGCTGTCACCTTGCTTATTTAACTTACATGCATAGTACATCATGTGAAATGCCTGGCTCGGTGAAGCACAGATTGGAATCAAGATTGCGGGGAGAAATATCAATAATCTTTGGTATGCAGATGACACCACCCTTATGGCAGAAAGCAAAGAGGAATTAATGAGCCTCTTGATGAAAGTGAAAGAGGAGAGTTAAAAAGCCGGCTTAAAACTCAATATTCAAAAAACTAAGATCATGGCATCTGGTTCCATCCCTTCATGGCAAATAGATGGGGAAGCAGTGGAAACAGTGACAAACTTTATTTTCTTAGGCTCCAAAATAACTGTGGATGGTGACTGCAGCCATGAAATTAAAAGACCCTTGCTCCCTGGAAGAAAAGCGATGACAAACCTAGACAGCATATTAAAAAAGGGAGATGATACTTTGCCTACAATGGTCCATCTAATAATCAAAGCTATGGTTTTTCCAGTAGTCATGTATGGATGTGAGAACTGGACAATAAAAAAGGCTGAGCACTGAAGAACTGATGATGCCTTCAAACCGTAGTGTTGAAGAAGACTCTTGAGAGTCCCTTGGACAGCAAGGAGATCAAATCCGTCAATCCTAAAGGAATCAACCCTGGATATTCATTGGAGGGACTGATGCTGAAGCTCTAATACTCTGGCCTCCTGATGTGAAGAGCTGACTCATTGGAAAAGACCCTGATGCTGGGAAAGATGGAAGGCAGGAGGAGAAGGGGACAACAGAGGATGAGATGGCTGGATGGCATCACTGACTCAATGGACGTGAGTTTGAGCAAATTCCGGGAGATGGTGAAGGGCAGGGAAGCCTGGCATGCTGCAGTCCATGGGGTCTCAAAGAGTTGGACACAACTGAGCGAATGGACAACAACTGGTCTAGAAAGTCTCTTCCTCCTCTGCCAAGCTTGGTCATCCTGAATGTCTAGGTCCTATCCGTGTTGGCCAAAGAACCCTTTCCTGAATGAAAGTCTACTCTGACCTCCTCCTCCTCCAAACTGCAAGATACGGACTGCACGTACCATGCAATCTAGTTTTTCATTATGTTGAGCTCAAAAGAGATCCTACTGTGCAATATCTTCCCAACCCTCTTTCTGTGACATCACTTTGGTAGCTTGACATTGGCTGTATCCATGTTGAAAGTAATTGTTTTTCATTGTTCACCTGCCAAGTTGTATCCGACTTTTCATGACCCCATGAACTGCAGCATGCCAGGCTTCCCTGCCCGTCACCATCTCCTGGAGTTTGCCCAAGTTCGTGTCCATTGCATTGGTGATGCCATCCAACCATTTCATCCTCTGTCACCCTCTTCTTCTGCCTTCAATCTTCCCCAGCATCAGGGGCTTTTCCAATGAGTTGGCTGTTTGTATCAGGTGGCCAAAGCATCGGGAGTATTTATACCACAGCAAAGACTACAAGCCAGTGAGCTTCTTCCTTCCCTGTGAGCAGGTTTTTAAACATTTACCATCACAAGAGTAGTTATACGTCCCCACAGCTATCTGCAATGGACTGAATGTTTGTGTCCCCTCCAAAAAATAATGTATATGCTGAAATTCCAACCCCCAATGTGATAGTGTTAAGAGGTCAGGTTTTAAAGGTGATTAGATCTTGAAAGTGGGGCCTTCATGAACAAGACTAATGCCCTTATGAAGAGACCCCAAAGTGTTGTCTAGTGCCTTCTCTGCCATATGAGGACACAGTGAGCAGTAAACAGTCTGCATCTCAGAAACATGCTCTCACCGGAAGCTGCCCATGCTGACTTCCAGGCTTTAAAATGTGAAACATAAATGATGTTGTGCATAAACCACCTGGTCTATGATAATGTATGACAGAAGCCTGAATATTTCCCCCCTCTCCGTCTGCCTATCTACCCTGTGCCTCAAACTGAGTGGCCCATCGAAGTCTCCAATAATTGCATGAATGGTTGCTGAATGCTACCTGTAGTTTTTACTTCTTCTCCCAAGTTGGCGGACATGCGTGCTAAGTTGCCTCAGTCGTGTCTGACTCTGTGAGACCCTATGGACTGCAGCCCGCCAGGCTCCTCTGTCCATGGGACTCTCCAGGCAAGAATACTGGAGTGGGTTGCCATGCCCTGCTCCAGGGGATCTTCCCAACGGAGGGATCGAACATGCGTCTCTTATGTCTCATGCATTATCAGGCTGGTTCTTTACACTTGGGAAGCCCCCTCCCAAGTTTAAAACACCTTAAAAGTAGAAACCATGTCTCATTCTCCATACTGCCTAAGAGAGTAGTGCACGCAGTAGGTGGTCAGGAAAAACATTATCGATCGATTATAGAAAGCAGTTTAATAACATCCTCCAGTGTGAGGCAGAAGATCCACTTTTCTTGTTTTTATGGTTGACAATGCACAGATACTCAGACCTAAAGATGTGAGGGACAGTTTTACCGCTTTTAAAAGTAAACCAAAATCCTCTTCAGGCAGCATCTTTCAAGTCTTTGAACAGCCCAACAAGGTTTCCTTTATGCCAAGCTACGATCACCTTGGGGGATTTATGATGAGGTCCTTTCTCATAATTGCAGGGCTGAGCTTGAAGCAAAGTTCCTGTGCAAAGCTTTGCCTGCTTTTGGAGGCTTTATTAATCTTGGCAAATGGGAACAAGGCCAGAAGCCAGGACTACAGCTGAGGGCCACGGGTCCCCTCCCTGTTCCTTCAGACTCAGGCACAGGCTTGGCCAGCTTCAGAGAGGTGGGGGAGAGAAGTCACTCCCACGTAAGGTCTCTGCCCCGTTCAGACCCCACACCTGGCCGCACTGGGAAGTAGTGGGTGGCTGTCCCTTGAAGAGCCCATTCGCCTTTAATATTTTGCTTGAGGATTCTTTCTTTAATGTTTTCCCATGATGTATGGAATGTGCAGTTTATGAAAGAAGCAATTAAGTGGGTGGAACCTGTAAATCAGGCTGATACTTAAAAGTATGCTCATTTACTGCTCTGCCATTATAATTATTCTGCTCACCCTCTCCCAGCCCACCCCTCTCCCAATCCCACTGACTCCTCAGGGATGCAGGATTTCTGCTTCTGAGGCCCCCTCACTCTTCCTTCTATACATCTGAGCTTTGGGGACCATCTGAACTCAGGCTGTTTCTCCAGTGGGTAAAACTGGCCTGCCCTGCCTTTTGACCATTATTGTCATAACCAGCCTCTGCACATTTCCTTCTTAAATGTTTATAAATCTGTTCCTCTCCATGAACTCATCAAACCTCAAATTCTTGTACAATCTATGGGGCTTACTTGAAAGATTGCAAGTATTGAATAAAGATTAAGGTCTTTGGAGGTGGAAGCAGCTTTCAAACTCCATCACCTTCCAAAGCAGAGCCTGGAAAATGCCATGAACAGAGGAGCCTGGCAGCCCACAGTCCGTGGAGTCATAACGAGTCAGACATGACTGAAGCAACTTAGCACAGTTATTGTTGGTATTATCACAATTATGTTTATCTCTTTCTGCTCTGGACTACAGGATCCTGGGAGGCAGGAAACATGTTGCCTTTACTAGCTTTCTTGCTTCCCCACCCTAATCCACAGCCCATTCCCAAACACACGCACACACATTCACAAGCACAATACCAGCCATTAGGAAGTGTCAACAAATTTTTGTGTAATGGAGAGAGAGCTGGGTGGATGGTGATGGGAGAGTTGGTCCCCTGTGCCCTGACAATTACATCCATCAGGAGATAGGTTCTGAGAGAGGCCAGCCTCTGAAAGGAAAATTTTCCAACAGCAATTTGCTCTTGTACGTTAACCATAGCAGTGGCCTATGGTTAATGGAGATGTGATGGAACTTTACTAGAAGCCCAGCAAGTTTAATAGCACCTCTCACCAGACAGTCTCATGCGTGGAGAGAAAACAAGCTCAGAATAAGGTAGACCCCTCCTGGTCTAGCACCTCTACCATTAACTCCGTGACCTCTAGTTATTCGCTTCTCAGAAGCCCAGCGGTCACACAAGTAAAATGGGGACCATATCTCCAATTCATGGCTGCTGTGAGACAAAGCATGTCTATTTCATGGCACAGGGCTTTAGACTCAGTCATGAGCAGTTAATATTATTATTACTGTAAATATTATCCTGCGGTGGGACACACTGGCAGGTATCTACTCAAAGTGACTTTGCCAGACGCAGACAGCTGTGTCAGTCCCGAGTGTCCCTGCACTCTCGTGCTTTTTCTAAGGGCAGTGCCAGGATTCTCTATGCTGCTGGGTGATGGAGTCCAGTTTAAGAGTTTATCCAAGATTTATTGAATGAATATACATTAAGAAGTACGTGTATATAGAACATTGTACTAGATTCCGGAAAGTGAAAGTGTTAGTCACTCAGTTGTATCCAACTCTTTGCCGCCCATGGACTGTAACCCGCCAGGCTCTTCTGTCCGTGGAGTTCTCCAGGAAAGAATACTGGAGTGGGTTGCCATTCCTCTCTCCAGGGGATCTTCCCAACCCAGTGACTAAACCCAGGTTTCCTGCATTGCAGGTGGACTCTTTACTGTCTGAGCCACCAGGGAAGCCCACTAGATTCTGGGGACAATAGCAACGGAAGGAAACGGAATCCTTATTCACCAGAGCATGCAGTGGGGAGGGTCACTGGACAGATGGCTGAATAAACATTATCCAGGGTAGGGTCGTCCTAAGTGAGGGGTCAAAGCATGTGACCAGAGCTCCAGCGTGCCATGTGACCCTTGCCAGTCACTCCATTCCTCTGAGCCTGAGCTCCTCTTATAGAAGGTCATCCTCAACCTTCTTTGCTCTGATTGAGCTTTTCAGGATTGCGTGAACGCTTCCGTGTCTAGGAAGGGCTTTGGAAGGAAAGAGAATCCTGGGAAGGCCAAGGGTTCAGAAGACCCCTCTGAACATAGCCCTTTCCTTAGGATATTTTTCAAGCAGAGTTTCCAACCAAGTGTCCCTTCAGAGAGCAAGTAGGCTTGGATGTCTGGAGAGCCCCTTCTGGGAAGAAACGGATGCTGTTTCTTATTCTCCTGTAGGACCTGCTGTAGAATTGCTGCTCCAAGTTAGCTTTCCTTGACTGTGTGATCAGATGCTCTACCTGTCTCCTTATCATCCCATCTCTTCCCACGAAGGTCATTTCTCACCTGGTACTTAGCTGCCAGGGAGTTAAATATGATGTGTTTGTGTTTGTGTGGTGTGTTCATGTGTGCGAGATCATGTATGCATGTGTGTGCGTGTGTGGAGGGGTATGGGTTTGTTTTTATATATTAGCTCTGCTGAGAATTCCATCTGCAGAACTTTAGGTGGGCCTTGTGGATGCTCAGGGACATTCAATGGCGGGGGGTGGGCGTGATTTGTGGACATGGTCCTCTAACAATGACGATAATGGCAGCAGCAACGATGACATCCATAAATCGCCCTTAAACCTTTACTCCTCTGTGGACCCATTTCAGGTCTCTTGTCTTACTTACTTGGCAACTCAGCAAGGTAAGTAATGCTGTCGCTCCTTTAGCTGCATTATTTCAGTGAATCTCCAGGACACTGCATAAGATAATAACAGAGTGGTTACCATTTACAGAGCCCTTGGTTGGGAGTAAGCCCTGTTCTCTACACGTTATGTCTTGACTCAAGTAATATCCTATAACATCCCCATGTTTCAGATGGGGAAACTAGGGCACAAAAAGGTGATATAATTTGCTAGACTACCAGCCAAGCAGTGGCATGCTGGTAAATCCCAGGGCAGTCTGACTCTGAGCCACACCTTGTAAGCTCCACCTATGTGCATTGGTTGTTTATTTTCTGGAGATTGTGGGAGGTGGGGGTGTGTGGATCTTGGGTTTCCTTTTGAAACAACTCTTTTAATCTGCACAGCAGGAACATCTCTGTCATTTCCCCTAACATTAGTCTGACATACCTGCCTTTTGAAGGCACTTTCTGATCTGCACAGCTCATTCTTCCTCCTCTATATTCCCTCTTCAGAGCTGGGGATGCTGGGGTAAGCATGGCCATGACACAGATTCGGAGAGCATTTTTATTTAGTCTTGGTCCACCTTGGAATCTCCTTCAAATGCAGATTCTGCTTCAGTGGTTCTGGAGAGGGGCCTGAGTGTGTCCAGCCAGCTCCCAGGTAGTGTTGAGGCTGCCGTTCTGGGACCACACACTGGGGAATGAGTCTTTCCATTCATTCCCCTTTACCCCACCTCGTGGCACTGCCTTCTGTGTGCTCACAGGGCTCCCTGACATTTTCCTTAAATCCAGCTCTTGACTCCAGCAGGTCCTACAGTGTGGACAGGGATGGCTGACCTCATCACCGGGTGAGTCAGAAAATCCAGGGTGCCTCTCCTGGGAAGGTGAGGGCAGAAAGAGCCAGAACGCTCCTCGGTGCCCATGCCCCCGGGTCTTGTCACTCCTCCAGCCCTATTCCCTTGGGTGAGCTCTTTCCACTTTGGATTTCCACTTTAAGCACAAGTGGTCACCTCTAGGTCAGTTTCTAATCCTCCCCTAGGTAATTGGCCTCAATGAGGTGAGGGCTGGACAATTATACAGCCGTGGGGCTGCCCCTCCCCTTACTGCATGCCTCAGACAGAGCTCATTTTATTTCTGGTTTTATGGGGTGCATTTATTGTTGGCCTTTGGGTTGTTGGTGTCTCCTATGCCCAGTGTGGGGGTTTTATATGGATACTAGGTCCGATTGCCCTTTAGAAAGGTTCTGCTTTTAATTAAGCTTTTTACTCTAGTTGAGCATGGGGTTTCAGCATTTTAGTGCTTTAAAAATAAACATCTATAATCAGTTTTTAAATGGCCTTTATTATTACATATCCATAATCCAAGCTAAAATTAATCACCACAAACCTCTGCTCTCATCACAGGAAAAGTCTTCGTATTTCCCAATGAAAACAGGGAGTCTGTTTCTAGATGGTAAGAGAAGAAATATAGAATGCCCTGTACACAAAGCGGCCTGGTACTCTTTTCACTAAGTTTCTCCTTAATAGGAGTTTCCAGAGAAAGGCCAAGACCTGCCTCTCCCTCCTGCTCAGTTCAGCTCCAGACACACAGATACACTCTATACAAGGCTTCTCCAGTTCCCCTTCACTCACCACATTCCCTCACCTTCAGATCCATCTGACCATCCAAAGATTTGCAATCTCTTCTGTCCTATTGCAACTATTGGGTTACATGTTTTCTTGTTTTACCTATGTGTCGAGTCTCCCTAACAGGATTCATTTAACAATCACTCATGCATTTGGTTAACAAATATTTGTTGAGTATTTACTATGTATTAGACCATTAAAGCAGAGAAGGCAATGGCAATCCACTCCAGTACTCTTGCCTGGAAAATTCCGTGGATGGAGGAGCCTGGTGGGCTGTAGTCCATGGGGTAACTAAGAGTCGGACACAATTGAAGTGACTTAGCAGCAGCAGCAGACCATTAAAGGGGCTACCCTGGTGGCTCAGATGGTAAAGAATCTGCCTTTAATGCAGGAGACCTGGGTTTGATCCCTGGATTGGGAAGACCCCCTGGAGAAAGGAATGGCTACCTACTCCAGTATTCTTGCCTGGAGAATTCCATGGACAGAGGAGCCTGGTGGGCTACAGTCCATGGGGTGGCAAAGAGATAGACACGACTGAGCAACTAACTCTATACTATACTATAGACCATTAAAGATGCTGAGATATAGGTGTAACCAAGGCAAACACAGATCCCAAAATGGCGCTAGTGGTAAAGAACCCACCTGCCAATGCAGGAAACGTGACATGGGTTTAATCCCTGGCTTGGGAAGATTCTCCTGGAGGAGGGCATGGCAACCCACTCCAGTATTCTTTCCTAAAGAATTCCATGGACAGAAGAGCCTGGAGGGCTATGATCCATAGGGTCACAAAGAGTCAAATACGGCTAAGCTACTTAGCATGTATGCATGCAAGGCAAACACACTCTACCCTCACAGAGTTTATAGTCTCACTTAATTAATTAACTACAATTGTTGTTGTTGAGTCCTTAGTTCATATCCGACTCTTTTGCAGCTCTGTTGACTGTAGCTTTCCAGGTTCCTGTGTCCATGGGATTTCCCAGGCAAGCATACTGGAGTGGATTGCCATTTCCTTCTTCAGGGGATCTTCCCAACCCAGAGACTGAACCTGTGTCTCCTGCATTGGCAGGCAGATTCTTCACCACTGAGCCACCAGGGAAGCCTTAATTGCAATTACCATAGCTATTATGACAGGAAAGCATGTGCTGGTGGCCTGACCCATTTGGAACTGTGCACTTCTTGAGTCCAGGCACCAAATTTTCTCTCTTTGAGCCGAGAGATGATTTTAGTCTCCCTATGGAACAAGAAACATGATATAACTGATAGATCCCTGGGATAACTTTCCAGTATCTCCTTCTTCAGCACAAACAGAAACCATACCCCCATCTCTTACTTTCTGTGCCAAATATATATTATATATTGTGGCCTCTCATCTCCTATCCATTCTTCTGTTTGTTCTGTACCTCTTAATCTGAAAGTCTGAAAGCTCTTTTTACTTAAATCCCCTTGCCTACTTGGTTCCAGGAGGCAGCATTCTCAACAGGGTAGAAGGCAGAGACAATCTAGAAGCTTGTCTACTTCTGGTGACACTTCTGCAAACAGTAGCAGAGGTGACTCCCACACAGCTTCAACATCCGGCTTCCAGCAGCATCTCAGGAGCAGCTCCACTACTATTAGGGTCCACTGCATAGATCACTGGTAAGCACCATAAGTTTATGCTTCCAGTAATAGGAACAGTGAATCGGAGTTTTTGGGCTCCATTCCAGAGGCAGTAGTAGGTTTGCAGTTTCCAGATAATATCTATTTCCTGTTTCGATGTTCCAGCTTTCCCCAAAATTGTATAACTAATACCTTGAGCTAAACTCCTCTCAGCTTAAAAATCTAAAGTGGTTCATGTTTTCCTGGCAGGACATAGACCGATAAGCTCATCACCACCACAGTCATTTGGCTGCCAACCCACAGTTCCTATCACATGCACTTCCTAATCGTTTTTGAAGTCTGCCTTTCCTCTCCACTATCATTCCCATGGACTGAGTCTGAAACGTATTTTCTGGACTACAGCTAGTGCAACTCAAGTGGCATCCTCCAAGTGCTAGCTTCTCTCTCTGTCTACCTCATCTCCCACCTATCTTCACAATTTTTCTGTAAACCTGAAACTATTATATAAAATATAAAGTTTAATATGTAAAGTAAAAAAGGATTTTTTTTTTTTTTCAGAAAAACAAAATCTTGGAGGAGACTCACAGTGTAAGAAACATTAAAGTAAGTCCTTCCGGCAGATAGAAGTGGTACAAAACAGGAATATGGATCTATACACACACACACAAATTCAGAGTTATATAAATGGTAACCACCTGGATGGATAAATAAGGTTTTTTTTGTTATTTAAGTATCTTTAAAGTATAACTAACTCTTTATATGAGCATTGATACTAATGTGATATAAAGTTAGTAATGTGATATAAAGTTTATAGCATATATAGAAATAAAACATATGGTAACAATAACACAATGACTGAGAAAGGAGAAGTGAAGGTAATTATTCAAAAGTTTTTTTAGGCTACATGAGTTGGTATAATATTACTTGAAGGTAGATAGTGGTAAGTTTAAAATACACAGAAATTCTAAAGCAGCCAGTAAAATAACAAAATAGTTATGGTTAAAAAATCAGCAAAGGAGATAAAAAAGGATTAATAAAAAGTACTTAATACCAAACTCTTAGAAAAAATGAATATGAATAAATGAAATCAGTAAAAAGCAACTAGTAAAATATTATATTTATATTAATTATGCCAATAATTATAATAAATGTAAATGGTCTAAACACTCTAATTAAAAAGCAGAGGTTGTCAAGTTGGATGAACAAACAAGAACCCAACTATATGCTGCCTACAATAGTTGTATTTTAAAGTGAAAGTGAAAGTCTCTCAGTCCTATCCAACTCTTTGCAACCCCATGGACTATATAGTCCATGGAATTCTCCAAGCTAGAATACTGGAGTGGATAGCCTTTCCCTTCTTGAGAGGATCTTCCCAACCCAGGGATCAAACCCAAGTCTCCCACATTGCAGGCAGAGTCTTAACCAGCTGAGCCACTGAATAGATATAAGTAGGCTAAAAGCAAAAGAAAAGGAATGCCAGGCAAAGTAGATTTCAGAGCAAACAGCATTACTAAACACAAGAAAGTAGCTTTGTAATGATAAAGAAGTTAATTTCATCAGGAATACTTAAGTGATGTTAAGAGTTTATACATTTAGTAGTAGATGTTCAAAATAGATGAAGTAAAACTGATAAAACTGTAAAAAAAAAAAACAAAAAGATCCACAGTAACATTTGGAGATTTCAATAATTCTTAATAATCAATATAGCAAGTAGAGAGAAAATCAGTAAGAACGTGAAAGACTTTAAGAGTACCGTTAGCCAACTAGATCTAATTTTGAATTTATAGAAAACTATGCCACAAAAGCAGAATTCACATTGTTTTCCACATTGTGCATATGGAATGTTTAGCAAGATAAACCATAATCTTCCAAAACTGATTTAGTTACAGTTTGGCACACAGACTCTGAGTATTTGTGCCTTTGTGTCTTTTCACAGTTTCCTTTGGCATGAAATACTTTCCCCTGCTTACCCATCCTCACCTCCCTAACTCCTCTTCATCTTTCAAATCTGCTCAGCCATTACCTCCATTATAAGGCCTTCCTCAACTACCCCCTTTTCTTCTGCGTGATTGTAATACTTTGTGGATACATTTATCTTTGCTTGTATCGTAGTATGTGAAATCATATGTATAGTTCTAATGCTTCTCCCACTGGATTATAATGATTAGGTTTAGGACAAACACCACATTATTATAATTAATAGCATATGATATAATTTCCTTATTAAAAATAGCTGTGTTTTAATGAATACCTATTATGTGCCAAACACAAATACACATTTTTTTTAAATGTAAAGACAATATTAAGAAACATTTAGTAAATAACTTTTATGTGTTGGACCCTGGGATACTTATAGAAAATGTCCTCCAAAATACATTCGGAAGGAGGTCTTATGGGCAAGATGATGTGACTCTGCTAAATGACCTTTATTTTGTAGACTCACAAATCACTATAATTTTCCAAATCAAACCAGGCAGTGAAAGGATGGCATTTGTCCCCACACACTAAGTAAATCATCTGAGTATTAGGAAACATAGAAATTTACTGTCTTTCAGCAACTTTTACTTCCAATACACTACAAGTTAGGGATGTTGACTATGTCCTAGTATAGACAGTCCCTTGGGTGGCCCCAGACAGAACTGTCTTGCAGTGAGGGAGCTAATGAAGCAAGAACCATTCCCTGACCTCTTGTGCTATTGATGAGAATAAATTACCCCATTCAACAGAGAAGAATATTTTTCATTCATTGATTCTTACAGTTATCCAATAATCTGGATTGCCTCTTGCACTTAATCTTTCACTTCAGAAGGAGAAATTGTCCCCACAAAGGGACACCCATTGTGATTCTCACAAACTTTGCATTTGATTTATCTGTGGCAGGCCAAGGAGAAAAACTAGATTTTTCATCAGGCATGCCCTTAAATTGTCTGAAGCCTTGTCAACAGCATCATTCTCACAAGGAAAAAGCCATGATTTGATATAGGACACAGGCCTAGATGGTTAGTAACATGATCCTAATGTCCTTTTTGGCTTGACTAGGTGGATCAAAAAGTTAGATTCACTTTTCTTGCTGCAGAAGTCCTATATTATTGGACTAGAAATGAAAACCATTTTTCTTCCTCAGTCAGGGAAGAAGAAATACATTTGCCAAGTCATTATATATAACAGATTATAGCAGGAAGGTGCTTAGGAAAATGCCCAAGGCAGGCAGTTACCACACAACACCAAGACAGCAAAACCTAATTGGCCTGGCAAGGGGAATTTGTTTTTTCTGATGATGACGCTTTTGAGGGTTTGCCACTTAAAGTGCCAAGAAAATGACTGACATGTAAATTGGCATCATGGAAGTCCAGAGAACCTTAATACCTGCTGCTTGGAAATGAGTTCCTACTTCAGTTAGGTTCTCATGTGGCAAGACCTTATGAAAAATGCTTTCATTGTAAGTTCATGGCCTTTGAGGTGGCTAGATCTGATGGTTTCAGGAACAAGCTCAGGCACACGGAAAGCTGAATTTTCAAACCTAAAGTTATAGGGGTAGGAGTATAATGAAAACAAGCATAATACATACAAATCAAGGTCAATAATGACAAAGGTCAAGCTAGTAGTTTCCTTCTTGGACAGACTATTTGGACAGGTCCCCCATACTAGTTAAACTGTGTTTATTAGATGATGATTAGACTGTTTTCCCGTTTATAATTCCAGCTAGAACTCCAGCCCTGTGCTACAGTTAACCATTGTCAACTGATCCTGAGTAAAACAGTCTTTCCGTCCCTCCTTCCTTTCCTTCCTCCCTGAGACCTTTGTGGCTTGTAGGCCACAAGCCCACTATCTTCATGGAACAAAACTGGGAATGAAGAAGCCCCAGGTTTTGATGCTTAAAGAGAAATTTACTTCATTTCTACATGCATTTATTTCAAACTAGACTAATAATTTTTCATTAGACTATGAGGTTCCGGAGGGCAAACACATTAGCATTTTGGCATGTTAGCACCTAACATGATGCCTTGGCACACAGTAGATGCTTAATAAATGTTTCTTAAATGATTCTGCATTCACCTCATCTCAGGATGTTTCATAAGAGATAAAGTATATGAAATTATTTTGAAAATTTAAGAATGTTGGGAACAAATATAGCCATTTTCAATAACTGCAGCTAAAGATCTGGGTCTTTACAGCAAAAGAGGAAAAAACGACCTAATCAATCAGAAAATGTTGTAAGTAGAAAGATCCATTTCAAAAAGAAAAAACTCCATTTTTTTTTCTAGCTCCTGATTATCTGGATAGATAAGAAAACCAACGCTTGAGGAAATGTATTGTTGCCGTTCCTAATAACTCCTAATATTTACTGAATAAATAAGTGAAGCAAATAAAGCCCTTCTATTATGGGCTTCCCAGGTGGCTCAGTGGTAAAGAATCTGCCTGCAATGCAGGAGATGCGGGTTCGATTCATGGGTTGGGAAGATCCCCTGGAAAAAGAAATGGCAACCGATGCGAGCATTCTTGCCTGAGAAATCCCATGGACAGTGGAGCCTGGTAGTTATAGTCCATGGAGTCACAAAAGAGTTGGACATGACTTAGTGACTAAACAACAACAACCTTCTATTATAGTGGCTGCCGCAGAGCTAAATTGTTGTGTAATTACCAGAGGTGGCCCTGCGTCTCGTGTTCATTCCTTATGTGCCTTTTTATCTCTAAGAAAAGGTATGTACATCAGCTCAGTTTTTGAAAATAACTCATAAAGCTGTAATGTGTCTGTTAAATTATATATAAGCTGGAAATGCAACTGAAATAAGCTTTAACATGAGTACAAAATAAATGTTATCAATACAATTTTAAAAATAGCGTGTTCCAGTGCTATTTCAAGTACTTCACACATGTCATCTTGCATAAACCTCACAGCAACCACACAAGGTAGACACCATTATTACCATCCTGTTTAGCAAAGGAATCACAGAGAAGTTAGGAAATTTGACCAAAGTTGCCCAACTAGTAAGAAGTTCAGCCAGGATGCATGTTTTAATCAGAAAGAGATGGAAGCATGCCCCTACTAAGTCATGTTTATATACATTTCTATCAAATATAATTATTTATTGGGCCTAAATCTGACTCTTTGCGACCCCATGGACTGTAGCCTACCAGGCTCCTCCATCCATGGAATTTTCCAGGCAAGAACACTGGAGTGGGTTGCCATTTCCCTCTCCAGGGGATCTTCCTGACCCAGGGATTGAACCCAGGTATCCTGCATTGAAGGCAGATGCTTTACCATCTGAGCTTCCAGGGAAGTCCAAGATTTTCTAAATCAATGTAACTAAAGTTCATCAGAAATGGCAGAGTTCTCCAGTTCCTATGAGTATGTTAGAATTATGACTCTCCAAGCAA
Organism: Ovis aries; assembly: GCF_016772045.2. Taxonomy (NCBI): domain Eukaryota; kingdom Metazoa; phylum Chordata; class Mammalia; order Artiodactyla; family Bovidae; genus Ovis; species Ovis aries. Next base: position 19,640,586 of record NC_056067.1, on the reverse strand, counting down.
GATTCTACATCAATCATAAGAATCAATTCTGTTGTTTTCCTGAGAAAGAGATATTTTCATGAATGCCGCTTTTACAACTTGGTTTTTTGACACTAAAAATTAGTTACATCATATGACAATAAGGTGTTTCCAGATGCCATTGAAGTTTAAGTCTCTCTTCTTCCCAGCTTATAGTCAGATCTGAATCGAAAGTCATGGGTAATTGATTCCACCATTTGAACCGCAGTTTCCTTCTCTATAAGAGGGGAATAAACATCTGCAAGGTGGGAATTAGCCCAGCACATTACTGTGGAGATTGCAGTTCCTGTGCTGTGCTCAGTCACGTCTGACTCTTTGCAATCCCATGGACTGTAGCCTGCCAGGCTCCTCTGTCCTTGGGATTATTCAGGTAAGAATACTGGAGTGGGTTGCTGTGCCTTCCTCCAGGGCATCTTCTCAACCCAGGGATCAAACCTGCATGTCTTGTGTCTCCTGCATGGGCAGGCAGATTCTTTACCACAAACGCCACCTGGGAAGCCCAGGATAATGTAAACCTGTAAAGGATATCTATCTAAAGAAACTCAAAGGATGTCCCTAAATTCCACTTTCAGCACACTTGAAGTTACTTGGACAAAGTTTAGGCTTATTACATCCCCTTTCAGAGATATTTTAAATATTTAATATATTTAATATATCAACTATTATATTGACAGAGAGAAAAATTAAAGATTTCCAGGAAATACTCAGTGTTTTAAGTGCTTCAAAGTTTTAAGTCTTCTAAAATTATATATTACTGCATACTTTAACTTCTTTATTACAGTTTCCAGTCTCCTGGATGTTATCTATTTGTGTGGTTTCAGGTATACCTCAGATGACTCTATTCAAGTGCATTTATTTTAAGCCATACTAAAATGTAGATTTTCACTCCTTGAAGCTCTACTTCCCCGTAGTCCATTCAGATCCTGTGAGATTTTAAAACAAATCAAATAATCCTTCAGAGTACGTCACCACCCTCTTATCACACACCTCAGTTCAATTCAGTTAAGTCACTCAGTCGTATTCGACTTATTGCAACCCCATGGACTACAGCAAGCCATACTTCCCCGTCCATCATCAGTTCCTGGAGATTGCTCAAGATCATGTCCATTGAGTTGGTGATGCTACCCAACCATCTCATCCTCTGTTGTCCCCTTCTCCTCCTGCCTTCAGTCTTTCCCAACATCAGAGTCTTCTCCAGTGAGTCAATTCTTCACATCAGATGGCCAAAGTATTGGAGTTTCAGCTTCAGCATCAGTCCTTCCAGTGAATATTCAGGACTGATTTCCTTTAGGATTGATTGATTTGATCTCCTTACACTCCAAGGGACTCTCAAGAGTCTTCTCCAACACCACAGTTCAAAAGCATCAATTCTTCAGCATTCACCTTTGTTCATGGTCCAACTCTCACATCCATGCATGACTACTGTCAAAACCATAGCTTTGACTAGATGGACCTTTGTTGGCAAATGTCTCTGCTTTTTAATATGCTGTCTAGGTTGGTCACAACTTTTCTTCCAAGGAGCAAGTGTCTTTTAATTTCATGGCTGCAGTCACCATTGCAGTGATTTTGGAGTCCCCAAAATAAAGTCTATCACTGTTTCCATTGCCATCTATTTGCCATGAAGTGATGGGACCAGATGCCATGATCTTCTTTATTTGAATGTTGAATATCAAGCTAGCTTTTTCACTCTCCTCTTTCACTTTCATCAAGAGGCTCTTTGGTTCCTCTTCATTTTCTGCCATAAGGGGTGTCATCTGCATATCTGAGGTTATTGATATTTCTCCCAGCAATCTTGATTCTAGCTTGTGCTTCGTCCAGCCTGGTATTTCTCATGATGTATTTTGCATATAAGTTGAACAAGCAAGGTGGCAATATACAGCCTTGACGTAATCCTTTCCCAATTTGGAAATAGTCTGTTGTTCCATGTCCAGTTCTAACCGTTGCTTCTTGACCTGCATACAGATTTCTCAGGAGACAGGTCAGGTGGTCTAGTATTCCCATCTCTTGAAGACTTTTCCACAGTTTGTTGTGATCTACAGTCAAAGGCCTTGGCATAGTCGATAAAGCAGAAGTAGATATTTTTCTGGAACTCTCTTGCATTTTCAATGATCCAACGGATGTTGGCAATTTGATCTCTGGTTCCTTTGCCTTTTCTAAATTCAGCTTGAACATTGGGAATTACTCAGTATTGAAGCCTGGCTTGGAGAATTTTGAGCTTTACTTTGCTAGCATGTGAGATGAGTGCAATTGTTCACCAGTTTGACATTCTTTGGCATTGCCTTTCTTTAGGATTGGAATGAAAACTAACATTTTCCAGTCCTATGGCCACTGCTGAGTTTTCCAAATTTGCTGGCATATTGAGTGCAGCACTTTCACAGCATCATCTTTTTGGATTTGAAATAGCTGAACTGGAATTCCATCAGCTCCACTAGCTTTGCTTACAGTGATGCTTCCTAAGGCCCACTTGACTTCTCATTCTGGGATGTCTGGCTCTAGGTGGTTATCTGGGTCATTAAGATATTTTTTGTATAGTTCTTCTGTGTATTCTGGGCACCTCTTCTTAATATCTTCTCTTCTATTAGATCCACATCATTTCTGTTCTTTATTGTGCTCATCTTTGCATGAAATGTCCCCTTGGTATCTCTAGTTTTCTTGAAGAGATCTCTAGTCTTTCCCATTCTATTTTCTTTGCATTGATCATTGAGGAAGGCTTTTTTTTTTTTTTTTCCTTAAATCTCTCCTTGCTAGTCTTTTGGAACTCTGCATTCAGATGGGTATATCTTTCCTTTTCTCCTTTGCCTTTCACTTCTCTTCTTTTCATAGCTGTTTGTAAGGCCTCCTCAGACAACCATTTTGCCTTTTTGCATTTCTCTTTCTTGGGGATGGTCTAGATCACCACCTCCTGAACAATGTCATGAACCTCCATCCATAGTTCTTCAGGCACTCTGTCTATCAGATCAAATCCCTTGAATCTATTTGTCACTTCCACTGCATAATCATAAGAATTTGATTTAGGTCATACATGAATGGTTTTCCCTACTTTCTTCAATTTATGTCTGAATTTTGCAATAAGGAGTTCATGATCTGAGCCATAGTCAGCACTTGGTCTTATTTTTGCTGATTGTATACAGCTTCTCCATATTTGGCTGTGAAGAATATAATTGATCTGATTTCAATATTGACCATCTGGTGATGTCCATGTGTAGAGTCATCCCTTGTGTTGTTGGACAAGGGTGATTGCTATGACCAGTGTGTTCTCTTGGCAAAACTCTGTTAGCCTTTGCCCTGCTTCATTTTGTACTCTAAGGCCAAACTTACCTGTTGCTCCAAGTATCTCTTGACTTCCTACTTTTGCATTCCAGTCCCCTGTGATGAAAAGGATATCTTTTTTGGTGTTAGTTCTACAAGGTCTTGTAGGTCATCATAGAACCATTTGACTTAAGCTTCTTCAGCATTAGTGGTTGAGGCATAATCTTGGATTACTGTGATATTGATTGGTTTGCCTTGGAAATGAACAGAGATCATTCTGTCATTTTTGAGATTGCACTCAAATACTGCATTTTGGTCTCTTTTGTTGACTATGAGGGCTACTCCATTTCTTCTAAGGAATTCTTGCCCACGATAGTAGATATAATGGTGATCTGAATTAAATTTGCCCATTCTCGTCCGTTGTAGTTCGCTGATTCCTAAAATGTCGTTGTTCACTCTTACCATCTCCTATTTGACCACTTCTAATTTACCTTGATTCATGGGCCTAACATTCCAGATTCCTATGCAATTTTGTTCTTTACAGCACTGGATTTTACTTCCATTACCAGTCATATTACAATTGGGCATTGTTTTTGCTTTGGCTCCATCTCTTCATTCTTTCTGGAGTTAATTCTCTACTCTTCTCCAGGAGCATATTTGGGAACTACCGACCTGGGGAGTCCATCTTTCAGTGTTATATCTTTTTGCCTTTTCATGCTGTTCATGGGGTTCTCAAGGCAAGATTACTGAAGTGGTCTGCCATTCCCTTCTCCAAATACACATAGCAGCTGCCATATTATTGACACAAGCCCGGAGGTGTGGTTGCTGAGAGCGAGCCACCAAAAAGTGCTTTCAGGGACTTCACGATCTAAGAGAAACATTTTGACATCTCATGGCAAAAAGCTTAGAAAGAAATCAGAGCATATACATAGTAAGAATATGCGAGACATTTCTGATTCACATTCTTAAGGTCATTCGTTTCCTGAATTATAACACAAAAGCTTCAAAGTCCTAAGAGAAGAGAAACAGGGAAGCAGAACATAAGTTCTCCATTAATCAACCTTCTATAACCAATGACTGTAGGATTTCTCGTATATGTGTGTTTGCATGCGTGTGTTTATATAGGTGTGTTTGTGTGTGTATGCATATACATAGCAAACATATACATGTAGTGAATGTATGTATATAGGCACATATAAACACAAGCATACTTTTGTTTTTTAAATAAAAACTAAATAATACTGTGCAAACTATTCTGTAATCCACATTTGTCCCTTAGCCATCTGTCTTGAGAGAGACTGTATCTTGCTTTTATTTATTGGGATCTTCAGGCAGAAGGGAACAACTGATGTGTAAGTTAGGTTTTCGTTAGTGAGCTAGTAGTACAAGAAAGCTGTAGGTGAGGGGAAAAGAGTTCAAGGTGGAGAAAACAGGCAGAGAATACAAATAAAATTATTTCCAACACGAAAATGATATTTTAGAAAAGAAGTGGGGAGAGAGATAAAGGTTAAGGGACTGAATAACAGCTTTTAAAGCAATGAATCAGTTCTGTGTCCACAACCAGAATCTAAAGCTGAGCTAACTCATTTAAAACGGTATCAGAGTTTTCACATATGAGCTTTGACCTCATCAAGGAAGCAACTAGATACCAAAGGATGGGGCCCATCCTTCTAACAGTCCCAGATTGGGACCACTACACCCGTGAACAATGTCAGAGTGGAAGGGAATGAGGGACGGAGGGGAGGGAAAAGAAACTTGCCATTTCTTGTCAGTGAACACAGTGGAAATGGGTTAAGTTAGCACAGAAAAGACTCAAGTCCCTGCTGCACTAATTGTGTTTCAGTATCGAGAAGGAGATGGGATTTTGTGACTCTCTGTTGGCTTCCACTATTAGCCGAAAAAGAGCCAGAGAATTTTTTTAATAGAGGCTCTTCTGTAAAGAAAGCGGGGAAACAATAGCTAGCTGTCACAGCCAGCTGATATCTGCCTTTGATCAGCCAAATGAATGTTGCAGGCATTTCTTATAGAAAGGAGATTGCTTATCGATCTATATCAAAATATGCATGCTAATCCCGGGCAGCAGAGAGTATTTTCAAGTGGAGTTAATAATCTGATTGCTGCCCTGTCTGGAGCAATTCTCTGAACTCGGAGCTCTAATCAGTCTAGGGTCCTGCAGTCAAATGTACTTTGCTGTTTAAATTTGGATTTGTGACATTGATTGAGGAGCCCTTGTAAAGGTGTTGACAAATCAAATTGTTTGTTCCAGTAGTGTTTTGCCAGAGATCAAGTCCAAAGTAATACGCAGTGAATTTGTTCATTACCAGTAGGGTGAAAGGAATGATAAAATTCACCTGCATCATTATCACAGACACAAGCCCAATAAAAGATATGTTTTGTCTGAAGAAAATGTACTTTTGTGGGCACTCCAGTGAGTTATACAAGGGGTGGTTTAGCACTTCTAAACCTGGAGGGTATTAGATATGTTTTAAAAAAAATAGGCAAATAATTTTTTCACCATGTTTGAGATCAGAGCACTTTATTTAGTTGGCAAAAAAAACAACAAAAAAAGATGGAGAGATAGACGTCATGCATTATTGGAAGAAGCCCTTCACCACTCAGACTTGTGTAGGGTCAGAGGCTTCATCCATGAAAAGAGGAAATGACAAAGGGGAAAAGCAGCTAAGTCCTCAAGGTTGGCCTCTGCTCAAGGCGAGGACTGGTGCACCATCTTTACTTGTTCCTAGCAAGAACCAGAGCCAGCGTGAGTGAAAGTAGCTTTGATAAGTCTATAGGTCCCAAACAGAACAGTGAGTAGGCCTGAACATTCCTAGTTTTTACTTTAATAATTTATAATTTGCCACACATTGAGTGATGTTCATAGCCATTATCATGGATGTGTGCTAAGTCATGTCCGACTTTTTGTGACCCCAAGAACTGCAGCCTGCTAGGCTCCTCTGTCCATGGGATTCTCCAGGCAAGAATACTGGAGTGGGTTGCCATTTCCTCCTCCAGGGGATCTTGGTAACCCAGGGATCAAACCTGCATCTCCTGTGTCTCTTGCGTTGGCAGAAGGATTCTTTATCACTGAGCCACCTGTCCTGAGGCTGATTTCACAGGAACTTTAAGGATAGATTATGTGCAGGGGACTCTCTGAAGATGCGTTCTCCCAGAAGTAGACCCTGAGACAAGAGTGTGAGTAGAAGTAAGTAGGTTTTTTGTTTTTGTTTTTTTTCTTTTTTGAAGGTGATCCCAAGAAGCACTGGAAGGGGAGGAGGGAAGAGAAATGGGGAAGGAAACAATCTAATACAGGGTGCATTCATGAGCAGAGCAGGTCATTGTCATGGACACGGGGACTTAGTCCTGCTGGGGACTCTGAAATAGCAGGAAAGTGAGGAAGAGAGAGAAGCTGACCTTGCGGGAGGCAGCTCCTTGTGGGAGCTGAAAGAGGGGAGAATCTCCTCCTGGAGCAAGCCCTGAAGTTTCTGTCACTGCACTGGGCTGGACACTGGAAAGACTAAAATGCTACTGCTTTTGTTAGTAGATAGAATTCGAGTTTAGGAAAGAAGTAGCTTACAGGCTGGGTTTCTGGGAACGGATTGATGTGGTTTTATATTCTACCTCTTCACATCACTTTGCCACAATCAATAATAATGCCACTGATCACCATATTGTCTGCTAGCATTTACTGCATAACTTCCACCTGTCAGCACTTTTTTCTGTATTTAAATACACTATCTTGATTTTACTCATTTAATTTATGAATACATTTAACTTCTGTGTACATGGTGCAATCTAATTAGTTAAGTCAGTCCTCTTGGTCAAAGCAACCACGTAAGTCAAACTGACTTTGCAAGAAAAGTCTGGCTTCTTTTCTCCCCACTAACTTTATTTTCAATGCATATGCAGTATGCGTTTTTGTGTTTCAAAAATAAATAAATACATAAATAAATGAATAAACAATCTGTGTTTTTTTCAAACTTTAAACTTCTTATTTTGCATTGGTGTATAGCTGATTAACAATGTTGTAGTAATTTCAGGTGAACAGTGAAGGGGCTCAGCCCCACATATACATGTATCCATTCTCCCCCAGACCCACCTCCCATCCAGGCTGCCGCATAAATTGAGGAGAGTTCCATGTGCTATACAATAGGTCCTTGTTAGTTATCCATTTTGAATATAGCAGTGTGTACATCTGCAGATTGTAAGCCTTTAGTGGATCTAAAATGAGTTCCTGGGTTGCCTGTGAAACAGAGAGGAGAAAACAGAATAGATCAGAATAGATTGTATTAGGATAGAAAATATCAAAGTATATCGTGCATTGCAAGGATTGGATTTGCTAATGAAAGCTTTGTTTCCATTATGCGTGTGAGTGTGTATGTGCATTAGGTCAAGGGGAAAATATATTCCTCCCTGGAACTCAAGCGCAGTTAGAGGAACCCTGAGTTTTCTCATTTATATCTTGAAGTTGATGTTGTTACCCCCATTTTACAGGTGACAAAACTGAGATTCCAAGACTTTAAGTAACCTACCAAAGTTCACACAGCAAGAAAGTGGCAGGGCCAGGGTTTAAACAACCCCACCCAATGTTTGCTCTCTCGCATAGCAGCCATAATTCAGTCAACTGTTTAGAGCAAAGAAAATGTAAACCCTGTAACTTTCACAGCAAGCCAGCGTTGGGAAGCCTCCGAGACCATCTGCTCCTCCAGAAGGCTTACAACTGTTCTTTTCTTGTTTGTAAGGAGAGTTTGGTAACAAAACCCATTTAATATCAAACTGGAAGACAGCAGAGTGCTCCTTGGCATTGTAGCATTGTTGATGTCGCCTTAATTTATAACATGGCAAATGGTTAGGCAGATGGCATTTAATATATTCCCAGACATAAACATGAGGCTTAAGTTGTATATGGTATATGTTCCTGAGCTTCCATAAACTCTGTTGGGGGTAAGACTATCTCTTCCCCTCCCCTGTCCCCCTTCTGCCCATGAGCAGTTGTTAACCATTTAGAGATGTGGACAGGAGGTACAGAATTGGCCCAACTTATAAGAAGATACAGAGTGACTTATGTGATGAGCTTTCCAGCTCATCCTGGATAGCACCGGCCGTAACTTAAATAGTTCATATCAGTCACTAATGGCAAAAGGCAAGGGCACGTGACAGAAGGACCTTGGTCTCAGGAGTGTGAGGTACCTGGGGGCTGGGCCATCTCCTGAATTTCACAAGTCATGTCACTGTTTTTTAATCAATAGGCCTTGTTTTTAGTACAGTTTTAGATTTACGGGAAAAAATTAGCATGTAGTATAGGTTTTCCCATATTAACACACAATTTTCCCTATTAGTAATATCTCACATTATGTGTTGGGTGTCTGCACAATTAATGAACCAATAGTGATACATTACTATTGTTAGCTAAAGTCCATTGTTATTTAGTCCCTAAGTCACGTCTGACTCTTTTGTGATGCCATGAACTCTAGTCTACCAGGCTTCTCTGTCCATGGGATTTTCTCGACAAGAATACTGGTGTGGGTTGCCATTTTCTTCTCCAGGGGATCCTCCCAAGCAAGGGATGGAACCTGTGTCTCCCGCATTGCAGGCGGATTCTTACTGCTGAGCCACTGGGAGTACTTGGACAATTAATGAACCAATAGTGATACATTATTATTATTAACTAAAGTCCACAGTTTACTCAGATTTCCCTTGATTTTACCTGGCAATCTTTTTTCTATTGCAGAATCTCATTCCGGATTCCATGTTACATGTGATTGTCATGTCTCCTTAGACTTCTCTTGGCTTTGACAGTTTTTTCAGACTTTTCCTTGTTTTTGTTAAAGTGTTAAAACCCTTAACACTTTTGAGGAATATTGGTAAAGTATATTGTTGGATGTCCCTTGACTGGAACTTGTCTGATGTTTTTCTCCTGGTAAGACTGGTGTCATAGACTTGGAGAAAGAAGATCACAGAGGTAAAATCTCATGTTCAGTTTTAGTTCAGTTGCTCAGTCTTGTCTGACTCTTTGCGACCCCATGGACTGCAGCAGGCCAGGTTTCTCTGTCCATCACCAACTCTAGGAACTGGCTCAAACTCATGTCCATCCAGTCGGTGATGCCATCCAACCATCTCATCCTCTGTCGTCCCCTTCTCCTCCCACCTTCAGTCTTTCCCAGCATCAGGGTCTTTTCTAATGAGTCAGTTCTTCACATCAGGTGGCCAAAGTATTGGAGTTTCAGCTTCAGCATCAGTCCTTCCAATGAATATTCAGGACTGATTTCCTTTAGAATTGACTGGTCTGATCTCCTTGCAGTCCAAGGTACTCTCAAGAGTTTTCTCCAACACCATAGTTCCTAAGCATCAATTCTTCGGACCTCAGCTTTCTTTATAGTCCAATTCTCACTTTGCCGACTAAGGTCCATCTAGTCAAGGCTATGGTTTTTCCTGTGGTCATGTATGGATGTGAGAGTTGGACTGTGAAGAAGGCTGAGCACTGAAGAATTGATGCTTTTGAACTGTGGTGTTGGAGAAGACTCTTGAGAGTCCCTTGAACTGCAAGGAGATCCAACCAGTCCATCCTAAACGAGATCAGTCCTGGGTGTTCATTGGAAGGACTGATGCTAAAGCTGAAACTCCAGTACTTTGGCTACCTCATGCGAAGAATTGACTCATTGGAAAAGACTCTGATGCTGGGAGGGATTGGAGGCAGGAGGAGAAGGGGACGACAGAGGATGAGGTGGCTGGATGGCATCATTGACTCGATGGAGGTGAGTCTGAGTGAACTCCAGGAGTTGGTGATGTACAGGGAGGCCTGGCATGCTGCGATTCATGGGGTCGCAAAGAGTCGGACACGACTGAGTGACTGAACTGAACTGAACTGAACTGAGGGTATCATTGGATCTGAACCCCCTAAGTTGACAGGGCAAAGGAGTATCTATATTTTATATTAACCTGTGTATATACACATATCTAAAAATATTTCTCTATGTAACCATCTCTATCTATTTTAAGATAAACATGACCTCTTACTGGTATCTCTGACTCTGATCCATTACCATATGGATCATTCTATTCTTCTCCCCTTGTTTATGTAAGCTCCCACAACAGTGTCAAGAAACCTGCCTCCCCAAATTCCCCATCCACTTAATGAATTGTTCAGTTCCAATGTACACGTATACCGTTGTCAGAATTGTTAACCTAGACCCCCATCAGAAGGGCTTCCCAGTGGGCACTAGTGGTAAAGGATCTGCATGCCAGTTCAGGCGACGTAGGAGGTGTGAGTTCACCCCCTGTGTCTGGAAGAGTCCCTGGAGGAGGGCACAGCAACCCACTCCATATTCTTGCCTGGAGAATCCCCTGGACAAAGGAGCCTGGTGGGCTACCGTCCATGAGGTCGCAGAGAGTCAGACACGACTGAAACGACTTACCACGCACACACCCCTGTCAGAAACAACTTTATCAGTGAGTACAGAGCTGATGTGAAGCTCCTTTTGCTTTTAGTCTTACAGATTCCATTTCCAAAATGACTTAGTTAAGCACCTTTTCTCCCATTCCCTTCCAGAAGCTTGTTTCATAATATAGTGAGAATCTCACTATATTCCTGGGACCTATTCATTCCTGGGACCCTCTGATATTCTAAATTATTGTTTCAAATTTTTATACATTCAGGTTGACTCTTTGTGCCATAAAGTCCTATGGGTTTTTACAAAGATGTAATGTCATGTATCCACCGTCACACAATCATACTGAATATTTTTACCACCAATCCCCTGTGCTACATCTATTCATTTCTCTCACCTCCCCATCAAACCCCTGGCAATCACTGACCTTTCTAGTATCTTCATTATTTTACCTTTCCCAGAATGACATATAACTGGAATCATACAGAAGGTAGCCTTTTCAGAATGGCTTTTTTCACCAGAGAATATACATTTAAGTTTCCTCCATAGCTTTATGGGTCTTGGAAGCTCATTTCTTTTTATCACTGAAAATATTCCATTGTTTGGATGTACCATGATTTATTTGGCTTCTCTGATGGCTCAGATGGTAAAGAATCTGCCTTCAATGCAGGAGGCTCAGGTTTGATTCCTGGGTGAGGAAGATCCCCTGAAGAAAGGAATGGCTGCCCACTCCATCATCCTTGCCTGGGAAATCCCTTGGACAGAGGAGCCTGGCGGGTGGCAGAGTCTGACACGACAGAACAGCTGTCACCTTCACAATTTATTTATTCACCCATGAAAGGACAATGCAGTTTCTTGCAGTTTGGGGTGAATAATCAAAATATAGCTGTTATAAGCATTCATGCGCATATTTTGATGAACAAACGTTTTCAACTCAATTGAGTAAATACCTAGGAGTGCAATTACTCTGTCATATGGTAAAATATGCTTAGCTATGTAAGAAACTGCCAAATTGTCTTCTAAAATAGCTATGTCATTTTGCATTCCAGTCAGCAATGAGTGAGTGTTCCTGTTACTCCACATCCTCACTAGCATTTGGTGTTTTCGGTTTTGAATCTTAGCCATTCTGATAGTATAACGCTATCCTGTTGTTTTAACTTGCAGTTCCCTAATGACAAATGATGTTGCACATCTTTCACATGCTTATTATCCATCTGTATATCTTTTCTAGTAAATGTCTGTTCATATCTTTTTCCCATTTTTACTTGGGCTGTGTGTTTCTTTTGTTGTTGAGTTTTAAGAGTTCTTTGCATATTTTGGATACCAGTTCTTTTGTCAGATCTGTGTCTTACAAAGATTTTCTCCCAATCTGTGATTTGTCTTTTCATTTGCAAAACAGTCTCTTTTTCAAAGCAGAAGGTTTTAACTTTAATAAAGACCAACTAATCAATCATTTCTTTTATGAATTGTACTTTTGGTGCTGTATCTAAAACTTATTACCAAATTTAAGATTTTCTCCTATGTTATACTCCCAAAGTTTTCTTTTAGATCTGTGATTCATTCTGAGTTAGTTTTTTGGAAAATGTAAAGTCTGTGTTTAAATACATTTTTTGCTTACGCAAATCAAAATGTTTTCAAGCACATTTGTTTAAAAGACTATCTTCTCCTGATTAAATCGCCTTTGCTCTTTTGTCAAGGATCAGTTGACTATAGTTGTGTGGGTCTATTTCTGGGCTTTCTCTTCTGTCCTACTGAACTATGTGTCTATTCTTTTTCTAATACCATGCTGCCTTGATTACTGTAGGTTTATAGTAAGTTTTGAAGCTCACTGCTGTCAGTCCTCCAAATGTGTTTTTTATTTTCAGCATTATGTTGGCTATTCTGAGTCTTTTGCTTTCTTTTTTCTATTTTCCTCTGGGTACATACTTTTAATTTTTTTCTATTCATTTTTTCAGTTGGAGGAAAATTGCTTTACAATGTTGTATTCATTTCTGCCATACAATGACACAAATCAGTCATAATTATACCTATATCCCCTTCCTCTCGAGCCTCTTTCCCCTCCCTCTAGCCCACCCCTCTAGATGCCCCCAGAGTACCAGTATCTGCTCCCTTGGTTACATAGCAACTTCTCACCAGCTATGTATTTTACACATGGTTATATATATATGTTGAAACTGCTTTCTCCATTCATCCCACTCGCTCCTTCCCCCACTGTGTCCACAAGTGCGTTCTCTACAGCTGAGCTTCCATTCTTTCCCTGCAAGTAGCTTCATCAGAACTGAATAAGTTCTAGTGAGGTGGATGAACCTAGAGCCTGTTATACAGAGTGAAGTAAGTCAGAAGGAGAAAAACAAATATCGTATATTAACACATATATATGAACTCTAGAAAAAATTTTTTTAACATATATAAACCCCAGAATCAGTTTGTCTATATCTACAAAATAGTGTGCTAGCATTATGTTAAAACTATATATCAAGTTGGGAAGAATTGACATTGGGCTCCCTGGTGTCTCAGATGGTAAAGGCTCTGCCTGCAAGGTGGGAAATCTGGATTCAGTCCCTGGGTTGAGACGATCCCCTGGAGAAGGGAATGGCAACCCACTCCAATATACATGCCTGGAGAATTGCATGGACGGAGGAGCCTGGTGAACTACAGTCCATGGGGTCACAAAGAGTTGGACATGACTAAACAACTAACACACACACACACAGATTCTAGAAAAAAAATGGTTTTGCTTTTTTTATATATATAAACTTTAGAATCCATTTGTCTGTATTTATAAAATGATGTGCTAGGATTATGTTAAATCTAGCAAACACCCTCTTCCAACAACACAAGAGAAGACTCTACACATGGACTTGACCAGATGCTCAATACTGAAATCAGGTTGATTATATTCTTTGCAACCAAAGATGGAGAAGCTCTATATAGTCAGCAAAAACAAGACAGGGAGCTGACTGTGGCTCAGATCATGAACTCCTTATTGCCAAATTCAGGCTTAAATTGAAGAAAGCAGGGAAAACCACTAGACCATTCAAGCATGACCTAAAACAAATCCCTTACAACCATACAGTGGAGGTGACAAATAGATTCAAGGGATTAGATCTGATAGACAAAGTGCCTGAAGAACTATGGACGAAAGTTCATGATATTGTACAGAAGGCAGTGACCGAGACCATTCCCAAGAAAAAGAAAGGCAAAAGGCAAAATGGTTGTCTGAGGAGGCCTTACAAACAGCTATGAAAAGAGAAGCGAAAGGCAAAGGAAAAAAGGAAAGCTATACCCATGTGAATGAAGAGTTCCAAAGAATAGCAAGGAGAGATAAGAAAGCCTTCCTCAGTGATCAATGTAAACAAATTGAGGAAAACAATAGAATGGGAAAGACTAGAGATCTCTTTAAGAAAATTCGAGATACCAAGGGAACTTTTCATGCAAAGATGGGCACAATAAAGTACAGAAATGGTATGGACCTAACAGAAGCAGAAGATATTAAGAAGAGGTGGCAAGAATACACAGAAGAACTATGAAAAACAACATCTTCATAATCCAGATAACCACGATGGTGTGATCACTCAGCTAGAGGCAGACGTCTTGGAATGCAAAGTGAAGCGGGCCTCAGGAAGTGTCGCTACCAACAAAGCTCATGAAGGTGATGGAGCTCCAGTTGAGCTCTTTCAAATCCTAAAAGATGATGCTTTGAAAGTGCTGCACTCAATATGCCAGCAAATTTGGAAAACTCAGCAGTGGCCACAGGACTGGAAAATGTCAGTTTTCGTTCCAATCTCAAAGAAAGGCAATGCCAAAGAATGCCCAAACTACCACAAAATGCACTCATCTCACACATTAGCAAAGTAATGCTCAAAATTCTCCAAGACAGGCTTCAACAGTACATGAACCATGAACTTCCAGATGCTCAAGCTGGATTTAGAAAAGGCAGAGGAGCCAGAGGTCAAATTGCCAACATCTGCTGGATCATCAAAAAATCAAAAACATCTATTTCTGCTTTATTGACTAGGCCAAAGCCTTTGACTGTGTGGATCACAATAAACTGTGGAAAATTCTTCAAGAGATGGGAATGCCAGGCCAACTGACCTGCTTCCTGAGAAATCTGTATGCGGTTCAAGAAGCAACAGTTAGAACTGGACATGGAACAACAGACTGGTTTCAAATCGGGAAAGGAGTATGTCAAGGCTATATATTGTCACCCTGCTTATTTAACTTATATGCAGAGTACATCAAGAGAAATGCTGGACTGGATGAAGCACAAGCTGGAATCAAGATTGCTGGGAGAAATATCAATAACCTCAGATATGCAGATGACAACACACTCATGGCAGGAAATGAAGAGGAGGAACTAAAGAGACTTTTGATGAAAGTGAAAGAGGACAGTGAAAAAGTTGGCTGAAAACTCAACATTCAGAAAACAAAGATACTACCATCTGGTCCCATCACTTCATGGTAAATAGATGGGGAGACAGTGACAGACTTTATTTTAGGGGGCTCCACAATCACTGCAAATGGTGACTGCAGCCATGAAATTAAAAGACACTTACTTCTTAGAAGAAAAGCTATGACCAAACTAGACAGCTTATTAAAAAACAGAGATGCTACTTTGCCAACAAAGGTCTGTCTAGTCAAAGCTATGGTTTTTCCAGCAGTCATGTGTGGATGTGAGAGTTGGACTATAAAGAAAGCTGAGTGCCAAAAAATTGATGATTTTAAACTGTGGTTTAAGACTCTTGAGAGTCCCTCGGACTGCAAAGAGATCCAACCATTCCACCCTAAAGGAAATCAGTCCTGAATATTCATTGGAAGGACTGATATTGAAGCTGAAACTCCAATACTTTGGCCACCTGATGCAAAGAACTGACTCATTGAAAAAGACCCTGATGCTGGGAAAGATTGAAGGTGGGAGGAGAAGGAGACGACAGAGGATGAGATGGCTGATGGCATCACTGACTCAATGGACATGAATTTGAGTAGACTCTGGGAGATGGTGATGGACAGGGAGGCATGCTGCAGTCCATGAGATTGAAAAAAGTTTGGCATGACTGAGCAACTGAACTGAACTGAACTGATAGATAAAGTTGGGAAGAATTGGATTTTTGAACAAGTTTGTTTTTTTTTTTTTTTAACCAGCTTTACTAGGGCATAATTGACATAAACTAAGCTACTCATTTAACGTGTACAATTTGATAAATTTTGATGTATATATTCATTCCTGCAGCCATCACTACACACAATATAATAAACAAATTCATCAGTCTGCAATGTTTCTTCATGTCTCATTTTAATTTCTTCCTTCTTACCTCTCTAAATAACCAATATTATTCAGTTTACATTTCCCATACTGTCATATAAGTGGAGTAATACAGCATATATATTTTTTGGTCTGATTTATCACTTTCACTCAGTATAATTATTATGAGATTCATAAATGTCATAGTACGTGTCCATAGAGTATTTCTTTTAATCCTTAGGTAATATCCAGTCGTATAGATATACCACAATTTGTTTATTCATCCATCTGTTGAAGAACATTGGATTGTTTCCAGCTTTCAGCTATTCCAAATAGCAGCTGTAAACACTTGTATATAAGTCTTCATATGGATATATGCTTCCATATTTCTTGGGTAAATCCCTGGGAGTAGAATGCCTGGATCAACTGATAAGCATAATTTTACCTTCTTAAGCAACTGCCATCCCATGCTCATCAATACATTCATTTGTTGCAACTCAATTGCAGAGAACATTGTGAGATGTTAAAAATAGACATCTTCAAGCTGTTCTCTGACAGAAGAAGGAAGTGGTATGGCAGCAATTAGAAGCACTGGCCTCAAAGGCTGAGAAAGTTCAGTCCGAGTCAGACACTTCTTCCACTGCAGTCTTCTCTACTCTTGTTAGAGACATTCATTATTATGGACAGAAACATGTGGTTTTTGTGATTCTGTTCACTCCCGTCATGACAGTGGCTTCATAATTTTGCCATAGGTTTTAAATCTCAAGGGGGTTTAGATTGATTCTTTTCTAGTTTCAATAACATGTTACTTAAAGTGTCTCTCTAGACAACACTTTTGGGAAAACTTTTACTTATTGTTCTTGCTTCCTGAAGATATAAGTTAGTTCTCTTTAAAAAAAAATGTATATATATGCAGCCTTCTTTTTTACATCTCCTTCTATAAAGTTCTAGGCCCCTTGGTTCTTCTTTTTTAAGCTGTTTCTTTCCCATCCCTCTCTTCTACATTTCTTGGACTAAGTAAGGGTTTATATTGAGAACTTCTTCTTTTCCCTTTAAGCCACCACCACAATAGTTTCCAGATAATGGGGACACATTTAAAAAAATTATTTGATATGTTTTTAAAGTTACACTACATTTGGAGTTATAACAAAATATTGACATTCACCATGCCGTTCAATACATCCTGTCTTACACCCAAAAGTTTGTACCTCTCACTCCCTCATTCCTGGTATATTGCCCCTTCCCCACCTCCAATAACACTTTGTTTGCTCTCTACATCTGTTGAGTTTGTTTATTTTATGCTATATTCATTAATCTGTTGTACTTTTTAGATTCCACATATAAACAACATCATACAGTATTTCTCTGTCTGATTCATTTCACTTAGTATAATGCCCTCCAGTTCCATCCATGTTGCTGCAAATGGCAAAATTCTATTCTTTTCTATCGAGTAGTATTCCATTATATACATGCCACATCCGCTTTATCCATTCGTGTGTTGATGGACATTTAGATTGCTTCCATGTCTTGGCTGTTGTAAATCATTCTGCTATGAACACTGGGATACATGTATCTTTTCGTATTAGTGTTTTTGAAGTGATGTTTCTGTTTTTCCTTTTTGGTTAGGCCCTAAAATTATCTTTCTTTTTTAACCTAAGGATATTTCAGTACATTTTGATGTAAGAGATTTTGCTGGCTGAAAGCCAGTCAGTCTTGGATAGTGTTTCCCTTGTCAGCACGGGTACTTAATGGCGTCAGCACAGGTGGAGGTGAGCTGGGTGGCATGAAGGCTATAGATGCTGTGAGCTATAAGAGTCTTCCTTTTCTCCTTCCCTCCCTTCTCTTGAAAACAAGAACTTTCCTCCTGTTCTTTATAAAATAACAACGCATCTCTTTTTGACCCGTCTTTGTGCTGGGTTTGAAGCTTTGTGGAACTCTCCCATGGACGGAGAAGCCTGGTAGGCTGCAGTCCATGGGATCGCTAAGAGTTCAGCACTACTGAGCAACTTCACTTTCATGCATTGGAAAAGGAAATGGCAACCCACTCCAGTATTCTTGCCTGGAGAATCCCAGGGATGGGGGAGCCTAGTGGCCTAGTGCCGTCTATGGGGTCGCACAGAGTCAGACACGACTGAAATGACTTAGCAGCAGCAGCAGCAGCAGCAGAGCAAGAATTGGTACACATTTTCTTAGAATAAATATTTTAGGTTTTGCCAGTCAGGAGTTAAAAATAAAGGTTATTATGTAGGTACTTGTATAACCATTTAAAATGTAACTATTTCAGAATGTAAAAAAAATTCTTACCTCTTGGATCATAAACCAACAGGCAGCTGGCCAGCTTTGGCTCCCATAGTTTTACTGAACTTTGCTCTAGAGAACTGGATAAGATCTAAGTTCTCATGGAATTGGGGGTGTGCTCAGCTATAGAGAGGAGGACAGAATAGTTGGGAAAATTTACGTTCAAATACAGAATGAATTCACATCAAATCTATCTCTATCAAATGCTATCTGTTAAAATCCATCTGAAATAATTTTCTCTGCAAATGCAAAAGCTATTATTTAATTTCTCACTGAGCTGGGCCTGATATGTACAAGGGGAAGGTAGTGACTGGTTGCTGACTGGTTGTAAAGTTTTCTCCTACATTAGAAAATTCTACAGCCTCATTTTTCTCCAGTGATCTTTCCACTCCAGTTAATCAGTTCACACGCATTTTCCCACTCAACCTCTTTGCCGTGACATCCACACGTTTACTGCGGTCTCTCTGTGGCTGGCTCATACCTCCCCCATGTCCACTTGCCCTCCGTCCACTGCCACCTGTGCCAAGTTAAGTCTATCTGCATCCTTAATGTGAGGAATTGCCAACGTACAAAACCTGAACCCTAAGAGAAAGAACGTTGATTTCAGAGAGTGCAGTGATGTGAACAGACATGGAACGTCGCCTCACACAATTTCCACCTTTAGGTACTCACGCCCTTGAATAATCCACTCCCTATGGAGTCTGGGCTAGAACTAGCAACTTGCTTCTAAAGTACTGAGCTGTTACGTTCAAGATGTGGTTGATTACAAAAATCTGTGCATGCATGTCAAAGCAAGCATGTCTTCGCTTGCTTTCTGACTTGTTCAGTTCAGTGAAGACAGTTGTCAAGTTGTGAGTTGCCCTATGAAGAGGCCCGGATGGCCTGGAACTGAGGGTGGCCTCTGCCCCACTGCCATCAAGGAGCTGAGGTCCTCAGTGAAACCCCTGTGTGAAACTGAATCCTGCCAAAAACCACGGAGAGAACTTGGAAGCAAATTCTTCCTTAGTCCAGCTTCAGACCACAGTAACCCCAACGGACACCTCAACTGCAGCCTCCTAAGAGACCACAGGCTTAGAACTCAGCCATGCTACACCTGGATTCCTGAGCCATGGAAACCATGAGATAGTAAATGTTTTAAGTCAGTAAGTTTTGGGGCTATTTTGTTACACAGCAATAGATAATTCCAGTAATCTCAAATTTATTATAATGTGTAGTGGGAGAAAACTTGCACATACTAAACATTTGTATTTGTATGTACTCAGCTAGGTCCAATCTTTGTGACCCCTTGGACTGTAGCCCACTAGGCTCCTCTGTCCATGGATTTCCCAGGCAAGAATACTGGAATGGGCTTCCATTTCCTTCGCCAGGGATCTTCCTGAGCCAGGGATTGAACCTGCATCTCCTGCTTTGGCAGGTGGATTCTTTACCACTGAGCTACCACTAAATATTTAATCTTCTTTTCAAATGTATTTAAGTAAAAAAGAGGAAGAAAAGAAACTACTACAGATGAAAACATTCAAATGTGACACATATTTCAAAAATTATGGAAATGACGGTTTTAGGCAATGGCTTTGAATTCATCACCATCAATAATCTGTCATGATTTAAGACCCCCACCCCTGCTCTCTTCTCCATCTCTATCGCTTCATTATGCCACAGTTTTGTGTAGTTGCCTTGTGATGGCAAGGCGGGATGGCAAGTATCCACTCAGCATTTTGTTGTTTTGAGGTCTATTTTAGGACCTGAAGGAGAAAGATACAAGATGATTTCATGTCTAGGTTGATGGGTTTAATGTTGTAGTGAAGCATCAGAATTTATTTTCATGAAACAATTTATATGCACGTAGGAATAAGAGATTGTGCAATGAACATGGGGGTTGGATAAATGTTCAAGATTTGGGGGAGATCTGGATTATAAATTCAGTTCATTTCAGTCACTCTCTCAGTCATGCTTGATTCTTTGAGGCCCCATGGACTGCAGCACACCAGGCTTCCCTGTCGATTACCAAGTCCCAGAGCTTGCTCAAACTCATGTCTGTCGAGTCAGGGATGCCATCCAACCATCTCATCCTCTGTTGTCCCCTTCTCCTCCTGCCTTCAATTTTTCCCTGCATCAGGGTCTGTTCAAATGAGTCAGCTTTTCACATCAAGTGGCCAAAGTATTGGAACTTCAGCTTCAGTCCTTCCAATGAATATTCAGGACTGATTCCTTTAGCATGGACTGGTTGGATCTTCTTGCCAATCTGGATCATAAAGGGAAATTACAGAGATTAGAAAAGTCTAGAGAGACTTTAAGGAGAGGTCATTTCGGCTCTGGAAGAAGGGTCAATTTAGCACTCATTGTGTGCTACGGTAAATAAGGTACCATGCGCCTACAGGAAGCAGTCAAGGGACACACTGTCCTGGTTTGTCTGCGTCTGAGAGTTTCCTGGGATAGGGAATTTTCCATGTAAACACCAGGAAAGCCCCTGGATGGCTGGCCTCCCTATGTGGTGACCTCTGTACTTGTGGTGCTTTGAGTCTGTGAAAAGTCACAGTTGGGCAAACCTTGTGAGAGATGTTGTGGAAAACTGAACAAAGGTCCCCACATATCTCCACCTCACCCCTGTAACCTACAAATAGTACCTTATATGTCAAAAGCAGGTGGTTCAGTGGCAAAGAATTTGCCTGCCAATGCAGGAGACCTAAGAGACTGGGTTTCATCCTCGGGTCAGGAAGATCCCCTTCAGGAGGGCATGGCAACCCATTCCAGTATTGTTGCTTGGAGAATCCCATGGACAGAGGAGCCTGGCGGGCTACAGTAAAGAGGGTTGCAAAAAGTCAGACATGACTGAAGTAACTTCACACACACACATGCCTGCAAAAATTAATTTTATGTGTCAGTTTGACCAGCCATGGGCTGCCCAGATTAAACTTTGTCTCTGGGGTCATCTTTGGGAGTGTTTCCTTATGAACTAGCATTTGAATTGGCGGACTAGGGAAAGTAGATTACCCTCCCCTGTGTGTGAGGGAGAGCATCCATTTCCTTCTTGCCTGCCTGACTGAGCAATATATAGGTCTTCTGCCTTTGGGCTGGGATTTACACCATCATCAGCTCCCCTGATTCTCTGGCTTTAAGACCTGAATGGAATTACAGGACCAGCCTCACTGGGTCCCCCATTCTCTTCCCCAGGCTTCAGTTTGCACATGGTGAATTGTGGAACTTCTCAGGCTCCATGATCTTGTGAGTCAACGCATCATAAATCAGTCTCTCTCCATCAATAAATAGGTGGATGATAGATAGATACAGATATATCTCCCATTGGAGATATATTATACACACAAGCATCCACACACACACACATACCCATATTCTGTTTCTCTCAAGAACTCAGACTAATATACCTCCCAAACCTAGGACATGTCAGAATGAAATGCATACTGGTTAAGTGCTTGTCACCAATGTGGGAAAAATTCACACCCTGAAAAATGGAGATAATCCATTTTAGTGTGAAGAAAATAGGAATATTTCCATATTTTTCTCTATCTCATTATTTTCATATTTCTACTTGGAGTTTTGTTATATAAAGTAAATAATATAGTCATGCTTGTATATCATTTATAAATTAATAAGTAGATAGTGATGGAAGTGTCTCTTCACGCAGTTTCTTTATAATGGGATGTGCAATAAAAAGGTCTGATGATCAGAAATCTCTATAGTGTTACACTTGGGTCGATTTAGAGCAACCCCCACTTGCCTCCTATTGGATTCAGATGTTTTACAACCTCTCCCATCCTCCACATGTCCAATCTGTGAAATGGGATGGCAACCATGATGCTAATACTTTAACTCATGATGTTGGAGGAGGGCTAAAATTGATGCTGCATGTGAGACTGGGACTGCAGTGAGCTCTCAGGGTGTGTAAATACAGAGTTTGCCCCTGACATTTCACATTCTACTGCCCATGAGCACTTGACATGTACTTGCCACTAGTAGCTGCTAGAACTGATACTCGCTCTCAGTCCAGCCCCAGACTGGAACCCCCTCCAACCAAGGCCCTCTCCCAGGAAACCTCAAATACTGAGTTTCCCATATCCCCAATCCCTGCAGTTCAGAGAGAAATTTGGTTGGCCTTTCCAAAGTGAAGGCTCAACCCTGTCAAGCCTCGCACTGGAGGCCAGCTCTCCCCACATCAGGCACACTCTTAAACATCTGTCTGTGGCGTGATTTATTCTATTTTAAAATGAGGTTTTCAAACAACTCACTATCTTAATTTTAGCAGTTCAGCTCCTTTGTATGCTAACAATACCAAACATGCAAATGAGCTACCACTTTGCTTTCTAGCAAAAATGTTTCTGTGCAAACACTTGATTTTATAACGCACTTTGCAGCTTTCTCCTATAATTAGTTGTTAAATCTATATTTGACTTTGTCTAAGTGGTTGCATCGCAAGGCTGTTTTTCTTGCCTCTCACTTTGGCTGGTGCATCTTACCCCTGCTCATGTATCTGTCTACATGGGGATAGAGCTTCTTGGCTAGTTTCTAGCTGGAAGACAAAAATCAAGAAACATGCCAAAAGTCAGGGCCTGGTTGCCCCCAGAGACGCTAAAGACTCCTGGGTGTGTCAGGTTCAAATCACATGTCTCTCATCCACTTTTTTTTTCTTTTAAAGGGAGTATGGCCAATCAACAATGTAGTGATAATTTTGGGTGAACAGCAAAAGGACTCAGCCATACATGTATATGTATCCCTTCTCTCCCAGACTTTCTCCCGTTCATGCTGCCATTGAGCAGAATTGCCTGAGATATGCATGTTGGTTATCCATTTTAAATACAGCAGTGTGTACATACTGATCCTGAACTCCCTAACTAGCCCTTCCCCCATACTTCCCCTCAGCTATCATAAGTTCATTCTCTAAGTCTGTGAGTCCCTTTCTGTTTTGTAAATACCTTCATCTGTATCATTTCCTTTTAGATTTCACATATAAGGGATGTCATATGATGTTCCTCCTTCTCTGACTTGCTTCACTCAGTATGGCAATCTCTAGTTCCATCCACGTTTCTGCAAATGGCATTATTTCATTCTCTTTAATGGCTGAGTAGTATTCCATTTTATATATGCACCACGTCTTCTTTATCCATTCCTCTGTCAATGGACATCTCATCCTCTTTGGATCAGCAGAGTAACCATGACCTGCCCTTTTTCATGGTGAGATGAGTGCAGAAGTACAAGAGGATGGGGTGAACCAGGAAGCTCATATCTAGCTTCTGCCTGCATCGTGTCTTCCAGCATCCAATACCAAGGGACAGCAGGTGTATTCCTCCCACGATGAGGGGAAGCAAGCCTTATGGCCAAGTTCAATAGCAGTCAGTGGGGAAGTATATTGCTCCTTTGGCAGGGAGGGTGGGAAGAAAGTGAATATTTTCGAACAACAATCTCCCCTAAGTACAAAAAACAGAGCTCAAAGTGTTGTCCATTCATACTCAGTCATGGGAAAGGTTTTTGAGGGACTACTTGACACTGGTTACTGCAGGTACAACAGTGATTTAAGGGTTTAGACAGAAGATACCATGAACTCACCTTTCCTGTGCTTACGGTCTAGACTAATCAGATCACTGAAGCTGACCTCAAACTCTCCAGTCTCCTATAAATTGTGGAGCCTGAAACCTGTGCAGTTTGGGAGCCCTTGATGGCTCAGTGGTAAAGAATCCACCTGCAATACAGGAAACTCAGTTTCGAGCCCTGGGTCAGGAAGATCCCCCGGAGATGGAAATGGCAACCCACTCCAGTGTTCCTGCCTGGAGAATCCCATGGGTAGAGGAGCCTGGACTACAGTCCATGCGGTCACAAAGAGTCAAATGTGAATGACTTAGGGACTAAAATAACAACATCAAGTAAAAGAATGCAAAACCATGAACATAAACTTAGGCATGAGAGTCATGTTTATTTAAAACAAGAAAAGAAATCATGACAAGATACTAATTTTAAGAAGCTGATTGACCAATTTTTTAATAAAAACTTCCAGAAAAAGAAAGAATTTTTAAATTAATTAGCTGCCTGGAACACCTCTATAGTACTTTTTCTTACAATTTTGGCTTCACACTCTTGGATTGCCTCCTATGATAATAACTTTGTCATATTTTCAATGGAGAGACCAGAAAGACAGGTCAGTCTTTCCTCTCTATGGTTGATTAAAATAGTAAAACAGGATATTTGGGCTGTGTGAAACATGCAAATCCACTGAGAGAAGTCCTCACTGAAAGATACAGGTTTGAACTCTTCAAACACAATATTTCTGATAAACTATATTTCATGAGATGTTCGTATAAATGATGGGGGTTTATAATTATATTGTTAATAAAATGCTGCTCTATTTGGCATATTCTGACAGGAAAGAGCTTCTATTTTGACTAGGGATTAATGTGAACAGAAATTTCTGCTTATAATTTTGCACGTTTGACTAGTACAGAACTTTTCATAGCCTTGTTCCGACTCACTAGTTTTCAAACATATTTCTTCTCTCTTCTCTCCTCCTAATTCTGGGACTGGGGACCACAGACATGCTCCTATCTCAATACAGTGTCTGTCTTTGCGCTATCTTGTCACGATGCAGTGAGCTGGCCCACGAGCAGGAGCTGAACCCACACTTACCCTGGGGCAGCCATCAATAGCTTACTCTCCATGGGACTTCTGTACCACAAAAATTTATCTCACTAAATACAGGCGAAAGTGTCCTCAACTCAGTGTCCTCTTTATCAGCTCCTGAAAAATATTGTCACCAACCAACACATGGACAAGTGTAATGCGAGGAAAGTTGAACCAGAAAGAAATAGCAGCCCTGCTGCTGCTAAGCTGCTTCAGTCGTGTCCGACTCTGTGCAACCCCATAGATGGCAGCCCACTAGGCTCCTCTGTCCCTGGGATTCTCCAGACAAGAACACTGGAGTGGGTTGCCATTTCCTTCTCCAATGCATGAAAGTGAAAAGTGAAAGTGAAGTCCCTCAGTCGTGCCCAACTCTTAGCTATCATGGACTATAGTCTACCAGGCTTCTCCATCCATGGGATTTTCCAGGCAAGAGTACTGAGTGGGTTGCCATTGCAACCCAAGGGCAATTAAAATACATAATTTTGCAAATTTCATAAAAACATGCTGCCTTAGTCTATTCAGGCTACTGAAACAAAATGCCATATACTGGGTATCCTGGAAACAGCAAATATTTCTTTCTCAGAGTTCTGGAGTTTGGGAAGTTCAAGATCAAGATGCCAGCAGATTGATGTCTGGTGAGGGCCACTTCCTAGTTCATGAAAGCCGTCTTCTATCTAGCCGTCTTCTAGCCGTCTTTCATTCCAATCCCAAAGAAAGACAATGCCAAAGAATGCTCAAACTACCGCACAATTGTACTCATCTCACACACTATTAAAGTAATGCTCAAAATTCTCCAAGTCAGGCTTCAGCAATACGTGAACCATGAACTTTCAGATGTTCAAGCTCGTTTTAGAAAAGGCAGAGGAACCAGAGATCAAATTGCCAACACCCACTGGATCATCGAAAAAGTAAGAGAGTTCTAGAAAAACATCTATTTCTGCTTTATTGACTATGCCAAAGCCTTTGACTGTGTGGATCACAATAAACTGTGGAAAATTCTGAAAGAGATGGAAATATCAGACCACCTGACTTGCCTCTTGAGAAACCTATATGCAGGTCAAGAAGCAACAGTTAGAACTGGACATGGAACAACAGACTGGTTCCAAATCAGGAAAGGAGTACGTCAAGGCTGTATATTGTCACCCTGCTTATTTAACTTCTATGCAGAGTACATCATGAGAAACACTGGGCTGGAAGAAGCACAAGCTGGAATCAAGATTGCTGGGAGAAATATCAATAACCTAAGATATGCAGATGACACCACCCTTATGGCAGAAAGTGAAGAGGAGCTAAAAAGCCTCTTGATGAAAGTGAAAGTGGAGAGTGAAAAAGTTGGCTTAAGGCTCAACATTCAGAAAATGAACATCATGGCATCTGGTCCCATCACTTCATGGGAAATAGATGGGGAAACAGTGGAAACAGTGTCAGACTCTGTTTTTTGGGGCTCCAAAATCACTGCAGATGGTGACTGCAGCCATGAAATTAAAAGACGCTTACTCCTTGGAAGGAAAGTTATGACCAACCTAGACAGCATATTAAAAAGCAGAGACATTACTTTGCAACAAAGGTCCGTCTAGTCAAGGCTATGGTTTTTTCAGTGATCATGTATGGATGTGAGAGTTGGACTGTAAAGAAAGCTGAGCACCGAAGAATTGATGCTTTTGAACTGTGGTGTTGGAGAAGCCTCTTGAGAATCCCTTGGACTGCAAGAAGATCCAACCAGTCCATCCTAAAGGGGATCAGTCCTGGGTGTTCAGTCCTGGGTGTTCATTGGAAGGACTGATGCTAAAGCTGAAACACCTCATGCAGAGTTGACTCATTGGAAAAGACCCTGATGCTGGGAGGGATTAGGGGCAGGAGAAGAAGGGGTTGACAGAGGATGAGATGGCTGCATGGCATCACCGACTCAATGGACATGAGTTTGGGTGAACTCCGGGAGTTGGTGATGGACAGGGAGCCCTGAAGTGCTGTAATTCATGGGGTCGAAAAAAGTCAGACACAACTGAGCGACTGAACTGAAGTGAACATGATGGGAGATTTCTCGTACCTCCGTTATAAAGACACGAATCCCATCATGACCTAATCACCTCCCAAAGGTCTCATGTACTAACACCATCTCTTAGGGGTTAGGATTTCCACTTATGGATTTGGAGGGGACACAATCGCTATACAACACGTGATCACGTGAACCCAGTGTTAAGCCCCTCTCTGGGCTGTGGAAGGGGCTTATGCTAGTGAGCAGTGCTAAGAATCAAGCTTCATGAACTTCATGGTAAGCCCAAACCTCCTTGAGCTCCCCCAGCACAGACTCTATCCTCAGAGTTTCATGCCAGGGGGCATGGCTCCTTGAAGGAGCTACTTCTGTAATATGTCCTGGGAACTGTGACAAGGGAGGCCCTGTAGTTTTCTTTCCCTTTATAGTTTGTAGCAACAAAAATCTGACATAGCCTGGTCCCATCCTCTCTCTGTTTCTCTTTCTTTGCTCTTCTAGCCTCTGACCTTATTACTGATTCTTCCTTTTGGCTTCCCCTTGCCTTCCTGACTTGACTGCATAAACCACAGGCTTCCTAGAGAAAGCCTGCCCCAGCCCCAGGAGCCCTTCCTGTAAAGCCC
The DNA here is from genome assembly GCF_016772045.2 of Ovis aries. Taxonomy (NCBI): domain Eukaryota; kingdom Metazoa; phylum Chordata; class Mammalia; order Artiodactyla; family Bovidae; genus Ovis; species Ovis aries. The sequence goes on along the minus strand of NC_056067.1, from coordinate 19,613,157 downwards.
TCTCCCAGGGACTTCAGGAAGTTCTTTCTAGATAAGATGCTAATAAGGCTGATATGCATATGAGAAAATACTCAAACTCATTGCTAATGAGGAAAATGTAGACTGAAAATCACAGTAAAGGAATTCTCTAGCAGTCTAATGGTTAAGACTCTGCCCTTCCAATGCAGAGGTGTGGGTTCATTCCCTGGTTGGAGAAATGAGATCCCCCATGCCACGCAGCTTGGCCAAAAAAAAAAAAAAAATTAAAAATAAGAAAATGCAGATTGAAATAACAGTGAGACACTATCTTGGTCTTATACTGGCAAAACCCTAAATTCAATCATTTCAACAATCCACACAGTTGCTGGCAAATAGGCATCACCACGCAACATTGTTGTGAAAGTGAAAGTGAAGTCGCTCCGTCGTGTCCAACTCTTTGTAACCCCGTGGAGTGTAGCCTACCAGGCTCCTCAGTCCATGGAATATTCCAGGCAAGAGTACAGGAGTGAGTTGCTATTTCCTTCTCCAGGGGTCTTTCCAACCTAGGGATCAAACCTGGGTCTCCCGCATTGCAGGCAGATGCTTTACTGTCTGAGCCACGGAGGCCCTTATTGGGCTGTCAAAATTTATAATGTGCCTACCTACACACCTATGTATGTTTCAAAGAGTCTGTTTTACAGAAAGTATCTCATTTACTCAAAGACATATTACAGGGACTATTTTTTTTTGTTCCCTGTGCTATACAGTAGGTTTTTGTTATCTATTTTATATATTGATAGTGTGTGAATAGATGTATTATAAAGTTTTTGTTAGGTAGGTAGAACAGGGAAAAGGAGTCCAAAATGGCGGTGGCTGCAAGACAAGGAAAGGAAAAGCCCGCAAAAATGAAACAAAAGAAGGTCCGAGGACCGGAGTGAGGACCTCAGGTAAAACAAACAACCCTCCTGGCTGGCCCAATTTACATAGGACAGGCCTAGGGAGAGATAAACATATAAATAGAAGAGCAAAAGCTAGCTCGCTCTCTCTCTCCGCCCCCCCCCCCCGCCCCGCCCCCCGCGCTGGGGCGCTCTTCTCCTCGTGTCTTTAGATCGACATGCCCTCACGTCTCGAAGATGGATTTTCCTGCTATCTTCTAAATAAAATAGAGCTGTAACACTGAGCTGTAACACTGATTTGTCTAAGAGCTATAACATGGTCCATCCAATACCTGAGAGCTATAACACGGTCTATCCAAGACCTGAGAGCTGTGACAAGCCGAGGGGCTTTAATGTCCATCACTCCAAATCTTTGTTGTGACAAAAAGAATCGAGGAACATACACTTGCGTGACAGTTTTCTTAATTGCAACATTAAAATAATGAAAAACCGATGAAACTGGAGCCGATTATACAGAGTGACGTAAGCCAGAAAGAAAAACACCAATATAGTATATTAATGCGTATATATGGAATTTAGAAAGATAGTAACGATAACCCTGTATGTGAGACAGCAAAAGAGACACAGATGTATAGAACAGTCTTTTAGACTCTGTGGGAGAGGGAGAGGGTGGGATGATTTGGGAGAATGGCATTGAAACGTGTAATATTATGTAAGAAACGAATCGCCAGTCTAGGTTCGATGCAGGGTGCAGGATGGTTGGGGCTGGTGCACGGGGATGACCTGGAGGGATGGTGTTGGGGGGGGGGAGGTGGAAGGGGGGTTCGGGATTGGGAATACGTGTACATCCATGGTGGATTCATGTTGATGTGTGGCAAAACCAATACAATATTGTAAAGTAAAATAATAATAACAAATAAATAAAAGAAAAAAATAAAAAATAAAATAACGAAAAACCAGAAAGTGAAAGTATTAGTCACTTAGTATGTCTGACTCTTTGGGACCCCGTAAACTGTAACCTGCCAGGCTAGTCTGTCCATAGGATTCTCCAGGCAAGAATGCTGCAGTGGGTTGCCATTCCCTTCGCCAGGGAATCTTCCCAATCCAGGGATTGAACCCAGGTCTCCTGAATTGCAGGCAGATTCTTTACTGTCTGAGCTACTAGGGAAGCCCCAATGAAAAAGTTGAGGGAACATAAAAGCCCATAAATGGGAAACATGTTAAATAAATTATGATTCATTCATACTGTAAAATCATCTGCAACTATTTGTTTTTTAATGATTGTTCTGTCATAGAAGTATTCCCAGGACATATTAAAGTGTGAGGAAATCAGGTCAAAACACCATGCGTGTGGTATGGGCACATTTCTCATGGATTGAAAAATTGGACAAATGAAATAACCTCTTGGGACCTCAGTCTCCTCATCTGGAGAGAATCTTTCCATTTCCCAGATGTTAGCAAATTAAAAGGGACAATGGGTATAGAAGAATCCTATAAACTGTAAAGTTCTATGTAATTCACCGATTGAAATTTATCGACTAAAAAGGGAATATCGCTCAAGGGCACAAATCCTCATTTTACTGTAGGATGTCTTTTAATCCCCAAAGTCTTCGATAGTTTATTAAAGACATCTTAAGAAATAAATTGTTTTGCTTTCAGCAGTAGCTGACTGTCACGTAGTGTAAGTAGATTGGAGCATACCTAGCAAAGTGCTCGGTGCATAGCAGGCATTTAAAAAGTAGTTGTGGAAAAAAAAATAAAATAAAATAATAAAAAAAAAGAAAAAAAATAGTAGTTGTGGAATGAATGACTAAACCACTGAATGGAAGTAGGAATGCCAGGGTGAACTGGGTTAAACCAAAAGATAGTGCTGGTCTCGGAGGCCAGAATCACACATGAATGACTCCAGAACCATAGACGAAGTTCACCATGATGGAGTATTTCCCCATTATTTACCAGATCATCAGGGTGAAATATTAACTGAAAAGAACAGAATGCCAACATAGAATGTGCTCTATGACTACAACTATAAGGAAATGAAATATTTCTAGAGATCAGTCCTGGGAGGCAAACACTAAATTGGAAACAGTTGGTTTGTTTAGTGTGGTGATATTGTGGGTAAATTTTCTTTTTAATTCTAAGACTGTTATAATGTTTCAGGCAATCCACACTTCACTTACTTAAGTGGATTTAGAAAAAGAATAGGTACTCATTGAAGAAAATTAGGAAATTTTAGAAAAACTGTAGGGGAAAAGAACTTCATTCCCAGAACCATTACTAAACAATACTTGTTATTAAAATGTTGTGTCTTTCACTGAAGTCTTGCTGTTACATTTTTCCTTTATATTTTGGAGATAGATATTCAACATATGGGAGTGTTCTATGTGCCATTCTCCCCACTCTGCAATAAAATGTTGATGAGCCTGTGTTTTTGGTGAAAGGCTTGTGTTCAGAGTTTCTGAATTCTGGTTCAGTCACTTACCAGCTCTCCCACATGCTGGGCAACATTCTGATTCCATCCAAGCTTCAGGTTCTGCATTTGTAACATGAGGATATTCTCAGTACATGTTTCCTAAGTGAATTATATCCTGGAAACTTGTTCACCTCAATTTCATGCAGATAATACACACTCTGAAAAGAGTAATTCTGGGAAGAAAAGAATAAAGGAACCAAGTAGGGGAACTTGGTCTGTTCTAGGAGACCAGGGAGGGCTTCCCAGAAGAAGTGGCATTTGATGCTGGTATCTGAAGACAGAGCAGAAATTTACCATCAGTGAGAAACAAGTTAGATAGAGTATAGTTCATCTGTACTCTGAAATATCACTAGGAACTTGGAGGTAGAGAATGAATTTCAGAAACAGCTGCAACATCCTTCTTGGGCGCAGGGTCACTGGCACTGAAGAAGGGAAGGCAGAGGGGAGCGATCAGGCCAGATGACAGACCCAAAGTCACAGGGGGATTCAGAGGTAGAAGGAACCCAAAAAGAGGTCAGTGAGAAAGAGAATCAGGGAGCAAAGGGTTCTGTGACCCACAGAGGTCGCAGGGAATCAGCAGGGCAGATGGTGCAGGGCCCCAGAGCCCTCATGGAGAGGTGGAGCTTGATCCTAGAGAACAATGGGGGATCATCAGAAGGATTTAAGAAGAGGAACCTGGTCATATTTGTGTGTTTAGAAGAGTATGCTACCTGCCTTGTGGGGCATGGCTCAGAGGGGGAGTGGGGAGCAGGGATGGGAGTGACGAGTGGGCAGAGTAGGAATGAGAAGCCTTCCGAGAAGTCATCCTTCTCCTGGCAAGAAATGGCTGTAGCTTGAGCCAGTTGGTTCTTCAGTCATGAATTTCCCCTTCATAAGTAAACACATCTTGCTGTATACTTCGTCGCTCAGTTGTGTCTTGCTCTTTGTGACCCTTTGAACTATGGCCCACCAGGCTCTTCTGTCCATGGAATTCTCCAGGCAAGAATACAGAAGTGTGTTGCCACTTTCCTCCTCTAGGGAATCTTTCCCACCCAGGGATCAAAGCTGCATCTCTTGTGTCATCTGCTTTGCAGGCAGATTCTTTACCTGCTGAGCCATTGAGGAAGCCTGTGTAAACAAACAACAGAACTCATATTATTACCAGTCATTGCCCAGCTCTTTGCTGCCAATGCATTTAAAAATGCACCTTGCTCAGCTACTTTGGGCTTCCCACATGGCACTAGTGGTAAAGAACACTCCTGCCAATGTAGGAGAAGTAGATTTGATCCCTGGGTCAGGAAGATTCCCTGGAGGAGGGCATGGCAACCCATTCCAGAATTCTTGCCTGAGGAATCCCCATGGACAGAGGAGCCTAGCAGGCTAAAGTCCATAGAGCCACAAAGAGTCAGACACGACTGAAGCGACTTAGCATGCACGGATGCAGCCTACCTTAGAATCTGCAGGTGTCCAATAAGTTGGGTTGAGAGGGTCAGTAGGAGTATTTCTGCTGAGTCTGAGAAATGTACGGAGTGCTGCCATGGATAGAAGAGAAGGCTGACCTGCAAGCCTGCAGCAAGCACCCTGGGTTTATATTCCAGACCACCAGCCACTGTAATTATACATTAGTGGGCCTCAGAACGGCACAGTGTAGATGTTTGCAGCCAGGGTCCCTGTTATAAAGATCCTGGTTGTGGCTGGTTATTAACTATACTGTACAAAGCCTCATAAACACCTTTTTACACATACAGTGCACCTTTCAATACAACAATCAAATGCTTTTCAACAAATTACAGTCTCCTAGAAAAGGGACCCCTTGATTGCTTCCCAGAAAGAGGTGGAAGGAAACTTTAGACAGAACTCATTTGAAGCCTGATGTTTAGAGCCATGTTTGCTTTGGGGTGGAAATGCTAGCCTGGAGTTCAGACCCCAAGTGACTCTGGGGAAATCAGTGCCGGTGAATCCAAACCTGGCCAGAGAAAAAAGCAAAATAATCTAACCAATCTACTTTACAGAGGAGCAGAATGAGCTCCGGATCTAGAAAAATGGTATAGATGATCTTATTTGTGAAACAGAAATAGAGACACAGATGTAGAGAAAAGTGTGTGGACACCAAGGAGGGAAAGAGGGGTGGGATGAACTGGGAGATTGGGATTGACTTGTAAACACTATTGATACAATGTATAAAATAGATAACTGATGAGAACCGCCTCTATGAGGATACGTTTGAGCAAACTCTGCGAGATGATGAAAGACAGGGAAGCCTGGTGTGTTGCATACAGTCCATGGAGTTACAAACATACAGCCCATGGAGTCACAAAGAATCGGACACAACTCAGTGACTGAGTAGCAGCAATGAGAACCTACTGTAGGGCTCAGGGAACTCTTCTTAGTGCTCTGCAGTGACCTATATGGGAAGAAAATTCAAAAAAAGAGGACTGATTTACATATAGCTGATCCATTTTGCTGTACAGTAGATGATAACACAATTTTGTAAAGCAAATATCCTCCAATTAAAATTAATTTTAAAAATACAAGAAAAGAGCAGCCACTGTCTGAGGCCTCTTGGGAACTCAGAGATGGACCTTTTAAGTCAAATTCACTCAAAAGCGAATTTCGGAACCAGCTGCCAGCATCATCCTTGGGCAGAGCTTACTGATCAACATGCTAAGTACAGAGTCTTATACACAGAATGTTGAATCCTTACTCCCAACACTTTCTTTGCATAATTCTCTTATGTCCCCAGTCAAGCAAATCATTTCACTCTTATAAAGATAGATTTTTAGCTTTCATAGATCAGTAAAAGGTACAGACCTAAGGTTGCGAACTTTTTATTTTGCCAGATAAGAACACTGGAGAAAAACCAACTGACAAGATGATGATCCAAGAATGTGTGTGATTTGCAATTACCAGCATTCCTACAAGGGGAAAACACTACTGTCACTAGAAAAGGAGACAATAAAGGGGGGAGAGAGAAGAAAATATCAAAATTATATTGGCAGTTACCTGGCCTGGGTAGGGGTTGTAGTTTGGCTGCAGAGGGAAACGGGGAACTTTTCTGGGGAGATGGGCATATCCCATCTTTATTTTGATTGAGATAGTGGTTATATGAGTGTATCCATTTAAAAAATCATTGCTGTTTGTTAGAAGACGTTCCTCCTGATACAAAAATAAGGCAAGATATAAGTAACAAAAAAAACCCCATATCTTGATCAGGCAAATCTTTCTTGGACCCAGACTTGTGTCCTAGTTTGGAGCTGGATTGAAGGACACAGAGAGAAAGAGACAAGGGTTGCCCCAGTGTAGCTTCCCTGTCTTTCCAACCCACGTCACTCAAGAGAACACTGTCTCAGAGTATATTTCTACTCAGTGTCTCAGATGAAACTCAACTAAGGGCAAAGCCAAGGGATCCCTGTCCTTTACTTCGCCCTAAGGACTTGAGAAAGGGGTACAAACAATCTTGGCTTCAGAGTCCTCATATGACCATTGAGAAAGTCATCACCCTCTAGGGGTAAATGTTCTAGGGGACTCCTTAGAACATGTCTTGAGAATTCAGGCTCTGACAAGGTCAAGGGAGCGAAGCAAAGCCCACTGAGGCTAGTTTCCTTTGTGTCAGCCTTTGCTTGTTTGCTTATAAAATACAAAGCTTAAAGGGAGGTGACTAAATGCAGGCGTAGGCAGCAAAAAGACCTGAATACGAATCATGATCTGACACTTATGAGCTGTGGACACGGGGCAAGGAACTTCACCCTGATAAGTCTCCCTTTCCTGTGCTGTAAAATCACTGATCACGATAGTGGCCATCCAGAAAGACTGAGGATGAAATGAGATAACATGCAAAAAGTTGCCAGCTCAGGGTCTGGCACCGAGTAGGTTCTGAATTAATATCTAAATGCTGTTATAATTTATCCTACCAGGCTTCCTAGCAACCAACGGGAATGGGAGAACTTGCACAAGGTAGGGCAGAATTCTTGGAGGCTCTGTTTCCTCGACTCTAAAATGATGAGGATAAGATGAGGTGATGTGTGTGAAATGCTTACCCCATGCCCAACACATGTAGGTGCTCATGTAGTGAGAATCCTGGTCGTCACAGTGTCAGTGGAAGCTCAGATTACTTTTGGCCAAACATGACACGTAATAGCCATGACAACTACACTACCTTTTGTCTGTCAATACACATTTTCCTGAGTTTTCCCCAAGGGTTCAATAGGAACGACCAGAGCCCTAATGCTGAAGTCGGTCATACAATCAGCATCTTTTTCTTTTAGTCCTTCTGTTGGCAGGGACCCTGTCTGCTGGTTTGCAGCTGCACGCTCAGCTCCAGGAAAAGTGTTGAGCACATAACAGGTGCTCAATAAATATTTCCTAAATGAATGAATGAGTTCCCAAGTCAAAGAATGAATGAGAGTAATGTGTCTGAGACCTCTTAAGTTCTATATTCAGCCAAGTATGATTCTCTAAACGCCAAGGCAGAGAAGCAGATACAAACATTGTAGAGAGATTCTCAAGTGAATGGCTGGCTGTAGTTAAAACAGCAAGCTCAGCATTGCTTTTCCTAGAGCTGGAGTTCTGCAGATTTGGGTTTGGTGTGGGTTTTTGGCAGAAAAGAGAAATGCATGCTATGTCTCTGTGATCCTCAGAACACGTCATGCATAAGACTGTCCCAAGATCAGTGATCCCCAAATGACCAAAAAAAGTACAACCTGGTTAATTGCTGCCCCCCACCCCCAGCTTAAACCTGAATGTAAAGTCATACTCAGGAGGATATGCAAAAACAGGTTCACAACATTGTAGAAAACCAAACCAAAGCCAAACCATCAGCAAAAATAAAAATCAGAACTAGCAGGCATTTCTGCCATTGCAGGACCCATTCTTATTTACACTTGGGTTTTAAAACTCCACAAGACAATGGGAGTACTCTAATTGGAGCCTGGGAGGAAAGACAGAATGGCCAGTCGCTAGTAAAACCGAAAGCATTTATTTATTATTTAATTTGTTTGCCCAGGAGACTTCGCTCCTGATGTAACATCTGGTTTTCATTGTAGCCCAACTTTTACCTAATTGTACAGCTGGGGAGATTAAGGCACTAGGGGTCACAGGCCGAGCCCAGCCAGGACCCTGGCCCCTATGAGAGCTTTGCTCCTCGCTTCAGGGTAGAGACCACACTCCTTGCCCCTGGTCCTCTGGTGGAGACCTATAAATAAGAAAGGAATTACTCTTTCAAGTCCCTACCTCTCCCTCCTTCTGATTCTCATTAATGGTGGGGATGGGGGTTGAGGGCAGAGGAGGGGGACTAGGGAGATGGAAGATGCAGGAGGTAGGGGCAGCAACCACAGAGGTTCCAGACCACAGGCAAGGGATGGGGGCGTGGCAGGGACGGAAGCGGCTCTTCCGGGGGGTCCTTTGTCAAAGGCTGGCTCCTCTGACCCCATGTGACTGGTAAAGGGCAGGCAGCGTCCGTTTTCCAAGTTGGAGAGTGACAAGGAAGAAGCAGATTTCAACAGTCACATCAAGAGGCCGGAGTGGAAAAAGAATAAATCCCACCTGAGCGGAAGTTGCCTCCCAAGGGCTTGGAGAATGTTCTTTACTGGATTTGAATCGCATCTATGCCAGTTCCAGTATGACCTTGGGCGAGTTGTTTTAACTTCTTTGAGCATCCATTCCCGGGATTCTTGGGAAGATTAAATGAGATAATTTATGCAAAGAACCTAGGAGAAATAGCTGATGCTTGATAAACATTTTTAAAAGGTAGTAATAACCAATCTAAAAAAAACTGTTCCAGATGCCACACTTTATTCTGTGACCATTTAAAGAAGTGAGCATACCTTCAGGGCTACCTAGAGAATGTCATACAAAGAACAAGGACTGGATAGGTATCAGAAGGCTTGTTTGGGCCTCCTGTCATGCTAGCCACTGGGGAGTCGAGGAAGGGTGGAGACACAAGAACTTGAAGATATATGATAATAACCAAGAAACTCCAAATCTGTCTGGTGAGACCAGAAGTGCTCACATGGAACTAAGCAGTGATAATTCAGGGCTGAGTACCCACTACAGCCAAAATGAAGGCTACTCAAGTCAGACTCAGAATCAGTCAGGGCTACGATTGCTAGGAAACCCTTCAGAGCAGAAGTGGGACGAGATCGGGGTATTTGAAAGATAGCTAGGAGTTGGAGAGGCAGAAGGACCTCAGTGGATTATTCCAGAATACAGATGACTTGGGTGAACTGGGCCAGTGATGGTGGAGGATCGGTGAGCTGAGTAGCCTGGATAGAGAGATGGTAGACAGATGGGGCATGGAGGACAGTGTGCTGTATTCTGGGAGGTCTTGAAAGTCAAGTAAAGGTGTGTGCCTCCCAGGACAACAGGCTGTAGCTATTGGCTACTGTGCCAAAGAAGATGATGACTCGAGTACTTGAGAAAGCTCCCATGCACTGACCGCATGGATAGGATGAAGATAGACTAAACACTGTAATGCCCTTGGGTCTGATCTTCTGGGATTCCTGCCTCACCAAGACTCAGACCATCTTTCTCAACCTATGAAGCTTTGAGTCAGGGACTTCGCTCCTTGGTGAGCCTGGAACCATGCTCCATTTTCCTGCGTTTCCTGCACACCCCACTGGCCTTGGTTGGGGTACACTGCCATGTATTTATCCTGGCATCATAGCATCTAGGCCAGGTATAATCTAGCTTCAACAACAGCCCGAGACTACTCTTAGGGCTCTGATGTATTCGTTAGCCAAGATTTTCAGAATGATAAGAATGTAAAGCAAGAAAAACCAGACTGGGAACCAGATACCCTGTTCAGCTGACCCATTGGCATTCCATTGTTTAGATCATAAAATTATGGCAGGAAGACAAGGCTACTGAGCCTGGCACAGAGACACTCATGTTGGACATTTGAGAGCGAGTGGAGATGTGGAGACGAATCGAGACTCTTCATGTGTTTGGTGGGGGGCTCTCATTCTTCCTGCTTTGGGATGACTTTACACTTCTCACCCAGATGCTTTCTAGAGTGGTGGGGTAGAAGACACACGTGCTTCAGAGGAAGCATAAGAATGAAGATTCTTATGCTACCACTGGTCAGGTCACTGGACTTCCTCTGCCTCTCATTTTTCTTGTCTGTGAGATGAAGAGTTTTTGTTTCAAGGGTCAAATAAAGTCATAAATGTTAAAGCATCCTGAGAGCAATAAAGATGCTGAAAATGACACTCTATGGAAGTCTAGGGACTTCCCTGGTGGTTCAGATGGTAAAGCGTCTGTCTACAATGCAGGAGACCTGGGTTCGAGCCCTGGGTTGGGAAGATCCCCTGGAGAAGGAAATGGCAATCCAATCCAGTACTATTGCCTGGAAAATCCCATGCACAGAGGAGCCTGGTAGGCCCCAGTCTATGGGGCCACAAAGAGTCGGACACGACTGAGCAACTTCACTTCACGGCTCGATGGTGTAGGGAAAAACTTTTGAGTGAATCTTTCCTAATTTTCATCTCCCACTTATGTCCTAACCCTGCCTCCAATCTGTGCAAACCCATCATTCTCACTTAGAAAAATATATGGCGTGCACTCCGTATATGCTGTGCGCTCTGCACTGTGCAATTTGCCGGGGATGTGTGTGGGTAAGGTCAGAGAATCAAAGTATGGCTGATGGCACATTTCTCAACCCATACTCTACAGAGAACCAAGTGAAGGGACGTCACCTGAACACATCTGTCCCATTATCATATAAAGCATGATGTGCAGGATAACCAGAATTCCTCATTGCATGTTTCTCAAAACACACAGTATGCTAACGTCACTGGAGATGTTGAAAGGACCTAAAGCGTTTCTCATTCCACTCATGGAGCCCACAAAGCAGAGCAATCGTCAAGTGAAAAAGGGGGTTACTCACTTGTTGTCCTGGGCAATGGGATGTTTCTAAGTTAGAGTCATTGACCTCGCCCAGAGCAACAGCAAAGGAAACTCTCTTTCCAATTCATTTCACCCCAGCAACATTTTTCTCAAGGGATATCCAAGTATTTCAAATAAAATATTTAGTTCAATATAATTTATAAATGAGAAAGTCACATGATACTAATGTTTTCAAATCATGATTTTGAGCTTTTATTTAATAAGCAATTAAAAAAATGCTTAAAATGACACTCTAAGACTTGATGATGCAGGGTAAAGTGAATATTTCCTAATTTTCATCTTCCATTTATATCCTAACCCTGCCTCCAACCTATACAAACCCATCACTCTCACTTGGAAAAATCAAGGGTTGTCAACATATTCAGACTATCTTGATCCAAGGGCAAGTTAACCATCGATGGTATTACACAGACCAGTTTCCCTTTTCCAAAAACTTTGGCTGAATAAAAGAGGGTTTTGTTGCCAAGTTTAGCTTCCAAGGTCTGGGAGCTTGTTCTAATTTGTCATTAGCCTACCTGGTTTCCACTTAAATGTCTAGGAGAAAAATCAGCATTTCAAGGTGACCAAGATCGAGACTGGGATTTCTCCGACCTCCTTCCCTTGAACAACGGCCAAGGTTTAGGGAGAGTTTCAGTCTTAAATATTTGATGATGTTTAGTTCTGAGGGGGGGAAAGGTTGAGCTTTTTTTGAACCTTGTTCCCAAAAGGGCAACGGGTATTATTAAACACATCCATTAAGGCAGACATATGAGGGGTGAGGTTTATGACCCTGGAAGAGAATGCCTCTGAGACTTCTAGGAGACTTATCTCTGGAAATCTTCCTGGGGTCATCTGCTCTGGTCACTTCTACTCCCATATCTTTCGGCTCAACTTGAAGGCAGTCTCGAGAACTAAGATAAACGCATAGAGAATATATGCCCACTGCCCTTTACAAATGGAGTACCATGAGCATGACTTACATAGTCAAAATACCTTCACCAGCCCAGCACTCGTTCAGGAGGCAGCACTAAATAGGGCTCCTAGAAGAGCAGATGAGTGTACAGGTGGAATCTCCTGCCCATTAGAATGGGGAAGAACCGATGAGTCTATTACCTTCTTGTCCATCAGGTTTTTATCCTCACTCTCAGGTGATATCCAGACCCTGGCCTTTTGCCTAAACCCTGCAGTTCAACCTCTTAATCATAACTTTTTCTTCTATGTTCCTTCACAACTGGCCTCCCACCCAACTCTGAATTTAAAAAAGAGTTGAGAAGCCCCTGTCAGCATTATTAGCAGCCACCTTTTCTTCTAATTGTTTTGTGTGAGTGTGTGTTAGATTTGCATCCTTGCAAACTTCATGAAGGCTGAGACTTAATCTCATCAACTACTTGTAGTACCTGACAATGATGGACACAGAGTAGACTCTTCTTTGGGGCTAGCAGTCAAGCATCTGGAGATGGAAGTAATGCTAGCTTAATAGTGTCACTATATATCTGTTTCAATTTACAGAAGTCAAGTCAGGAGGAAGAAACTTACCCATTTCTTGTCCGTTTTTCCCCATTATATAATACATTACCTACCTTCACCTATCAACACTGTTGTTTAAATTTTTTCCAGAAACACATGTATTACACACACATGCACACACACACACACAATCATCACCTTTTAAAAAATTTTTGTTTCTTTGTCTGCACAGGGAACACTAAATAATTTAATTCTCTGAGGCTGACTCTGGTCAAGCTTTAAAAAGCATGAGAAAAGGTAACATGTAGATACTAGTGTCTGACTGTAGGAGGTGAAAGAATCTGTATTCTTGCCTCTGACAATTCACTCTGCATAGGAAAAAGTGTCATGCATTGTAGAAAGAGAAAATGCAAAAATCTGCCCTTCAGATAATACATCTCTGTTTAGGGAGGTAGAGATTGGGGTGAGGGGGGGCAAATACATTGAATCACTCCTTCTTTCATTATTTTTGACATTGATTTGTCATTAAGAAAATTTATTAGGCTCCAGATTAAATTGATTTGAAGAATCATTAATTCATGGGATGAAGCCAGAACCATTTGGCCTGCCCACGCTGAAATGAAGCAGTATTGATAAAACAAAGGGGAAATACCAGAGCTATTTAAAATCCACTTTTTTCTTACCTGAAGGAAAATGTTGAACATAATTTCAGGAGGATATCCTAATAGTTGACCTCAGTCAACTTTTTTCCAGAGAAGGATTTTTCCAATACCTAAATCAGAGGGAATGGTGGATAATTAATTTCTGAAAAAAAGAAAATTACCAAGTGGCCTATTGCTCAAAACAGAGATTATAACAGGTTTCCAATGTGGTGCTAGGTCTAAAGACCCTGCCTGCTAATGCAGGAGACATAAGAAACCTGAGTTTGATCACTGGGTCAGGAAGATCCTCTGGAGGAGCGCATGGCAACCCACTCCAATATTCTTGCCTGGAGAATCCGATGGACAGAGGGGCCTGGCAGGTTATAGTCCATAGAGTCGTAAAGAGGCAGACATGACTGAAGCGACTTAACACGTCATCACAGAGATTATAACACATCCTCCCTCCTCCCCTCATAAAAGAAAACCAGAATCCAATTTATCTGCACCCCAGTGCTGCCCCTCTCCAAACAATGTCTCTCTCTCCCAGATGACGACCTTTGCTCAAGCTAAGGGTAGCTACTTCATTTAAGGAAGCTAATCCTACTGTGAGGCAGGATTATTGTTGGTCTGATTCTCTCTTCAATCTCTCAAAAGTTATCAGAGAATATAAATCACTGTGGAACATACCATAAAACATGTTTCTCTATCTTTCTCTTAGTCATGTTCTCCTGTATTTTCAAAAGAAAAATAAAAATAATATTAAACTCCCCCAATTATTATATTCATCAAGACTTAAATCAATCATTTGCAAATGATCAAAAAGACTTAAGGGGAAAAGAGGCAGCGTGGGGTTTTTGCTTCATATGGCAGAAAAGTCTAGTAGTATAATGGGCTCAGGCAGGGCTGGCTGGAGGTAGTTGAACAGTGTCACCATGACTTGGTTCCTACTCTTTCTCTCTCTCTCCCTCCCATTCTTAATCCCCCTCTTCACTCAAGGATCTCTCCATTACCTCTGGGTCTACATCCTCATTTTAACCAACACCACCTGTGGAAAATGGCTCCTCTATTCCAGAGCTTGGACCAAAGTCCTTGAATTAAGTCCTTTGTCTTGGAAGTGAACTGTGAATCTACATTCAGCTGACTCCATGTCCTTCCACCAGTCTCTATCCCACTCTCTATCACATGCTAAGTTTGGGGGCTTAGACAGAGCCCTCACCTTCAACCAATCTTTCTTTTGAAGCTAGTTCTTCCTTTCTGATATTCGAAGAACACAGCCCGCAAGTTTACCTGTTGTGAGCATCCATCCTCGGGGCAAATGAATGTGGTTAAGGGTGACATGCCCATTGTTTACCTCTCTAGACACTCCTCAAAGCAGCTTAGTTTTCCAACCAAATGCAGAAAGGTCTAGAAGGCAGACATTGGATCCGAGAAGTGATGAAGAGTTTGAAGAATGAGCTTTGCAATTAACTTTACCACTCACTGACATGATGATATTTGGGATTTTTTTGGAGCATAGAGAAGCAGCCGAGGAGAGGGCAGCCCTGGAGTGTTGAGTATGGCACTGAAGTGGAATGAAGTGAAGGCAGAAATTTCACGAAGAAGAGTTGGGGATGAAATGTTCAGAGACCAGATAAAAAGACTTACAGCTTCATGCAAACACACACACACATAAACAGGCTCATACATATACACACACTGGGGTTTAAGTACACTGTGATCTCACTTAAGTTCTGCCTGTGTTTGAGTGTATGTGTGCCTGTATTTAACTGGCATATTCTTCTCAAAGTTGGGAGAGTGGGGGAAGAAGCCAAGAGGCCCAGGCAGAGGGCAAAGTGCAGCCTCTTGGGTGCCAGCAGGAGGCCTCATCTATAAACGCTGCCTCACCCCTGAAGCCTAGCTGGGTCCTGCCAGCCCTCTAGATTTACACCATCCCTGATGCCTTAGAACCTGGCTTGTCCTCTCTGGAGTGTTATTTACTCCATTTGTGGGATTTATTTAGTTTCCTGATAAAAGGAAAGGTCTAACACAGAAGACACTCAGTGAACCTCTTTCTTTGCATATCCTTGGGACCCCCAACTTAGGAAAGATTCGCAGAACTGAAAACACCATTACAACTGTGTAGAACTCCACAACTTCTACACCGCCTTTGTATCCATTGCATCATCAGCAAATATTTTCACACGTTGGAAATCCACCATGATTAAACATTTGGCTACGTACTAGGCACTTTGCTAAGTGAATGGTATATATCTTCTCCTGTTTAATGCATCTAAAAATTATGTGAGAATGAATATTATTATCCTCACTTGACAAAGTGTGAAAGAGGTTAAACAGTTTGCCCAAGGTCACACATCTCAGTAGCAAAGCCAAAATCAGGCCCAATCACTGTGCTCTTATCAAAAGTATTAACTCAATACTTTTGACGCAGGGCACTGAGAAAAGATTTGTCAAAATGAAAGAATGAATGAATGAATGAGCAATTCCACATGGTCGATTACATATCAGTTCAGTGTCTCCCGTCGTGTTCCTGACTCTGATGCATAGATAATGTCGGGGACTAAAAACTAAGAAGCTCATGACTCTAGCAGATTGTCCCACTTCCATTCTGTCTCTTAGGAGCCATTGACACACTGAGTCCCAGGCAGAGACTCTTCCTAGCTGAGCCTAATGGATCTTGGTTGGGTTCATTAATGCTATTGTGGTTCAAAGACAGTCAATACTCTAGCCACTGCCTCCGATCAGACTACATGAAAAAAAGGAATGCAACTTCTTCCTGTGTTTTGCCCAAGCACAGTATGTTGTGTGGGTAATTTCTGGTCTGGCCAGTAAAAACCTCCGGGAGCCTTCCTTTAGGTCTTTAATTATGAACTGTAGGGGACACCACAAAATAAATACTTAAAATGTCTAGACAACCAGTCATCAGAGTAGGATAATTAACTTCAAACATTCTAAATTGTTGGAGGAGTCGTTATTCACCTTCTGTAGTTCCTTTCTATATCTTTCCCTGGCCAATATGTTTGTAGCAACGAGGCTGGGGGACCAGTTGAAACCTTCTCCTGATACAAAGCAGCCTCTTTTCCCCGGCTCTTAAATGACAAGTCACAAAATGACCAGAGAACATACAATAAAGGAACATAAACTGAGACCATTAGTTTTTCCAAGGAAGGAAAAAATCTCTCCACTTTTTAATTACATCGAAACACAAAACAGCAGGAAGGCAGATTGGAAGAAGAAGAATTACTATTTTACTTATTTGGTCTATTTTATGTATTTCTGTCTTCATTTTTTATTACTAGAAAAAAATAATCAAGCCAACCTGATTCTTGATTAATACTCTGTAAGTTTGCCTCCTGACATCTAAAATGTGATTAGGCTGCTGTTGAACTTGGGGTGTTTCTCCCGTTACCCGTTCTCACCTCCCACATACTTCCTCCAAGGAAGGGTTTTTTTTTAGCATTGAGCGCACATTAATTTTGTCACGATCCCAAACCAAAACACTTCATGAAAGAGATATGGATTTCACAATGAGAATTAGCTCCAAACGTGTCTCAGACTCCAGTCCCCACTGCAGAAGGGGCCTGTGGGGGCCTTGCTGTTAATCAAATCCAAAACCTGAACTCAAACAGCCTGTCTTCGGGCAATGAATGGATCTTAAAACTATGAGCCCTGTGAGTGCAGCACTGAGCTTGCCTCTGAGGCAAAGGAAAGCTGTTCAAAATGCCAGCAGCTTCGTTCTACAAACTCTTTCACATCATCGTCCGAACAATCTCTACTAAGACACCAAATAATTGATAAGAATTCTCATTGTTTGATTCCGATGTCATTTTCCTTTCAGTGAAAGAAATGCCATGTCAACTGTTACTGAGTGAAAACTTTGTATTCCATTTATAATGACCATGTTTAATTGCTACAGCTCTAATTAAAAGTGATATCTGATTGCACGCATATACTTTTTAAAAACCATAATTGTCTTGCACAAGCCAATGAATAGGTTTAAGAATCTTCAGTAACAAAATTACATTAATAGCATATGCTATTAAATATGACTGATGGCAAAATTGGACCCCTCCCGGTTCTCTACTACACAAAGAAACATTCTGCTTTTGAAGATGGCGCCTGGAGTGTCAACAAGAGAGCCAGGAGAAATAGTCTGCACCACCAAGGCCTGCTCTCCCCTAAAGAAAGAGCAATGTCTTGGTAGGAATAAAAGTGGCCTCTAGCATTTGAGCTAAGTGCTGCTGTGTGCGGTGCTAAGTCGCTTCGGTCATGTCCGACCCTTTGTGACACCATGGACTATAGCCCACCAGGGTCCTCTGTCTGTGGGATTCTCCAGGAAAGAATACTGGATTGGGTTGCCATGCCCTCCTCCATGGGATCTTTCTGAGCCGGGACCAAACCCGGGTTTCTTATGTCTCCTGTACTGGCAGGTGGGTTATTTAACACTAGCACCGCATGGGAAGCCCTTGAGCTAGGTGGGTTGATGGAAGTTTATTTGTCTAGGTAGGTTCTTGGGAATTTACTTGATTGGTTCTGTGTAGAAACCCTGCTCCCAATAAGTGTCAGAGGAACCCATGGTAGAAGAGCACTTAGAAGTGGGTTACATTTTTGAGAAAATTCTCTAGAATTTTCTCCTAGAGCCATATCTCTAGGAGGAAAGCACAAGCCAGCAGCAAGGCTGCACTTAGTTGTATTGTACAAGTAAATGATTACGAAATGTTGATGGTGTATATGGCTCAGTCTTTCCACAACCATAGAATAGGAAACAGAAATAAGAGGAGACACACAAAAGAGATGCCAGATTCTAAGAACAATGATGTGAACCAGAACTGAAAAGAAAAAGAATTAGAGAAGAGAGATGGAAGGGACTGTGATTTTCCTGTGGCTGATTTTTTTCCTGTTTGAATCTTTTTACAATCCTCTAAGAGTAGAAGTGAAGAAATTGAGGCTCATGGGAGAGTATGTAGACTTTAGACCCCAAATCCCACCCTCTTTCAATTCTAGCGCATGCTCCCTCTCACAAGATCACAGCATGGATGCCTGTCAAGGAGACCCATTGTGCCTTGGATTCAATGCATTCTTTGGATCCTCTGCTCCAATTTCTGGGTTTATAGAGAGAACTTATTGGAAAGGGCAACAGTAGTTAAACCATTTCAGACTAACACTTCAGTAGGGACTTGATGGACAAAAGGGATCAAGGCTAGATGATTATGCAGCGTCACTCAGAATCTAGTGGAAGGAAGTATGGAGACAAGACCTGATTCCAAAGACAGCATTGAACTGTCTAATTCTGATGAGAGCTTGTTCGGTTTCTCTTGCTCTCTTCCTGTTTGGGTCTGGTCGGGAGGAAAGGACAGAAATAAAACTCCTGAGCCCTGGATCCACTTAATGGGATAGCCATTCTTATCATTATTATCGTCACTTAATGATAAGTGATGATAATAATGACAACCATTAGTTGGGTCGATCATCCTCAACAAGTACCAGATACCATGCTTGATATTTTATAGATGGAATCTCATTGGCTTCTTCAGGAAGTACCTACTATTATTAATACTCGCTTTTGACAGCTGAGAAATCAAGGTTCCAGAAACTCAAACAACTTGAAAGAGGTTTCATAGACTACTGTCAGAACCAGAATTTAAACCCAGGACCAGTTGGTTTTGAAGATTTTGCCCGTAACCACAGAGCTGTGTGGTTTAGAGCAAGATGGATGAAACTTCTGGAGGAATGACCCTTTTTTTTCCAGCCTAGACAGGTGGATGGATTTTGCCTGAGGGGCCTGGTTTGTTAAACTGAAACTAGCCTCATAAACGTTTATTGAAACAAGCTCATTAATTTTCATTGTATTGGTTCTGAGATGGCTAGGGAGAAGCAGTTTTCACAGTGAGAATAAGGCAGAAAGGACAAGAATGCCTTAGAAATGGAGTCTACAGTTTTCCAGGCCCCCACCCCTCCTATCTTAGTGTTCAGGCAGAAAGAACTAGAACCATCTTCTTTCCACCTTTGTGAACATGAGGTTGAACACTCTGGCTTAATGCCTACCTACTAGAGGCAGACCCTTCATCACACAGACAATGGGAGTGCCAATATAAACTAGAGTAGAGATGAGATGTCTTGGTCAAGTAAGCCTCCGAATATTAGATATTAATAGTAAAACCACATCACTGAATGGGAAGCAATGAGCACGATGAGAAAAATATGAGTCTTGGTATATTGTTTCCAGTCTCACTGAGATATGATTGACAAATTTGAAACTGTATATATTTAGGTTGCACAATGTGGTTTTTTAAGGCATGCAGTGTGGTGATCTAATACCCATATACATTGTGAGATGATGGCTACAATCAAGTTAATTAACACATCCATCACCTCATGTATTTATCTTTTTTTTTGTTGTGGTGAAACAATTAAGATTTACTTTCTTAGCAAATTTCAAGTATATGTTGCAGTATTTTTAACTATAATAATCATGTTGTAGATCAGATCTCCTTAACATGTTCAGTTATGAGAGCTGACTCATTAGAAAAGACCCTGATGCTGGGAAAAACAGAAGGCAGGAGGAGAAGGGGACAACAGAGGATGAGATGGTTGGATGGCATCATCGACTCAATGGACATGAGTTTGAGCAAGCTCCAGGAGATAGTGAAGGACAGGGAAGCCTGGCGTGCTGCAGTCCATGGGATCAGAAAGAGTCGGACATGACAGAGTGACTGAACAACAAAATGTTAATCTTCTACCTGAGCGTTTGTGCCTTGGCCAACATCTTCCCATTGCCCCTAATCCTCTACCCCAGGCAACCACTGATCTACCCTCTGGTTCTATGAATCTGACCTTTTTAATAGATTCCACATATAAATGAAATCATAGAGTATTTATTTTGCTCATGGTATATTTTAAAGGAAGACAACGTGACTCTCTAGAAATAATTCTAATAACCAGCGTATATAAAACGTGTTTTGTTTCATTAGTAATAAAATAAATGTAAAATTTTAAAAGAAGAATGGTAAAAATATCATTTTTAACAATAAAACCAGTGAAGGTTTAAGAGAAATTTATATTGCACAGCAATAAAAAGAAACTAACTCTTGATACATGCAATAACAAATATGAACCTCAAATAGATGATGCTAAGTGTGAGATGCTCAAAAGGTTATATGCGGCATGATTTTATTTATGTGACAACCTGGAAAAAGCAAAACCAAAGGAACAATATAGGAGGTAAGGGTGGGGAGAAGAGGTGGCTACACAGGAATAGGAGGGAATGTTCTGTATCCTGATGGTGGTGATGATTTCCTGACTACATACATCTGTCAGAATTTAGGGAACTTGACATGAGAAGCAGTGAATTTTTCTGCTGTAAATTTTGCTTCAATCTTAAAATGGAAAAACCAGTATAATTTCAGTTCTATAGAATGGAAAATATTTTAGAAAAATCATATACACAGAATTTTAACTGTTCTTGTATATGGTGATAGTTAATGGGTGTTCTTTACTTTCTTTTATGACCTTTCAAAATTGTATAAATTCTTTTTAGAGTTAATAGATTATTTTGTTAATAAGGTCAGGAAAATAAAATTATTTTCATGTTCATTAAAAAGGAAGAAAGATAATGCCCAGGATTAATATGTGGATAATAAAATTAGCACCTTGTACAGCTCTAGGAGAAGTTTATATTAACGACATAGTAATACATCTCAGAGACTTTGTAATAGGTGTGCCTATTTTGGTATTTCTAGTAGGAGAACTGAAAGTATTTGCACGTGGATATTCATTGCATTGTTTATAATAGAAAAAACTTTGAAGATGTCTGAGTGTCTGATATGATAGAAAACTAGTTAAATGGATTATATCAATTAAGTAGTAGTTATAATCATAAACATTAATCATGATTATAATGTAGGTGACTTGACATAGAAAAATCTTCAGTGATAAAGAATCATATATACATTTTCTTTGTTTTTCCCTTCTACTTTACCATTTTCTGTTGTATTTTGTTATCTTTGTTCATTTCTTAAAAATGTTCTCAGATGACTCTGGAATTTATCAACTACTTTTACTTTTTTTAATGACCCCTCCTCCCAGTTAAAGACAATTTAGGGAGATGTAAGAATCGTGGGTTGACCATTATTTTCCCTAGCACTTTGAAGATATCATTCCATTATTTCTCTACGAGAAATAATGTTTTGGTTTGCTAGGTTTTATTAAACATTTTACTGTGAAATCATTGTGAGATTGATGTATAGTTATTATAATGATAGAGAGAGATTCCATGTACCCTTTATCCAGGCTCTCCCAGTGGTAACTTGTACAAACTGGAGTACAGTTTCACATCCAGCATAATGACCTATATACATCAAGAAGCAGAACACCTCCATCACCTTAAGTATCCCTCAAGTTTCCTTATATCAACAGCGATGTCTTTCCTGCTATACCTCCTCAATAATCCCTTGTATCCACTGTCTTCCATTGCTATACTTTTGTCACATAAGAGTCTTATAGAAAAAAAGTCATATGGTAGGTAGTCTTTTGAGATTGACCTTTTTCATTCAATAATTTTCCAGAGCTTCAGGCAAATTATTTTGTGAGTCAATAGTTCCTTTCCATTGCTGAGTAGTTCTCCTTGGTATGGCAACCCCAGTTGGTTTAACCATTCACCTATTGAAAGATATCTGTTTTGAGTTTGAGGCTAGAAGGAACTGCTGAGAGAATTCATGTTTTTGTGTGAAGAAATTTTCATTTCTCTGGGATAAATGCCCAGGAGTGCAGTAGTTTGGTTTTTATCAATCCTCTCAGCCCTTTAGATAAATTACTCTCTGAGAACTAAGGGCTTCAAATTTAGAAAATCCTCAGTCATTATGTTTTCTAAAATTGCTACTTCACTCTATATTCCATTTTTTTTCTTTTGGAACTCTGGAGCTTCTCAATGTCACGTTGTTTAACTGCTACTTTTTCTGTGTGCTTGAATTCTTCCATTCTATGCCATCAGTTTTTATGATTATTTCCAGTCAAACATTTTCCTATCTTTTAAGATTTGGGTTATTTCCCAATTTTATAGTATTTCCTTCACATATCCTTATTCTATTTCTTTCTGCCTATTTTATTTCATCATTATATTTTATTTTTTATATGAATAACTTACCTTGTAAATGATTCTAACTATGCTGACTTTAAGCCACTTTCAGGCATTTCTATTTTTCATTCCACCTTGAATAAATTCATTTTCCAAATACTGATTTTTGTCTCTACTGATTTTCCACAAGTGTTTGAGATTTTGGTCTGCAGACTCATTGTAAATGACAGTCTCTTATTTTAATTTTTCATGTTTACCTCAGCCTATGAGTCTCTCTCTCTTTGTCCAGATATTTTGTCTTATCACCTTTCAGAGCTCTTAGGTTCCCAGTCTAGGTCTTACCCAAATGACTTGGGACGGTGTTCCTCACATGACCTGTGATGATGAAGCATTTATTTCCCCAGTCCTTCAAAGTCTAAAGGTGTTGTAAAATTTTGTAAAAAATAAATTACTAGAAAGACCATCACCAGCATTATCAAGTCATGTACCAGTGACTGGGTATCAACTAGGGTCCCATGCCACACTTTGGCTTGTGGCTTTTGGCCAAACGACCTTGAGGATTTCACAGATCCAATCACAGACCTGGCTGGTGTCATGGTCTGGGAGAGTGCATGTACTTCCATCTACTTTTCCTGGTAATTAGCGTTTGGAAACCACAGCCCCCGGAGCAGACATGGCATTTCTTTTTCAGCCTCCTTTTATAGGAAGAGACATCTTATCTGAGTTCTTAATTTTAAAAAGTGAAACTGATTTAGTTCTCATCCTCACTTGAGAAACTTCATAGAAGTCAAACTTCATACCCACAGACTGGGGCATTTATCCCTGCTCATTCTCTGTGCTTCTAGTTTGGTTCTGTCTGTGGACACGAGATGGTGTTCAGAGGAACGGTTATATTTTTTCCTTTTTAATTGTGCATGCTGTAGCAGATAAGGAACAGTTGCTTTCGAAAGCCATTTTTGTTCCTGCTCTATAACTGAACCCCAGCTATATATCCACTCTCCTATTCAGGGAAAATTTCTTCAGGGAAGTCTACCTCCTGTCCCAGATTTGGGCAGGGGCAGTGATTAATTTCTGGTTGATCATGTGACACACTCTAGCTAATGAGATGGGAGCAGAGATCTGGAGAAGGTCTTTGAGAAAAGTTTCATCTCTCCTAAAGAGAATCAAAAGCACAAATAGTTTTATTTTCTATTTAAGCATGCTGATGTGATGGGAGGTATAGAAGCCACTATCTTATATACAGGAGAGTCAACCTGAAGTCCATGATCAGGTATAAAGAATTTGCTTATTGTCTGAGCTGATTAAAGTTGAGATTTTCACTCCTTGCAGCCAAAGACATCCTGACTCATATATCTGTTGTTATAGTATGTCTGGGACAGGGTGATGGTGTGACCCATACACCATGTTAGTTTTAAAATCATTCTCATTGATAAGCAATGGAGTTCTTGGCCTTCCCCAATCAATAGAAATTGACTAGAGGCCAGACAAGAAATTCAGGCAAGGCTATATTGGAGCCCCTCCTGCGGCAGGGGGGAGGATGAGTTTGTTCCTTCTATGGAGTGAGAGTTGAGGTGTGTCTGGGATCAGTTTGGAGGAGTGTTGTAGGTGGTTTGCACATCCTTTTGCGGTATTGAGTGCAGAAGGCACACTCAGCACCCTGCTTTTGCTCCTAATACCCAGCATTTTGCTGTGAGCTCTTCAGATGTGGCAGTTGGTTTTTTGTTTTGTCTTTTGTATCTTTTTGTTCTAATTTGCCCCAACCATGCATGTATACAGCTATTTTTAGTCCCATATAGTTTCCTTGTATTTTGTTGCTGAAGGAGAGGTACGTCCAGGTGCAAGCACTGGAGCACTACAGGAGCAAAGGGTCTCAGGTTCCAGCCTGTCTCATGCTGACGTGTGTAACTTTCAGGATAACTCATGGTGATATTTCCAAAGTATATGAAATAACTCCCAATAAGCTTTTAAAATATTCACAAATACTTTAGGGGGATTACTTAATGAATTGGTGAGAACATGTTCAAGTTAGTACAATGATTTTGATTGGCAAATGAAAATTTCTGAAGGAACTTCCATTGTAGCCAACATTTATTTACCATTTGTTAAATACCAAACTCTACAATAGGAGCCATGAGGGTTATTAAAGAAGGTAATGCTGGCACCTTTTCCTTTAACAAATTCAACGAGGGAATGTGTTTGATCAGTCATTCAGTTGTGTCCAACTCTTTACAACCCCTTGGACTGTAGCCCACCAGGCTCCTCTGTCCATGGGATTTTGCAGGCAAGAATACTTGAGCAGGTTGCCAATTCCTACCCCAGCAGATCTTCCTAACCAAGGGATCGAACTAGCTTCCCTTGGGTCTCCTACATTGGCAGGCAGATTCTTTACTGCTGCACTACCAGGGAAGCCCAAGACTTATAATAAACAATAAACAGTAGAATGACCTGAACCCTTGAGGAAGACATACAACAACTATGTAAGGGGTCAGAAAAAAGAATAAACATAGTACTGTAAGCATTATCAAAGGATGTTTGTTTACACTGATTGCTTGGTTACCAGATTCTCTACTAATCAAGGTTAAACCCCAGCCCAGCCCACACTTGAATGGTTATAAATACTAAACTTAGGTAAAGCAGTGTTGAGAAATTTCTCTGTGTCATTAAATCAGCTGCAGAAGATTTTCCAACTAAACTTCAAGCCTCTAGTTAGCATACCTTTGAATGCAAGTGAGGCCGTTATCAAATTTGGAGAAATATTCCTTAAGGTGGTGTGTTCATTAAATGTGTAACTTTGTCAGAGTGCCACCGCATTACGGATTTTTTTTACAGCCAAGTGGTGAGAAAAGTACCTTTGGAATAGTTACTCGCTGACAACATAGAAAGTGAAAATTGCGCGTATTCTCAAATCTTTACACATTTCTCTGACTGATCATTGGTTCCTTGGAACACTGGAGATTTGTGTGAAGCTTGCCTGCAGGCTACATATGTTATAAGTTAACAGGAAAATGTGTACCAGAAATCAAACATAAGATTCTGTTCGATCACTCTGGTGTGCCTGCTTATCCAACTGGACAATTAGTGGTTTCTTTACAGCTGAAGATGGACCAACCCCCAAATGTTTACGTGGAGAAGAAATACCTGCAGAGCTGATCCGTTCTATATGGTTGCTTGTGAAAATAAATGTCTACAAATTTTTATTTTTTCTACACTATTTACAGAATAGTTTGATACTTTTTTATTTAGAAAATGGTTATTATTTAAAAACTAAAGTAGAAAAATAAATAAATAGGAAGTTACACAAGGGATAAATGTCCATCTAATATATAGGCAGAAATGTATTTTAGTCAAGTATCTTTGGAAATCGAAGAGATTTCCAAGTGGGAACCAACAGCCACTTGATTTTCAGCAGCTTTCGCTCTTTCTGAAAACTGACAATAGGCAAAGCATCCTACTGAAGATCTATGCCATGGAAGCCAAGCTGTCAGTTACTGCTCTAATCAATTAGGTTTGTTTGTTCAGCAAACCCAACACGTGCCTTCATCTGCCTATCAACGCAGATGCCAAGATTGGAAGCAACCGGACAGGAGCGCAAATAAGGAAAATCAAGTCTGAAAGCCCACCCAGGCCAAGATATAGAGACAGTGATTCTTTAGAGAATTAATCATCTGGTGGGAGTGGCAAATTGCATCGTCATTGTCAAAGTGTGATTCATTTGAGTACATATTTTAAAATTCAAATTGGGGTCACTCGGTATTACAGGAATTTACGTTTCAATATCTGTCCTTGAAAAAGACACTTACACAAAAGTATGTACAAGAGATTCATTATAAAAAACAAAACAAAACAAAAAAACTGGTAATGACTTAAGCATTCATCAATACAAGAATGGTTAAATAACAGGTAAATATCATGAAGTGAATCAGCATTTGTCAACATGGGGTCTTCTTTAAGACAAAAGGCTGAATGGACAAATAAAAATTGCCTTAGGAGTAATATACACAGTTGAACACTCTGTATGTTAAATCCATCATTCATTAAGCAATAGGATTTATTTTCCAGGAGTGCATTATTTTTCTATATGCAAAGCAAGGAAGAAGATTTGGAAGTTGACATCCCAAACTGGTTAACAGTGACTGCTTTTGTGGAGGTAAGAGGGGACAAGAATTGAAGATAAAAGTGTTTTAAAGGGGCACTGTACCTTTATGTGTAAGGTTTTAACTACATATATCCTTCATTTTTTACATATATTATGCATATGGCTTATAAAGTTAAAAAAAAAAAAAAGCAAAGAAGCTCTATGGACTTCAAGTTTAAACCTATTCTATGTATAAGTAAGATTTGTTCAACATTTTTTTGAGATTTCTCTTTCTTGAGTTGATATCATGATTCTGAGCACTGAGGAGTCTTAGAAAGAGGAAACAGAGATACTACCATGAAAGCTTCTTCCCACCTCTCTTTTCATGCTGTTAGAGGGGCAAAATCAAACTACAATGCAGAAATTAGGGTGGTCCCATTGCTCTCTGCTTCCTCAGTACCTCTTGGCTTTGAACCACCTCCAAGTTGTATCACATAACTCTTCAGCATTCTTCTCAGTTCCCCTATGTCGACAATGGATTCTTGAAGTATTGAGATGAAACAGGCATGGCACACTGGCCAAACTGGCAA
Source organism: Ovis aries (assembly GCF_016772045.2). Lineage (NCBI taxonomy): Eukaryota > Metazoa > Chordata > Mammalia > Artiodactyla > Bovidae > Ovis > Ovis aries. The sequence goes on along the minus strand of NC_056067.1, from coordinate 19,586,127 downwards.
ACAGTGACAGGGGATGTTGGCTAGACCAGAGGTCTTTGAACTGAACTAGGAATTTTCCAGTCCCTCCCATGGGAAATGTTGCCAGCAGATTACAGATGCACTGACAACTGGCCCAAGTAAAAGATGGGATGGTTAGGAGTTATTGAGAAAAGGGGATATCCCTTTCCCTTCCACTTGTTTAAACTATTGGTGGCTATGTTGCTACTGTAAGAGGATGCTTGAAAATGGATCCAGAAACAACATAAAGAGTAAGACATGGTAAAGAAGAAAACAGATTCTTAATGGCACTGGTTTGCTATTCTAGATCCAACCTTATTTTAGTGTAGTAACACCCATGAACTTTTTAATTATTTTATTGTTCAGTCACTAAATCTTGTCCGACTCTTTGCAACCCCATAGAGTGCAGCATGCCACCCTCCCCTGTCTTTTACTATCTCCTGGAGTTTGCCCAAATTCACATCTTATTCTTGCTGTTGTTGCTGTTATTAATTGGTTTGTTATCAAGGTTCTTTCAGAGAAACATAACCACAGGATACATGTACTGACATAGACGCAGATACAAAGGGGTTTATTTCAAAGAATTAGCTTATGTGATTTTGAGGTCTGACAAGTCCACAATCTGTAGAGTTGGCCAGCAGGCTGGAAACTTGTAGGCTAGAACTAACACTTTCTTTTCCCTCACATTCTTCTTCCTCAGGGAGACCTCAGTGTTTCTATCATGGACTTTCAACTGATCAGGTGAGGCCCATCAAGACTGTCAAGGTCAACTGATTATAGGCAGTTTAACCACATCTACCAAATACTTCACAGAAACACCTAGATTAATGTCATTCAAAGAGCTGACTCTTTGGAAAAGACCCTAATGCTGAGAAAGATGGAAGGCAGCAGGAGAAGGGGACAACAGAGGATGAGCTGGTTGGATGTCGTCACTGACTCAATGGACAGGAGTTTGAGCAAACTCCGAGAGACAGTGAAGGACAGGGAAGCCTGGTGTGCTGCAGTTCTTGGGGTCACAAAGAGTCGCATACAACTTAGCGACTGAACAATGATAGTGACCTATTTGTTCAAGTTGATACATGAAAGTGGGGACTCTGCCATCACATCTGGGGGCTCCCTTGGGAAAGCAGCTTCCATGAGAAGTCTTATCTATCTTGTATCCCTAAGTGCCTTGGCAGCCATTTTCCTCCAAATGGTCCAGACAACCCAGGTAACATCTCAAGGTAGTCACAAGGTGGCATCTGCCAGAGGGTTCCTGAGCAGCTGCCCACTGATCCCTAACTCAGAAGAAGCTGAGATTTGGTGCCAGGTCTCCGAACATCCCATAGTAGTCCTAGTTGGCTGCCATGTGAGTTCTGATCTACCCTCAGTGAGCAGAGATGCTCTTCGGCCCTCCCAGCTTTGGACTCCTCAACCTCACTCAAGAAGTGCTTCTAAGACAAAAATCAGAATTTCTTAGAAAGCCTGCCAGGATGGAATCCTGAAAGCTGCCTTTAAAGACATCAGGCTATAAACCCAGGTTCATGTGGAGGATGAGTGAAAGCATCTAGGGCCGTTCCTTAAATGGAGCTGAGAGCAGATGCTCTTCGAACCAGGGCACCTGATAAACTACTGAGTAATGAGAGGTCCCTGTCACCAGAGAGCTCTCTGCCCTTCACAGTGGCAGGGGTACCACTGTGTTGGTTTGGGAGACCCTCTCCCCAGTGTCAGGGAAACCAAGAGAAGAATGTGCCCAGCAGAAGCAGGTGTGAGCATCTGCATTTGCAATACCTTTATCCTAGCATTATTATCACTGATTTAGATGTTATGCATCTTCCCCAATAGATTGCCATCACCTTGAGTAGAAGCATCTGGACTGTTTTGTTAAACATTCTGTCATACCTGGAATGGTGTTTCACCACTGCAGGAACTCTATTGACATTTGAAGAAGGATAAAATGAGGCAAGGAAAGAAAGGAGAGAGAGAAGGAAGGAGGGAGGAATCAGTTACTATTCACTGAGCTAGCCTTAGAGGACTAGTTTAGGGGACCCTGAAATCTGGGCTCTGAGGAGGTCAGAGAGGCAAAGTGTTAGACTGTCTCTGAGTCCCCACATCCAGGAAGATTTTCCTCTATTACTGAGTCAAAATGTTGCCACAGGGCTACAAGATGACTAGAATCATCCAAAATGAACTGAGCATTAAACTAGATGGGTGAGTGTACAGTGAATCTGGTTATTGTGGTCTTTTGGGTTTTCATCACCGGGGTCAGAGATAACCCGGTGACACTGATTGTGATGGGGAAAGAGGAGGGGTGTACAGAGAAAAAGATGGAAGGGGAGATATCCTGGTTACGGGCCCCAGTTCTGCACCAGTGACTCTCGAGCAAATCTTTCTCTCCATGTCTGGAGTCCCATCTTCAAAATGAAGGGGATGAAGAAAATCAGTGGCACTCAAGCTTTATTTTTAAACTGTGAAATCTTACAAGGAATCCCAATATATAAAAGCAGAGCAGTAGAACATAATTGGTATATACATATTATATATTTAAACGTACAACACTTACTTATACAGATAATAATATGGCTTCGTATAAACCACCTATTAAAATTTGGGGTAATGAAAGAAAGTGATAGCTTTATATCTACTCTAATCATCTGATTCGTTTTTAATTTTTGTTTCCATGGCAAAACAAGTAAATTCTCACAGACAAGCACTTGCAAATGGTAAATGCTCATTTTTCAGTCTTAGAATCTCCAGTTTCATCGAAATGGCAAGTTGAGCGTTATTCCAAGGTCTTCAGAGAAGTGAGTTAGCCTGGCAACACAGTTTAACATCTATGGGGTCACCAGCAGGCTACGATACATTTTATTAACTCATAAGCAGCTAAATGTTTAAATTCTCCACAGTATGTTAAAAAAAAAAAAATGGTTTCAGATGCTCTGAAACACCTCCAGGTAAACAATTTGAGCATCATTAGGCCGGAGGATCTCAAAAGGTCCCTCTTTTTCTAAAAGGCTCTAAGTCTGAGTATGTATTTATTGCACATATATTATTTGCCAGTCTTGTGTGTGCTAAATTGCCTCAGTTGCATCCGACTCTTTGTGACCTTATGGACTGCAGCCTACAAGGATTCTCCAGGCAAGAATACTGGAGTGGTTTGCCTGACATTCTCCAGGGGATGTTCTGGACCCAGGGATCCAGAAACAGAGGTAATTATAACCCAAACAGTTCCTTTTATATAGAACATTTTCCAGATCATTCTCTGTGAAGTGTTTTCATATATTGTTTTATTTCATCCTCCATCAAAACCTGTGATGCACAGATTATTATTTCCTTGTTTTACTAATGGGAAAACTGAGGCTTAGAAACCTTTAAGAATTTTTCCAAGGCCAATAAGAGTCAATGCTAGGACTAAAACCTGCATCTGTCCACTCTAGACTCCTTGCTCTTAACCCTTGGGAGTCATTTTTGTAGTATCTTGAATGACTGGTTTGGAGCAGAACTGGTCCCCACCACTCCTGGTCCAGGAAGGAGAAGGGGTGGCTATCTTCCCTCACCATGTGAGGAGGGTGGTAAAAGGACTCTGTGGTCCCTGGCTCCCCTGCTTTGGTCTAATAATGCCTCCCTCAAATCCACCCAGACTGCTGGCATGGCTGCCAGGTTTCCTCCGCAGGGAGAAAGAAAGCCTCCCATTAGCAAGGGCTGCAGCTTGGAGCATCCCTGGGATGGGAAGCATCTGTTGCTGCTCCCATTGTTCCAGCTGAGAGCACGCTAATTGTCCTCTCCAAAGTTGGACCGCAGTCTCTTGCCAGAGGGAAATTAGGGACCCGTTTTCAGCAGGCTCACTGTCCTTTCCGCAGCTGTCAGCTGAAAGGCCCCAGGAGGAATAGGCTGATTCGGAGTAGGGGGAGGAGAGAGGTCCACCCTGCATCCTGATCTGTACAGAGAAGGAAAGTTTGCACAGCCCTGAGAAAGTAAGGCACCCACCAGACACAGGCAGGCTGGCGACCACCATTCTTGATCATTTCACTTGATTCCATGGCTTGAGTGATGGCTTGTGGTCCATGCGCGCTGTCATGTCCGAGTCTTTGTGACCCCGCGGACTGCAGCATGACAAGATCCTCTGACTGTGGGATTAGCTAGGCAAGAATACTGGACAAGATTGCCGTTTCCTCCTCCAGGGGATCTTCTTGACACAGGGATGGAACCCACGTCTCCGGTATGGCAGGAGAATTCTTTACTGTTGCGTCACCGGGGAAGCCCCATGGCTGTTGGGTAATTAAAGAGCCCCAACGGAGGCAGCAGGATGGAGTAAAAAGTAGAACAGCCTTGGAGGTCAACCTAAGCAGGTTTCAAATCCCAGCTTGGCTATTCATTAACTATGACCCTGAGAAATCACTGTCACTTATCTACCTTCCAAGGCAACTGGGAGGAGTAGAGAAGCCAATAAATAATTAGAAAATATCTAGCAGAAGTTTGGCATGTGGCTTGTGCTCAATAAATATGATTCATTATTATTATTACTGTTGTAATCATACCTCTAAGTATTTAATCTCATGTGTGGAGATAGTCTACATATACAGGGTCTCCTAAGTGAGTAAAGGGAGTAGAAAGAAAAAAAATAGCAGCATCATTCACATATATTCCAAAATACTTTGTATACATTTTTTATACAAGTTTTAAAGGTGACACTCCAATTACAGTTCTTACAAAATATTGGCTATAGTCCCTGTATTGTACAATACTTCCTTGTAGCCTGTCTTACATCCCAGTACTGGAAACGAGTCTAAACATCCTGAAATATAGGTGCCACCTATACTATCAAACAAAACTCTGTAATAAAACACAACTTTTCAAGCAAAAATAATTGTTTTAAAAATCATCTACTATGTCCTAGGTATGTGCTGGCTGTTAAGCACCTAGCCGACAAAATGGCCTGGCCCTACTGGGAAGTCTTATAGAATGGGTGTTCTGAATTGGTGTAGCAGTCAGTGTTGATAGAAGTTGTTGGAAGCTTTGGCAAACCGCTGGAAGGCTCGGAACCTTGGGCCATACTATGGCCACAGGGTTATTTTTTCTGCATAGGAGTCTTGGGTCTCAGAACCATATAACGACACAACAGGCAAAACACAGGCCTGGGAATGAGTCTTGCCCACTCCTGTCCTGTTTTAATACTTCCTGGTTGTGGGACTTTGCAAATCCCTTCTCCTTTCTTGCCCCCACTTAGCTATACTGTAAGGATGACCACTGCTGACTCACTTACAATGAGAGGTTCAAGGACCAACAGAGCAACCTAACCACCCTGTGAATGTCTTTGGATTCTTCTCTTAAAGACCTTGGGTATAATGCAGTTCCCCAACACAAAGATTCATATTTTGAATTTATAGAATTTGTGAGTTTCGTTCCTATACATGCACACGCACATACACACCATCCCTAAAGAGCATATAATGTCCTGAGTCAAACGCTCATCAAAATCATGTCGTTCCATCTAAGACAGAGAAAGGAGATATACCCATGTTGTCTCTATGGGATCCTTTCTGATCTGACTCCCAAATATCCCAGGATCAGGATCAAAGGAGGTATTTACCATATGAGGGTTAATTCACTGTGTCTATAAATTTATCGATGTCTAATCACATTGTGACAGCCATACTGGGGGGCCTTTCTTGTTCCTCTGTGCTGCTTCACTGAGGGTCAGAGGAGAACATGAGGCCCCAAGAGAAGGAGCAATAGCTCCTCAACACGTATTTCTCATACTAGGAACTGTATTTGATGCTAGTAACAGAGTGGAGCTCAAGATAGAAGAATGTCGTTTTATACATCTTACAGTTTAGTGTCTAGAAAAGAGGTATCATTGAAATAGTCCCACAAATGTATCATTTCAGACTATGGTTAGGACTCTGAAGTTAAATCACAGGATTTAAAAAAAAAAGCACAGAGAGATTGGAAGGGGCCTCGTAAGTAGCAACAAAAGGGGTTAAATTAAAAAAAAAAAAAAAGAAACCACTGTTTAACCACAGTCAATGAAATTAGATAAAATTATCTGCTAGTCTTTATGAAAAGATCTAATGCTGCCTTTTACAATAAAGGCTCTATATGACTTGCAAGATACAGTAAAATTAATTTTATATTGGGCTGCCAGGCGCTGTTAGGAGAGCGTGTTTATGTAAGCAGTCCCAGAGCTGAAACATTCAGTTGTAAAGGCCGAGTCTCAGGAGTGGCTTAGTGAGGAAAAATCCAAGGGCTGGCATTCCCCTGGGGCAAAGTCTCAGCTAGCTTTATGGCTGGACACCCTGTTGGGTGTTTTTCCTTAAATAGCCCCTCCTGACAACACCTGGCAGAACCCCGAAGGAGAAATGGGGTGATCCGTCTTTGGATTTTTGCTCGGCAGCAAAGTGGAAGGGAATTGGAAATGACTGTCTTTTCTTAAAAACTAGGTGAGGATAGTTCCTATATAGAGAGACACGGATTGGACTTTCTCCAGTTTCTGAATAAGAAGAGTCAGGCTCACTGCAGGGAAGAAGAAAATGGGCTCAAGCAGGCTTGATTGGAAGAAAGTGAGACATTGTTTGAAGTGAGGATTCCCTGTGCAGTGAAAGTGATGTGGACTTGTCATGAGAAACCTGCTTCTCAACGCTGGCTGTGTTTGCCTACATCCTTTGCATCCACACGTGATCATGAAATTTCACCAACAGAATAGGACCAGAGGAAGGGGCACCTTCCAGAACAACTGTGGCCAGTGCCCCATCCCCACGGTGATCCACTGCCAACCCATGCTCCACAGGAGACCCTCTAACACTAGCAAGTGTAGTTGCGTTTTTACCTTGTCTCCCCCATAAAAGGACACTAAAAAGAATTGCCCGAGAAAGAGGAAAGCACAGGAAGGAAATGGAAAATGACGATGCTGGATGTAGTTCAGCTCCGTTCATTTCAGTTCAGTCACTCAGTCGTGTCCGACTCTTTGCGACCCCATGAATCGCAGCACACCAGGCCTCCCTGTCCATCACCAACTACCGGAGCCCACCCAAACCCATGTCCACTGAGTTGGTGATGTCATCCAGCCATCTCATCCTCTGTCGTCCCCTTCTCCTCCTGCCCCCAATCCCTCCCAGCATCAAAGTCTTTTCCAATGAGTCAACTCTTCACATGAGGTGGCCAAAGTACTGGAGTTCCAGCTTCAGCATCATTCTTTCCAAAGAAAACCCAGGGCTGATCTCCTTCAGAATGGACTGGTTGGATCTTCTTGCAGTCCAAGAGACTCTCAAGAGTCTTCTCCATGTAGTTAGAAGAGAGCTAATCAAGCATATGACAACACTGCCACCATGCCTGGGACTATACACATGCCACCAGAGGGACTGAGTGCAAGAGAGCTCAACAACATGATGGGAGGCAGGCTGAAGATGTCTCCAGGAGGTGACATGGGGCAAAGCTTCTGTGTTCAAGGAAGTATGGGAGAGATTTTTCAGACGTTGAAAGTACAAAGTGTAAAATGTTCATCTTAACCTAGAAGGTATGTGTATTCATCAAGTTATACAAAAAGTTATCATGCAAAGAAGGCAAGCACTGTTTAAATTACTGTTGATATGATTTTAGAAATTAATAAAATGATTTCATTGCCAAAAAGAAAGAATAGGGCCAGAAGCCCTGAGTGACGCTTTCAGACTGACAAACTGGAGAAGCCAGAGTGCCGGCACCATTCCCCTTTTCCCTTCCGCCAATTTTCTGCAGAAGAGGGCAGTCACCTAGACGCCACATCAGGGATGGCAAAGCCACAATGTGGAAGGAGCCTGGGTCCTTGAGTCACCACTCGAAGGTGAGCTAACTACCAGTTAGGAAGATCCATTCTGCACGTTAGGCGAGCGAGAAATTAACTTCAATTTTGTTGAAGCTGTTACACTTGGAAATTGTTTATAGCAGCTATTATCCAAGTAGAGTGACATTCAGCCCTAGAGATTGAGTTTAGCGTGTGTGTGTGTTCATGCATGTGTGTGTGTGTGCTCTGTCATGTACAACTGTTTGTGACCCCATGGGCCCACCAGATTCCTCTGTCCATGGAATTCTCCAGGCAAGAATACTGGAGTTTGTCATGTCCTACTCCAGGGAATCTTCCTGACCAGGGATCAAGTCCCAGTCTCTTCTTCACCACTACTGCCACCTGAGAAGCCCAGTAGGGTGACATTTGACCCCAGGATTGGGTTTAGTATATTTTTTAGGGTTATTAATATAAGGAAATATGTTGCTGCTATCCCTACTATGCCCATTGGGAAAACTTGTTCATTGATTGTGACATTTTTATCTGTCTTCACATGGTCTCAGAAACCTTCTTGACCTTGTAGTTACTACCAGATTATTGAAGTTGGCACTCAGAAAAAACATCTATTTGCTATTCCAGCATGACGATCGCCTTCTTCAAATAAGGATTTAATATCTCTCACTTATCACATGGCCAGCACATAGCAGCAGCTCAAACATATTTGCTGAATGTATGGAAAGGGGTAGATGCTCTACAAAGAAGATCTATTCTTCTATATTTACAACCTTCTTTAGGCCAGAGAGCTACCACAAAAGGGGAGGCCATAGAGACAATTATTAGGATAATTCAATTTCAGGTATTAAGGGTCCTGGTAGACTTGGAGTAGCCATCCTAGGATGGAAAGTCAGTATTCACTGATCATCTCTCACCTCTGTATTTTACCTTGCTTTCATAGAAAAAGCAATTCAAATCGTTCAGATCTACTTGGAGATCCAGTGTCAGGAGAGGTAAGTAAGTAAGTGAAGTTGCTCAGTCGTGTCCAATTCTTTGCGACCCCATGGACTGTAGCCTACCAGGCTCCTCTGTCCATGGGAGCCTAGAAAAAGCATAGAAAAAGCAATTCAAATTGTTCAGATCTACTTGGAGATCCAGTGTCAGGAGAGGTAAAAGGGAAAAATTCACACTGTTGTCTAGACGGTGTTTTGAAAATCATAGCCAGACAGATGTTAACCTAGAGAATCTGTCGATAATCAACATGAACAGCAGTGAGCATGGCCGTCCCTTTCCTCGGCAGCACCAGCTCTAGCAGCAGGACTCCTGTGTCCATAATTTCATTTGGTCCTTGTTTAAAGCCAAGAAAACAGAGGGGTCTACCCATTTCACAGATAAAGAGAGAATCCTAGAGGGCATATGACTTGACAACATCAAGAAATATTAAACACAAGCTCAGGTCCAGAACCCAGGACTCAACATTTCATCTATCCATTTGTACAGCAGTCATTCAGCTGACAATCACTAAGTACTGAATACTTGTCAAGCACGAGCCGCCTCTGAGTCTTGCTGACCACATGTTCATATCATTTTCTCCACAGCACAGACTCATGTGTCCTTCTCATTCTTGGTATTTTATTAAAGTATAGCCCTTTCTCTTCTACATTATCAGACTGTTAAAGCCAAAGTAGCGGGAGGAGTGTTGAATGGCAAGAGAGCATTGGACTCCTCTCTTGGAAACTTGCAGAGTCTGGAATTTGCCTGGAAGTAATGGAGAGATGGTCTAGAGTCTCTGATGGTTCCCAGAGGCTTGAAAGGATTCCTTTGGTGCCTTCGCTGGGGCTTCAGACCTACAACCTAAGAAATGTAGCTTTCTGCTCAGAACCTGGGTCCATGAACACCACAGTTCAGCTTTGCTGGCTCTCAGCCATCAGAGCGTCTGAGATGGGCATGGAAGCAACCTGTTCAGTCACTTCCACAGACACCAGGACACTCAGTTGCAGATGCCAGCTTCCAGCCCAGGGTGCTCCCATCAGAGCAAGAGGGCTCTTCCCAGGGCCTACAGTGGGGGCCAAGGATCACTGCATGCATGCATGCTAAGTCACTTCAGTCATACCCGACTCTGTGCGACCCCATGGACAGCAGCCCACCAGGCTCCTCTGTCCACGGAATTCTCCAGGCAAGAGTACTGGAGCAGGTTGCCGTTTAGTGCAGACCAATTCCTTCAACAGTTGATAGACCCACATAAATATCAATTCATTGCTTATCTTTGGAGGGAAGTAAGAATTCCCCTGGAAGGAGCATGCGTTTGTATGTGTTAAATTGCTTCAGTTGAGTCCGACTGTTTGCGACTCCATGGACTGTAGCCCACCAGGCTCCTCTATCTGTGGGATTCTCCAGGCAAGAATACTGGAGTGGGTTGCTATGCCCTCCTCCAGGGGATCTTCTCAACCCAGAAATGGAACCCATGCCTCTTACATCTCCTCCATTGACACGTATGTTCTCTACCACTAGTGCTACCTGCTGCTTTCCTGGTGGCTCAGAAGGTAAAGAATCGGCTTGCAATGAGGCAGACCCAGGTTCAATCCCTAGGTGGGGAAGACCCCCCTAGAGAAGGGAGTGGCAACTTGCTCCAGTATTCTTGAATTCCATGGACAGAGGAGCCTGGCAAGCTACAGTCTATAGAGTTGCAAAGAACTGGAAATGACTGAGCGACTAATATCCAATATCAAACCAACCTGTGAAGCCCTGAAGGGGCATTAGTTCAGTTCAGCTTGTCGCTCAGTCATGTCTGACTCTTTGTGACCCCATGGACTGCGGCACATCAGGCTCCCCTGTCCTTCACCAACTCCTGGAGCTTGCTCAAACTCATGTCCATCGAGTCGGTGATGCCATCCAGCCATCTCATCCTCTGTCGCCCCCTTCTCCTCCTGTCCCCAATCCCTCCCAGCATCAGAGTCTTTTCCAATGACTCAACTGTTCGCATGAGGTGGCCAAAGTACTGGAGTTTCGGCTTCAGTATCATTCCTTCCAAAGAAATCCCAGGGCTGATCTCCTTCAGAATGGACTGGTTGGATCTCCTTGCAGTCCAAGGGACTCTCAAGAGTCTTCTCCAACACCACAGTTCAAAAGCATCAGTTCTTCAGCACTCAGCCTTCTTTATGGTCCAACTCTCTCATCCATACATGATGGATAGGTAATGGAGCATACTGATGTCATAAGGAGAAAATCGTCATAGTGGAATAGGTATTAGCAATCTCAGAGCACATAAGGATATTTTTTTTGAGTCCTTGGAAAACTCACTTTCACAGTTCTCTGAGACTGCTTCTGCACTCTCCCCTCCTCCCCACAAGGTGTTCTACACTCCATTGCTCCCTAACCCTCAAGCACACTAGTTTTATTTCTGCATTGTGTCACATTAACGATCTGAAATGCGTCTTTCCTTTCTACCTGTTTCAGCAAGTCCTGTCACTCACTTGGCAGTAGAATCCCTTCTTCTCTCCCCAACTTTCCGTGGTCTGGAGAGAGAGCCCCAGGCCACACCATTCATCACGGCCCCCACGGTTTCTCTTTATGTATACTGATAGCACACTGCTTCTGAGATAAGCCATGTGCAGAAGAGGCAGTTGATCTTGTACTCTTTAGCATATACACTGAATACTCCGTTTTTAAAAAGCTAAATGTTGTTCTTTCTGTTATTGTTTCTCAAGCAGTGGATGAGGACTTTGATCTCACATAATAGAAGCTGTATTCTAAAGAGCTAATCCATATTTGGGGTCTAAGTGGATTTGCCATCTGCTATGAACAGTTTTAAGTAGATGAGATGGCCACATGGGGAAGACTTTGGGAGATGGGGACAACCTCCTGAGGATTCCTGCTCATAGATCTGGGGATTAGCAGTGGTGACATCTTTGAAAATGAGGTGACCTAAGAGAAAGTCAAGGAACTCAGCTTCCTCCTCTTCTCAGTAACTTTTGGAAATCTTTTTTTTTTAACTGGAGGAAAATGGGCTTTATAACATTGTGTTAGTTTATGCCATACAGCAATGCAGATTAGCCATAATTAATACAGGCCTCCTCTCCCTCTTGAGCCTCCCTTCCTCCACCCCATCCCACCCGTCTAGGTCATCAGAGCAGCAGTCTGGGCTCCCTGGGTTACCTAGCAACTTCCCATCCGCTATCGATTTTACGCATTGTAGTATACATATGTCGATGCTGCTTTTCCATTCGTCCCACTCTCTCTACTCTTACTGTGACCACAAGCCTGTTCTCTACATCTGAGTCTCAGAGAAGAGAGGACATGCATGCGAGACTCAGATCCGCAGGGTAGGCTTCCCAACTGAGCCTGCAGGCCTGTTAGGGAGGGAACACTGATAATAGCAGAAGGGGACACCTAGACCCACTGTCTCCACCCACGTGTGGAAGGTCCCGAATCGACTGCCCTTGTTTTCTCACCGCATCCCACACCCAACCCACACCAAAGGTGGCCGAGAGCCAGGCAGACCTCCAACATTAAAACTGGCAAATGGGATCCAAGCCTTGATACGCCCCCTCCCCACCTTTTTTCCTTGCTCAAAGAGGATTTTGGTGCCAGCACCATATGTTGAAAGGGTCCAAGCACAATCCTATTACCATTGCAGGAGGCATTAAATAATTACATTAATTTACCTAAATATGGAAAAAAAAATCTTTACAAATCAGAGACACTTGGCAAATTTTCCGGCTGCACATTTTTCTCTTGGCACGGCACATTGTCCTGTTGGGTTCCTATTGCTACTTGGAGTGTTTCCTTTAATTGTGGGGCACATGGCTTCTCTTGTTCTGTTTAATTTTCTCGAAGCTGGTTCCCTATTCTGGCTACAAACATATTATAGGGAAAAAAATGCCCACAATAGTATGGATTGTGCTGAAGTGTACCCTAAGGGGGAGAACATAAAAATAGTAATTTCTCGTATATGAAACCTTCCAAAGGGGCGGTCTTTCATGAGCTTGCTTTACAAAAAGGACTGAAGAAATGAAAAGGGAGAAAAAGAAAGAAGGGAGGGATTAGAAGAGGAAAGGGAAAGGGTTTCTGCCATGGAGTTGGAGGTGGCTGTCTGGGTTCCATGAGTATTGATACCACAAATGGGACTTTTCTTTGGTGGACTTTCCAGGGACACACCTTTTCTTTGGCCTATACCTTCACTGCCAATACTCTCTGTGTCTCAACCATGTGCCTTTACTGTTTGCTGTGAAATTGCAGGACTGACATAAGGGTCATATGTATACAACCCTACGTGCCTGCATGCTAAGTCACTCAGTTGTGTCTGACTCTTTGTGACCGAATGGAATGTAACCCTCCAGGCTCCTCTGTCCATGGGATTCTCCAGGCAAGAATACTGGAGTGGGTTGCCATTCCCTTCTCCAGGAAATCTGCCCGACCCAGGGACTGAAACTGTGTCTTACTGCGTCTCCTGCATGGGCAGGTGGGTTCTTTTCCACTAGTGGTACCTGGGAAGCCTGCCTTCCCCATTAAGCACAGGAAGAGCAGAGTGACTGTCACCCACACAACACAACTGGAGAGGCCAAGAAAGGGGAGGTCTTGGTACTTTGCAAAGCTCTCTGATGCAAGAACTGCCCTGGCTTCCCTTCCCTGGCATAAGACTTCTAGAAGCTGCTTCTCAAAGGCTCTGTGAAAGACCATGACTTTTTCTTTTGTTTCTAGCCCATTACAGAAACTTTTTTTTTTCCATCACAGCACTTGGAGGTTGCAGTAAAATCAAATGGCTGGAAAAATTTCTCAGTGTTTCCTCTTACTTTCTAGCCCTGTCTCTTTGTGGATGAGTAAGCAAGAGAGAGCAAGGACCAGTCCATGGCCCACCCCTTGAGTAGCTCTAATCTAAACTGCTGGGAGATGAGATGCAGCTAAAATGGCCTCTTCCAAGAGGGGTGCTCATTTACGTTGGGGTTAGGCTATCCCATCTTTCTAAGAGCAGATATACAAAAAGAGCAGCTGGGTCCCTAGAAGATGAGCCTCCTCCCAACCCTCCGAGTTTACAGAGGGTCCACTTAGCCTGAAAAGAGTGCCAATTCCCACCAGACCTCACTCCAGTACTTGAGAGCTTGGGGGAAGCTGGTCTTCAGACATGGCCAGGGTAGTTATAGAGGGCAAAGCACTATTTTTTAAGGTAATATGTGTACCTTTTAAAAAGATATCCATATGTGGTTAAGACAATAGTGAAAAGATGTCAGAGGAAGCAAAGAATGGTGATTTTTTAAGGTTCTGACTTCTCCACCCCAAAAATGGTGCCAGTCCCACCTCACAAAACATTTACTGTTCTGAAGTCAGGGTCTGGCGAGGCCTCTGCCTCTAGACGTTATAAAAGATGCAATTTTCCTAACTTCGTCACACGCCTGCTCACGTCCAGCCTGTTCCATACACAACTTCTCTCTTCCCTGCTGTTACTTCCAGGTGTTAGGCTGATGCCATTTCCTTGATGGTCTGGCAGCATCCGCCTCATCGCCTGTGAGATGTTTAGAAATGCAGAATCTCAGGCCCTGCCATGCCCCCAGCTGACCTGATTCCACATGTGAACAGCATCCTTGAGCAGTTTCCACCTACATGCTGCTCACGGAAGCCGTGATGGTGACACGTGACATGCATTCAGCTCCACTTTCTGCACGAGGGAGGTGGTACAGACAGGACAACTTCAGGGAGCTGGAGGACAGGAAACCAATAAGGTAAAGTGAAGGGCTAGTGAAAATCAGAAAGTTACTACCACCCCTAGACCAGAAGGGACAAAGAAAAGAAGCCCCAGCCTCCCAGAAGCTGTAGGAGAGAGCCCCTGACAAGGGCTAGGGTGGTTTATTTTTTATTTTTCCAAATTAATTTACTTATTTACTGGCTGCCCTGGGTCTTCATCGCTGTATGGGTTTTCTCTAGTTGCGGTGTGCAGGCTTTTCATTGAGGGGGCTTCTCTTGTTGTGGGTTTCCAGTTCTAGAGTTCGGGCTCGGTAGCTGTGACACATGAGCTTGGTTACTCTGCACTATGTGGGATCTTCCGGGACCAGGGATCAAACCAGTGTCCCTTGCATTGCAGCAGGGTGGATTCCCAACTACTGGACCACCTGAGGAGTCCCAGGGCTAGGGTGTGTTATGAAGCCTTCAATAGAGGAAGAGGGGGACAAACATCCTTTTGACCCTAGGGAAATAGATACCCTAATCTCTCCCTTCTCTCCGCCTCCCTCTGCTGTCAGTGTTTTTATTAAGGGCTGAATTGTGTTCCCTGAAAGATATGTTGATGTCTTAACTTCCAATACACCAGAATGTGACCTTGACCTTATTTGGAAATAAGATCATAGCAGATGTAATTAGTTAAGATAAAGGCGTCCTGGAGCAAGGTAGGCCCTTCATCCAATACGACTGGTGTCCATATAAAAACAGAAGGGATGCAGAGACAGATGGACATAGGAAGGAAATGGCCATGTGATGATAGAGGCAGAGATTGCAATAATGTATCTTTAAGCCAAAGGTTGCTGGGAAGCACCAGGCACTGGAAGAGGCAGGGAAGAATTCTTCGCTGGAGGTTTCAGAGGCCATGTGGCTCAATAGTAAAGAATCCACCCTCCGTGCAGGAAATGCAGGAGACTCAGGTTCAGTCTCTGGGTTGGGAATATCCCCTGGAGAAAGAAATGGCAACCCAGTCCAGTTTTCTTGCCTGGAAAATCCCGTGGAAAGAGGAGCCTTGTGGGCTATAGTCCATGGGGTCACAAAAGTGTCGGACACAACTTAGCAACTAAACAATAAGAAAAGCCCTGTGGCCACCTTGATTTTGGACTTCCAGACTCCAGAACTGTGCTGCAATAAATTTCTTGTTTTCAGCCACGCAGTTCATGGTACTAAGAAAGGGATATAGTCTCCAAAGGGAAGGCAGAGAACAAAGGAACCACTCAATAAGAAGGTGGAAAAAATAGAGAATGAGTCTGGAGGAACAAACAGTGAGTGTAACAGAGAGGGGCTATCAAAATACCTGATAGAAAGCTTTTAGGTTAAAAGGAAAAAACAGAAAACGGTTTCCTTTTGCAAGTGCTACCATACCCTCTGCTGCTGGCTCCTTCCCTGGCTGCTTGAAAGAAACCTGCCTGCAATATGCGAGCCTGCGGCCAGCACAGAGGGGACAGGACATTGACAGAGAGACAGTGTGTGATGGCTTAATTTAAGCTCTTGATCCTCTCTCCTTTGTGACCTGATCTACTCTTTCCAAAGACCTAGATGTGAGAGAATGGTCTTATGAGTCTAAAACAACATGTGTTTATTTGGCTGCTCTGCACTTGGGGTCTTCCATCTTTATTGTGACATGAAAGATCTTTAGTTGCAGCATGCAAGCTCTTAGTTGTAGTATGTGGGATCTAGTTCCCCGACTAGGGATTGAACCTGGGCCCCCTGCTTTGGGAGCTGAGAATCTTAGTCACTGAATCCCCAGCGACTGAGGGAAAGAAAGTTTTCCTTCCAGGCAGGAAACTTTTTAGGACCCAGTCCATATAAAAAGAAACTTTTTATAAAATCAGATGCATAGTTTCCTGCAGATCTTTTTTTTTTTTTTTAATGAAAATTCAGAACCAGCCTAGATATTCAAAATCAGGGGATGAGTCAAATGAATTTTCTGCATCCATCCAGTGAAATTCTATTTAGGCAAAAATTATGACATAAATGGTGGTTTTCTAAATGTCCTCCTTAGAATCCCAGGATTTTTCTCAAAACCCCTCATGGATGAAAGGGTGTGAGTAAACTCATGAAACTATGGATATCATAAGACTGATTTAACAAGAGAATTTTATTTTGACCTATATTTATCCATTTGGCCTCCAGACAGGATTTCCTTCCAATGAAGAGTTCCAGGCAACACTCATGCGGTTGAAAACATGCATTGTTTACCTTTTATGCACACAGATTGGCACTGGGGGAGTAATAGGGTGAAGAGTTCATGTTTGATGAGGAGCAGAAGATCCGAGAATGCCTGTGGCAGACTGATGACTCAACCAGCCAGTTCAGTGACTCAGTCGTGTCCAGCTCTTTGCGACTCCATGGACTGTGGCACACCAGGCTCCCCGGTCCCTCACCAACTGCTAGAGCTTGCTCAAACTCATGTCCATCGAGTCGGTAATATCCAACCATCTCATCCTCTGTCGTCCCCTTCTCATCCTGCCATCAATCTTTCCCAGCATCAGGGTCTTTTCCAGTGAGTCAGTTCTTCACATCAGGTGGCCAAAGTATTGGCGCTTTAGCTTCAACATCAGTCCTTTCAATGAATATTCAGGACTGACTTCCTTTAGGATTGACTTGTTAGATCTCCTTGCAGTCCAAGGGACTCTCAAGAGTCTTCTCCAATAAAACAGAAGTTCATGTAAAACCGACTCAGAGCTCAGATGACTCAGAGCTCATGTAAAACTGATCCACGTGGATGATGAGACCAAGTGCAGAGAGGAAAGAACCTAGACTGGGAGCAGGGTAAGCTGGTCCCATCCTGTCACCAGGAGGTGATATGCTTGAGTAGGTCCCCTTTGGGCTGTGGTTTCCTTGTCCTTAAAGGTCAAGAGCTCCAGCTGGATGATCTCATGTCTTTATGAACATTCCAATGTTCTTTAATACATTTCCTTCTCCAGGGGATCTTCCTGACCCAGGAAACGAACCCGGGTCTCCCACATTGCGGGCAGACGCTTTACCATCTGAGCCACCAGGGAAGCCCATAGAGAACCTTAGGTGATGTCAAAAAGAAATTTCCCCAAATATCATTACATCCAGTTGCATATTCATTCCTAACTTCAACTTTCCTCATGTATTTTCAGCTCTTTTCCTACACATGAAGTAGATATATGGATAGAAATAGTTTCTGACAGATACAACATTGTGTTTAATCTCCATATATGTTTGTATCTCTATACATCTGTATCTATCTCCATATCATCTATATATAAAGATTTTGAGAGATTTATTGTTCAAGCTGGATTTAGAAATGGCAGAGGAACCAGAGATCAAATTGCCAACATCTATTGGATCATTGAAAAAGCAAGAGAGTTCCAAAAAAACATCTACTTCTGCTTTATTAACTATGACAAAGTCTTTGACTGTGTGGATCACAACAAACTGTGGAAAATTCTGAAAGAACTGGGAATACCAGGCCACCTGACCTGCCTCCTGAGGAATCTGTATGCAGGTCAAGAAGCAACAGTTAGAACTGGACATGGAACAAGAGACTGGTTCCAAATAGGAAAAGGAGTATGTCAAGGCTGTATATTGTCACCCTGCTTATTTAACTTATATGCAGAGTACATCATGCAAAATGCTGGGTTGAATGAGGCACAAGTTGGAATCAAGCTTGCCGGGAGAAATATCAATAACCTCAGATATGGCAGATGACACCACCCTTATGGCAGAAAGTGAAGAAGAACTAAAAAGCCTCTTGATGTAAGTGAAAGAGGAGAGTGAAAAAGTTGGCTTAAAACTCAACATTCAGAAAACAAAGATCATGGTATCTGGTCCCATCACTTCTTGGCAAATTGATGGGGAAACAATGGAAATGGTGAGAGACTTTATTTTTGGCTTGTTCCTTGGAAGAAAAGTTATGACCAACCTAGACAGCAAAGCAGAGACATTACTTTGCCAACAAAGGTCCATCTAGTCAAAGCTTTGGTTTTTCCAGTAGTCATATATGGTAGTGAACATTGGACTATAAAGAAACCTGAGCACCGAAGAATTGATGCTTTTGAAATCTGATGTTGGAGAAGACTCTTGAGAGTCCCATGGACTGCAAGGAGATCCAGTCAGTTCATCCTGAAGGAAATCAGTCCTAAATATTCATTGGAAGGATTGATACTGAAGCTGAAACTCCAATACTTTGGCCACCTGATGCAAAGAACTGACTTGTTGGAAAAGACCCTGATGCTGGGAAAGATTGAAGGCAAGAGGAGAAAGAGGATGACAGAGAATGAGGTGGTTGGATGGCATCACCGATTTGATGGACTTGAGTTTGAGCAAGCTCCGGGAGTTGGTGAAGGACAGGGAAGCCTGGCATGCCACAGTCCATGGGATTGCAAAGAGTAGGACATGACTGAGTGACTGAACAGACAGAATTGAGAGATTATCTACTTATATCTATGTGTCTATCTATATCCATATCTATCTATCTATGTATCTATCTGTCAGGAGGATAGACAGTTTTCATCCATTTTCATTGGATGGTAGGACTGGAAGTGATAGTAAACCATAGAGTCAAGTCTGTTCATTCCTCATGAAACTGACACTCAAACAGAAGATACATAGTAACCAAAGTCATGCAGTTGGTTGACATCCAACCCCCAGCTAAATCTCAAGATTTTAAAGCCAAAATTAACCACTTTTCACACTGCAGTTGTTAGCTTTACACTCTATCCTAAGATGTACTTGCTGTGCTTTCTGAGGTCTTGAAGAGGGGAAAAAAACAAAAACTTGTTTCTGAACTTCTGCTCGCCTAATGAACTCATCTGATTTACCAGATGTATGAAAGTGAAACAAATCTGATGCACAGTTAATCCTGCATCATCTTGGCGGCAGCATCTGAAACAGCCGGAGGACAGTGCCCCAGCCTGCAGTGGTGTTACGGATCACAACGGAAGCATATTGTCATCAGATTAATTTTCCAACGCTCCTACCCCAACCGCAGAATCCTGAGAGAACGAGTGTCAAATACACTTAATAATTGCATAATTATGACATCTGTTACTCTCCAGCACCTCTTAGTGGAAAATTAACTGAAGAAATAGCAGGTTCAAAGATGTGTTAACACTCTGATAGCAGATTTAATTGAAATATGACGGGGGAGGATAATGGAGATTAAATTAAGCTCTCAGATAATCATCTGACACAGAGATAATTGAGCCAGCCTCTGCCACGTTGATGAACGCTTCGGAGATGCTGTGCGGGGTGGCATTTCGAGTATCTCATCCTTCAGGCAAAATGGAATTCTTCTCCCTCCACACCCCCCTTCCTCTCTCTCTCTCTTGTCATTCAACATTTGTATCCTCCAAATCGATAATGTGAACAGCAGCATAATTGGAAATAAAAGATGATCTGAAATCCACAGGAAATTAGGTTGAGGTGCGCAGAGGAGCATAGTTGTGTCCTAGACACAAGGGGGTCTTTTTATAAGCTGTCCATAAGAAGGATGTGCCTCCTCCCTGAAGTCTCACAGGGACTGTTTGTCCAATACCTCTATCCTCAATGGAGAGAACTTATGTTTGAGACAGGGAGGGGACCAGAGAGAAGTCACTTCATGCTCTCTTGCCTCCACAGGGAACATTGCCATGCTTTTTAGGGCAAGTTCAGGATGTAGTGTGCGCTGAAGATCTGGTACCCAGTACTGGAGGGCATGCAGTCATCCTATAGAGGCAGCTAGCTCACGGTGGTTATTAGTGAATGTCTGGGGTTACATGTGATGAACAGTTAAAAGCAAGAAGTGGGGAACAGAGTTCTGGTTGCTGTCATCACAAGGGTCGGCCTTAACAGTCCTAGAGAGTAGGGACCCATCCTCTTTAACTCAAGGAACTCCTGCCTCTCCAAGGGTTGTGAGTGGCAAGCCAAGTGTAGACAATAAGATGGCATGCAAAAGGGAGTCTTCACCCTTTCTCCACTCAACCAATGCCCCAGCCTCTCAAAGTTTCAAGTCTGGGATTTTAGATCAATGTGACTTACCCACTTTACTGATGTGGAGCTGTGAGAATGTGGTCACATCTCCTTAAGTGTCCACTGAAACATCTGTATCACATTTCTCTCTTATTCTTCTCTTCCTTGCCATCACCCCGCCCATGAACACACCAAGAATTCCCTGCCCTGGCCGTGCCCTGTACAGTAACATCATTCAGGGGCACCCCCTTGGGGCTGGAGGAAGCCACTGACACAGTCGCCCCTGGAAGTGGATTGCCTAGCAGACAACCAACCTCCCAGAGCAAAGCTGGGGCCCCAAACTTAATGTGGGAGGGAGAAATCTTCCTTCCACCAGCACAGTCATGTGTCATCTGGTGCCTGTAGGACTCAGCAAGGGGCTCAGCCAGTCTCTTACTTCAGTGCTGACCACATCCTCTAGTTCAGATCCACATTTTGGCAGTAAGTCCTTCAGTGGGCCATGGAGCCTGAAGACCAGAGGATTGCCTCCAAATTTGGCTGGAGCATCCACACTCCAGACAGACATCCTCTTTCACAGGCTCTCCAGGGCATGATGCCCACAATGGCTGAGACAGAGTCTGGAGTCCAGGGCCTCACAAATGGCAACGTTCCCCTCTCACCACCCTGTCTTCTTTTTCAAATCTCATGGAGATTTTATTTTACAGAGCTCATTGCTCCTCTCAATTATCAGTCTCAAGTAGGATCTTGGATTCAGCAAGATTACAGCAATGTTTAAATCTGGGGAGAACGATGGGGCACTCCATCCTTCCCAGAAAAGTTCCATTAAGTACATTTCACCAATTCCTGGATATCAGCAGTAAATTCCATCGCATCCAGCCCCCCAGCTAATCTATGACAGCAAAGCTTAGAAGGTGGGTTGTCCCAGGTGTCCTGTAATTTCTGTCCTAAATTGTTAATTTATTGAAGCATCAAAGAGCAAGGAATCTCATGAGAAGACAATTTAAGGGATCGTTTTAATCATCTTCCTGAAGCTGAGTAATATGGCACCAGAAATTCCTTCCAAGGCGAAGATTCTTGACCTTCCTCTGACCTCTCTTTTTATCTGCAGGATGGGTGTGTGGGGCCAATAAATCAACAGAACCCACCTCTTTCTGTCTAGTCTGATGCTGCCAACTGACACTTGATGGCTAGACTCTGCTTAGAGAAAACATTAGAAAACCTTAATGTGTTCACAACGGTAACAAGTTTTTGTTGCTTCCACCCCTCTTAAGAATTTCTGCAATACCTTCAAGAAGTTGATTATTTTTTATATTGTGTATCATCTTGTCTTCTTGGGCAAATTATACAATCTAGGATATGTTTTGCTGAGTATGTAAATGCCTTTTACATATTTCAAAATAATATCTAATTAAAATGTCAAGGTTATAGCTCATGTGGCTGGAGTGGACAGGGCTCCACCTCCTCCTTCAGCCTCTCAAAGTAACATTTACAGCATGTCCTACAATTAGGAGCAATTATAAATTCCAATTAAAAAGAAACCCACACCATCCTGACGCTATGGTTCTTTGATGTTTCTTTCTTTAATTTATGTGCTTGGTGTACCAAATTGTTTCAGCCTCCTCAGCTATGTTTCTAGACAGAAAAGACTCCCAAAACTGCGGGGAGAAAAGCAGACCAAGTGTGAAAAAAGTAGTAAACTTCATTAAAAAAAAAAAGAAAGGGTTATTGCATCTATAACTTCTGGACTTGGTGCTCATTGATTAGAGATTAAACATCATCCTTTGTACTACTCAGATTGGGATTTTTAATTAGGATGTCATTATTACACAGATATACTGAAGGCCAAATTGATTTCTGAGACCTTTTAAAATAATAGCACTCCTTCTGCAAAATGAAAATCATAATAGATTATTGACTGCTTTAGGAGTTTTGATCCAAGGGCACCTCCCCAACGTCAGCGTTTTCAATATTTTTAGTTTCATGCAAAGGGACACTCATAATTAGGCTTATATTAGAAGTTTGTGCACATCAATGCTGTGTTATGGATGTCAGTGGTGTCACATTGATTATCCTTAAATTATAACAGCAGTGACGTTGCTCATTGCTCAAATTGTTTATATGCTGCAGAGTCTTTGTGTAATTTAAAAAGTGTTCATATTCATAACGAGTAACATACGTGACTCACAAGATCAGGAGTTCATCCACTTTCGTAATTCATATGCCCTTCACGTCTCAGTAATTTTTTCAGGGTGTTTCTAGTTCAAAAGAAATGCTTAATAGTTCCATGCATTAGTCAGGTCCAAACAACTTAATAAGCATTTATGTCCTAACAACTTAGTAGGCATATTAAAAAAAAATAGAAATTGAAAAATAAAACAAAAATTGAAAGAAAAACATAATATGTTTATTTTATTTTCTAACACCCACAATTACTTCTAATGGGATGTCTGTGCCTGTTAGGCTCTGCACAACTTCTAAAGTCTTGGAATCCAATTGGCCCCTGCCACTGTCATTTCCTGTTCCACACAGGTTTCTTCGGGTCTTGCTCTTTATCACAGCAACTGTGGAAAATTCAGCTTCCAAGAGATAGTATGTCATTGAAAGAAATACAGTGTGATCTCGTGTTGAAACTGTGAATGACCTCAAGCTAAGTATTGACAGTTTGCAAGGTGTCTGAGAAATGTTGGGGGCTTCCCTGGTGGTTCAGATGGTTAAAAAGTCTGCCTGCAATATGGGAGACCTGGGTTCGATCCCTGGGTTGGGAAAATCCCCTGGAGAAAAGAATGACTACCCGCTCTAGTATTCTTGCCTGGAGAATCCTGTGGACAGAGGAGACTAGCGGGCTACAGTCCATGGGGTCGCAAAGAGTCGGACACAACTGAGTGACAGACAGTTTCACTTTCCCTGCCCTTAACCTCGACCTGAGCATGATGGCCCACTCCTGTAAGGCCCACTGATGCCATACATCTAAGAATCTGGAGAACCATATCCCACAAAATGTAGCATTGGCTGAACATCAATGCCCAGTGGCATATCTACACAACAGAGCACCATTCGGTCTTCTAAAAGGAACGCAGCTCTGAATCAACACAAATGAACCCTGAGACTACAATGCTAAGGGGAAGAGGCCAAGCAGAAAAGGTCACACATGATATGATTCCATTTATATGAAGGATCTAGAACAAGCAAATTCATAGAGATCGAAAGTAGAATCATGGTTACCAGGAGCTGATAGCAGGGGGGAATGGAGAGTTATTGTTTAATGAGTGCAGAGTTTCTGTTTGGGATGATAAAAATGTTCTGGAAATGGATAATGGTGATGGTTATGCAACTTTGTAAATATGCTTATTGCCACTGAATTGTACATTTAAAAAATGGTTAAAATTGTAAATTTTCTGTTGAGCCTATTTTCACACACACACTCACAAATATCCAGCTTGAAAATGCATGTGGTTTGCTTTAAAAGATGACAGTAATAAATAAAGATTAAAAGTGCAAAAGCCCCATAGACATCTTGTCTCTTAAGGCATGAAATACCCAGTCAGAACAGGGTTTGGCAAACTTCCTCTGTAAAGAGCCAAATAGTAAATATTTTAGTCTTTACAGATCTAAAATCTCTGTTGCAACTATTCAACTCTGCGCTTGAATTGTGAAAGTAGCTATAGGTAATACGTAATCAGATGAGCCTGACTGACTTCCAGCAAACCTTTATCGATGGGACTGATTTTAAATGTCATATGATTATCACATACCATAAAATATTGTTCTTCTTTAGACCTTTTCTCCAACCACTCTTAGGTTTGGGGTCTTACTAGACAGAGGGCGAGACTTGGCCCCTAAGCTGGAAGTTTGCTGACCCCTGAGGTAGAACCTCAAATCAATAATGAGTAAATCCCATACTAACATAGTATATGGAATCTCTCCAAACATTAGGGATGGTGTTCCATGGTGGGTAGGAAATGCCACCCTTGGAAAATGTGTTAGTGTATGGCTCAGCCAGAATGAGGCATTCCATGAATGAGTTAAACCTAGAGTTGGCCCCCATTGCTACTTTCTGAAATTTTGTCCCATTACCCAGTCAGGTCTCAAAGGCCAGCCCAGTGCCCTGTTCATCCAGGCAATGAGAAAATCCATTGGATTCACTACAGGATATAAATAATGCTTTTTAACAGCTCCTGCAGGATTATTTCCACTGAAATATTAGAGGTTCAAGCAAATTAGTAAGCATAAGCAAACAAACAACCCCTCCTCCAGTAGTTGTAGAATTTATAAAAGCTTTTTTATAAAGGGAGAGGACAAGGAGGCTTTGTGGCACTGCTAAACTAAAATGATATACCTACATGTATGTGTGTGCATTCTTGCATGCTAAGCCGCTTCAGTCATACTCGACTCTTTAAGACCTAATGGACTGTAGCCTGCCAGGCTCCTCTGTCCACAGGTTACTCTAGACAAGAATACTGGAGTGGGTTGCTATGCCCTCCACTAGGGGATCTTGCTGACTCAGGGATCGAACCCTGGTCTCTAATGTCTCCTGCATTAGCAGGCAAGTTCTTTATCACTAGCACCACCTGGAAAGCCCATATATGTGTACATGTACATGCTAAGTCGCTTCAGGCATGTCTGACTCTTTGCAACCCCATGGACTGTAGCCTGCTGGGCTTATCTGTCCATGGGATTTCCTAGGCAAGAATGCTGGAGTGGTTTGCCATTTCTTTCTCAGGGGATCTTCTCCATCCAGAAATCAAACTTGCATCTCTTGCATCTCCTTCATTCGCAGGTGAATTCTTTACCACTGTGTCACCTGGGAAGCCCTCATACAAGCTATAGCTGTTTGGAAATGAGGTCTCTGATCAGTTGCTGGGCAATGGACAGATGTGTACAGGCAACCTTTTCTGAGTACATGCCTATAACTTGGCCTCCAAGGGCTCAGAGCACCCTGAAAAGTGAATGATGCTCAGGGGAGACCCATTGGAAGCTATCACCCTGGGCTTCTTCCCTGCATTTTGCCTTCTTCCACTAATTCTTAACATCTCTCTCTCCTTGATTCTTAGATTTCTCCTCCCATGTCTGCATCAACTCATGGTACCATTTTGTCAAAACAATGAACAATAATAGCTCACAATGAGCTCTAAATAATTTAAATATTTGGTTACAATGAAGATGGCCACAGCCTGCACATCTCTTTGAGCTCAGAAAAGGTTTCCTTCATTAGTTCTAACTTTATTTCCCATAAAATAGGAGGCCATTTGAGTAAAATGATAGTTGGAAAAAATTTTTAAACAGAACCAGCAAATAAACATGGTCTTTATGAGTTGTAACTTAATCCCCAGCTGATGTCATGTTTCATGTTTCAACAGCCAGAAAATGCCTGACATCTATATATCAGGCAGATTTATGGAGACTTCAGGGTAAAGAGGTAAGAGGATTTCTTAAATAAGTATAGTGTGTTAGTCTGGGGGCAATTTGCAGCCTCTGTTATCCAGAGATTGAAATATGCACATTTGGGCAAATTATAGGAATATGCCTTTTCAGTTCATCTCTTTTTCATGCTTAAAAAGTCTTCAGACCTGGGGGATGAGTGTGTGAGAAGACAGAGAGAGGTGGGGAGAGAGAGAAAGTAAAAATGTGGTTCTCCTTTGCCCCTATTTGGTCACTGATGTTGCTCTGGCAATACTAGAGAGAAAAGGAAAGATCCTGCATTGCAAATCTCAGAAGCATAAACCATACACAGACCCTCTCCTCTTCCATGCCTGGCTTGGTGGCAGAATTGATTGTGTTGGCTCCAGGGCATAACTGAAGATTCAGCACCCTCATGATTCCCTATCAATGCCTATTGAAAGTGAAAGCAAAAGTCGCTCGATCATCTCCAACTCTTTGCACCCCATGGACTATAGAGTTCATGGAATTCTCTAGGCCAGAATACTGGAGTGGGTAGCCTTTCCCTTCTCCCAGGGATCTTCCCAACCCTGGGATCGAACCCAGGTCTCCTGCATTGCAGGAGGATTCTTCACCAACTGAGCCACAAGGGAAGCCCAAGAATACTGGGGTGGGTAACCTATCCCTTCTCCAGCGGATCTTCCCAACCCAGAATTCAAACCAGGGTCTCCTGCATCGCAGGCAGACTCTTTACCAATGGAGCTATCAGGGAAGCCCCTTATCAATGCCTATTTAATCAGCACAGTTCCAGCAGTTACCCCACGGGACTGAACTTTTCAGACATAAACCTCTCTTTATACCATACATTGGTGGTCAGTTAGCCTAGAAAAAAATGATTTTGAAGGAGTCCCAGTAAAAATGACTCACTTCAGTTTTGACATGTATTGTCTGTAGATTTAATCCATGCTTCCGTACAGCTCTGCTGACCCTGGTGAATGAGTAAGAATAAGTCACACTAACTGATACAGCAGAACGCCCCATGTCTCAGTGGCTTAACACCATCAAGGTTTCTTTGTTGCTTATACTGTAGTGCTATGGAGTGCTTACAGAGTGGACTTCTATATGGTAACTCAAGTAGCGTCTTTCCATCATGTGTCTTTGCCATCTGCAAACACTTGGAGTCTACTAGATACCCTGCATTCATCTAGGAAATAAGAAAGACAGAGAGAGAAAGTCTGAAGAACTACATAGGAAGTTTAATGGATTGCTGGGCAGACTGGGTCACACAGCTCCCTTAACTGCAAAGGATGCTGGGAAATGCAGACAACTGGTTTCCAACCTCTATTTTGGTGCAGAAGTCACAGGACTGCACTGGTGAATGGCTGCTGGGGTTTCCTTAGAGACAAAAAGATGAAACAAATAACAAAAACAAAAGTAGCTTTTTTATATTTGTATTTCACTGTTGACCACGCTTAATCTCACTTAGCTTTCACACTAGTCCTGGGAGGGAGGCAGGACAAGTGCTTTTAAATGGGGCTCTATGGACTTCTTTGGTGGTCCAGTAGAAAGACTCTGCCTTTCCACACTGCAGGGGCATGGGTTTGATCCCTGGTTGGGGAACTAAGATTCCACATGCTTTGCAGCTCAGCCAGAAGAAAAAGAAAATAAATAAACAAAAAGATAATATTTTTTAATAAATAAATAGATTCAACTATTTTACAACCCCATGGGCTGTAGTGCACCAGGCTCCTCTATCCATGGGATTTCCCAGGCAAGAATACTGGAGTGGTTTGCCATTTCTTTCTCCAGGAGATCTTCCTGACCCAGGGATCGAACCTGCCTCTCCTGCATTGGCAGGTGAATTCTTTACCACTGAGCCACCAAAGAAGTCCTAGATAGACAGATGGATAGATAGGTATGGCTCTAAGTGAGGTAGGGACTTGCCTGTGTCCCAGGTCATAAAAGTAATTAAGGACAGATTTTGAATCAGGACCCGGATATCCCAGTGTTGTATTCGCAGTTGTTGCTACTGTACTGAAATTGTAAATATAAATGGTACTAGAGGGTAGGAGGTGGGGTTTATCTCAAGAAAGCTGGAAGTAAAATGGAACTGAGAGACAATTTCTAATTCCATCTAAGTGTCGGTAATGACTTACTTATGAGGTATTTGAGGAGTAGAGAGTGAAATTATTTCAGTCTCTGCTTTTAGGGTAAATGCCAGCCTAATTCAGAAATCCAGTCCCTGTTCACCCTAGTCTATCTTTTTTTTCTCTTTAAGAAATTATAGCAGAACTTTTCATTGTGTCATATTAACATGACTGCTGGGACTTCCCTGGTGGTTCAGTGGCTAAGACTCCATACTCCCAACACAGGAGACCTGAGATTTGATCCCTGGTCAGGGCACTAGATCTCACATGATGCTCAAAGAAGACCTGGTGCAGTCAAATATATATATGTTTCTTTATTAAAATATAACAAGTGGTGATGACATTGGCCAGGACAGCAGATGGAAAGCTGTTGTGACCTCCTGCAATGATGCAGAATGGACCAAAAAAACCCACTTAAATGAGTGCAGAAATATTTGAGAGGGTTAAGGTTAGAATCCTTGTGTGTGTTAATTTCCAGAGCTAGTACAATACTAATAAAATGTTTTCATCCTTCCTGCCAAAGAAAGAGGAGCTCAGCCCCCTTTGCTCTGGATATGCAGCTCCGAGGAGATGTCGCAAGGCTTTATAATCATGATTTCAAAGAGGTTTGTGGAAGTGTTGCATTAATTCTTATAAAGAAATCTTTTTTTCTTAATTTTTTCATTAACTTCAGACATTTACTTGCAATTACATTTGTTCAGTGAATACAATGACAGAAATTAATAATTCATAGCTTCTGTCAGGGAAAATTTTTTTAAAAGGGACAGTTGTTCAATCAAATGCAACTTTAAATGCCCCATCTTTATTTAAATAAGATTTTTTAAAAATAAATAATGGGGACTGTTATTGTACTTCCTGTAAATCTCTTTTCCAAATTATATCTATGCTCTATCTAGTGACACAAAATCTTGGGTTGTTCAGAGCCTACCAGGAAAATAACAGGTTCAGATCTGATGTTCTAAAAGCAGGGAAATTTGAGCTCTGTATGTACCGCTCTGCCTGAATCCTCTAGGGCATCATGGTTTGTGATGGAGTATCGGAGCATGAGAAAGCTAAATGGGGTTGACAAGTTTGTGCCTTCCTGACAACCTCTCCTCTGACTATTGGGAAGTTCAAGTTCAGAGAGAGAGTGAGCCTTTCAAGTTCACAGAGTGAATGAGCAGCACACACCTCAGCGAACATCTCCTGATCCCTGGCCAAGGCTCCCTACAGCTGTAAGATCTGTGCCTTGGAAAAATTACCACTAAGATCTCTGAGTCATACTTTATTTGTAAAATGGAGAAGTATCAGTTAGCTCTTGTGTTGTAACAAACAGCCCCAAATGCAGGACTTAAAACAGTAGTTATTTATTTTCATGTGTCTGAGGGTCCACTATAGTGACTCTGTGTCTCACTGTGGTCTGTGGGTTAGTACGGGTGGCTCTGCTTTTTGTATGTGTCTTTCAACATCTTTCTGGGACTAGCAGACTAGTTGATTTTTCTGAAGGTGATGGCAGAAATGCAAGAAAGCAGGAGGAAACCTGGGTGGCCTCTAAAGACCTAGGCTCAAGCTGGTACTTCCATTTGTCTATACTTGACCAAAGCAAGGATGTGTGTGTTCTCAGTCTCTCAGTCGTGTCCAACTGTTTATGACCCCGTGGACTGTAGCCTGCCAGGCTCCTCTGCCTATGGGATTTCCCAATCAAGAATACTGGAGTGGTTGTCATTTCCTTCTCCAGGGGATCTTTCTGAACCAAGGATCCAACTCTCAACTCTTGTGTCTCTTGCATTGACAGGTGGATTCTTTACCACTGCCAAAGGATGTGGCCAAGCCCAAAGTCAAGGGATAAATTCTACCCTAAATGAGGCTATGGAAAGAGTACGGAGGAAGCAAGAAGTGAAAAATCCACTCCTCTGCAAAATTTGTCATAGTAAATTTTGTAAATTATAGTACATAATTATCATAGTAAATTAGTAAATTTACATAGTAAATTATCATAGTACATTCCTCAGTTGTGTCTGACTCTTTGCAACCTCCATAGACTGTAGCTCACCAGGCCCCTCTGTTCATGGGATTGCCCAGGCAAGAATACAGGACTGAGTTGCCATTTCCTTCTCCAGACGGTCTTCCTGACCCAGGGATAGAACCCACGTGTGCTGCATTGGCAGGTGGGCTCTTTAACACTGAGTCACCAGGGAGGCCCATAGAGGATAGTAAAAGTACTTTCTCACTGCATTGTTCTGACAGTTAGTTAAGAAAGTATATATATTAGGCTTAGGTCTAGCTGTGCCTTCTCAGAGAATGCCAGGGTATGCCTAGATGTATATTTGGAGTCCTATCCTGGGTAAAGGAGCAATGGTTAGAGGCTAAGGACTTCCCTTTTCGATTTGAGATTTGGGCAGTTGTTACAGAGGTTGTCGCCTGGAGGTGAGGAAATGTGTGGTCTTCCTCAATCCATCCATTTCCTGCTTCCACTTACAGTATTGACCCTCATCTCACACACAAAAGAAGCAAATGGATTTGATTAGCAAATACTTTCATCTACATCCTAATTGAAGTCTCTGGAACTTCCTTGTTTAAGAAAATCCCATTTTAATGCACAACACATCAGGTAGTCAAAAGAATTCCCTCTCCCATCAGCCATCCTACCCCTCCCAAACAAGGGAGTTTATCCACCATTTTCCCATGAGCTCCATCTGTCAGATCTAGACCCATGCACCAAGGCTCCAGGCTGGAAGATTCTCTTCCTGTTTTTGATTCATGCTGGGAATCACTCAGTTCTAAAGCACTTAAAACTG
Organism: Ovis aries; assembly: GCF_016772045.2. Lineage (NCBI taxonomy): Eukaryota > Metazoa > Chordata > Mammalia > Artiodactyla > Bovidae > Ovis > Ovis aries. The sequence goes on along the minus strand of NC_056067.1, from coordinate 19,555,468 downwards.
GAGGCAAAATGCTCCCAGTGGTGCCTGGTCCAGATGTCTTTCCACTGCGAACCTTCCTACTTCTTGCTAGGACCCCCAAGACAAGAAGCCCACTCTCAGAGGCTGCTTCAGCTGAACTCAATTGCAGCTAAGGAGGCAACCATTTGGCCATCTGAAAAGTCTGACCAGTTGGCACATTGCTGTCTCCAAATGAGCCGGCAGGAAACGGGGTTTCCTAAAACTTGGTTTTAAAGCACTTACAACAGGAAACCATTTCCCATGCATGTTAGATCTCTCTAATGACTGACTAACGAGAAACAGGCTATCTTAATACTCTGCCTCAAGCCATTACAAATGGCTTTCTTTCCAGACTTCATTAGAATATTTACTGCGTTTTGGATAGAAGACTTTTGACACTGCAGTCATAAAATTTACAGGGGACCTTTTTTTTTAAGTCTAAGAAGAAACTTGGAAGAAGTGGGGAAAGCCCTTGGCTCCCCAGCCACCAACTCCTTCATTAGTGGTCTTTGAGTCTCGTGACCTCTAATTAAGAAAATAAACATCCCTGGGATAGTCCAATAAATTACCTTCAGAAAGAAAAACAGCTAGGTCTCTCCTTTGTCAGCTCCAGCCTCTTTCATATTATATGCAGCGAGAAAGAGAAAATCCACAATGTGGGCCAGTTCTTGTGCTAAGCACTTTCAAAGTTACATTACTGAATCATCACAACCGGGTTGTGAAAGAGTAAGGTCATCATCCCTGTTTCACCTCTGAGAAAGCGTAGGGCTGAAGTAACCCCAAATCCCACAGTTGGTGAGTGACAGAGTTTGGAAGGGATCCATGGCTCCTGGAAACATAGCCCCTGTTTTACCAACTTACTCCTTGTGCCTAGGCTCAAACAGACCCAGTCAATACAGGCAGTAGCTACTCTGTGCAAAAGAGATGTGGACTCACTTTCTTCTTGTTGTGAATTTCATGTATCCAGTGTCTTCATAAAAGTCATCAACCAGAGTCCAGCACAACTCCTGTTAAGTCTCCATCCAGAGAAAAATCACTGTGGGTCGATGTGCCATAGTGTTTGCAATAGCGCAGTATCCAGTTGCAGGGCTGGCTGCCGAGGAAACAACCAAAGATGAGGAAAAACAAAGCAGGGTCAATGAATGGCCAGTGATATCTGCAGGGAGGGGGCTGGAGGAGACATTGAGTGGTCAATTGTGTGGTCAGGGAAGAATTCTGATGAGGGGGCATTTGAGTAGAGACCTGAATGAGGGAAGAAGAGAAAACTGTGAAAGGTTTTGGCAGATCATTCTAAAATGAGTGGACAGTAAGGATTGGGGTCCCACAGTGGGTGCATAACAGCCCAGGTGTCTCTGATGGTGTTCCCATGGTCAAAGGTTGCATTGATAACTTTGAGTGTTCAGAGCTCTAAATTTGTCCTATGTAAACATACCAGAAACCTTCCTTTCTCCTAAAGTTTAATCCCATGTCAGAAACATCTTCACTGAAGCTCATTTTAATGATAGACCTTTGTTGCTTTGTTTTGTTCTTCTTTTTATAATTGGAAACTTTTATGCATCTTTTGTATAGGTGAATCACTCTGCTGTACACTTGAAACTAACACAACATTGTTATCAATTACACTCCAATATAAATTCTTTTTTAAAAAGAATTAAAAAAATAATTTTTGGTTTTTGTTACCAAAATAATGCTTCTTCAATCTCAGCTATGCTCTATGATACTCTGTGTATTTAGAGATAAGGAAAAGATGATCACTCATAAAAACAATGTGCTTTCTTTTGGTAAGTAATCAAGAGCAATTGATCTATTGCATTTCTACACTTTTGCCTTGATTCCTAGGAAGCTCCATGTTAAATTGAATATTCACTTAAAACAACAAACTTAGCTTTCAAGGATTTTGAACATCTCTAATGCTTAAAATTGTATCTGTTTTTTATTGCAAGCATCCTTCATCCCTTTGGGAAATGGTATGTAAATAGCACATGTACATAAAATAATCTATGCCAAGAATATAATAAATATTGATTCATCTAAAAAAATAATACCTATAACCAGCTCTTTGGATACTTATTCCATTTATACTACATGGAGGCCAACCATATGACCGGACCAGATGGGAAAAGGAGAAATGTTGTCGTAGATTGATAGTCTAACGCTCCTATGCATGAAGCAATCAATGGTCTACATCTCCCAGCACCAACATCCTTAAGTAGCTTCCTCTCACATGAACACTGAGTTTGGCCAGTGACCTGCTTTGGCCAATGCTGCTGCTGCTGCTGCAGCTAAGTCACTTCAGTTGTGTCCTTGTGTCCGACTGTGTAACCCCGTAGATGGCAGCCTATCAGTCTCCTCTGTCCCTGGGATTCTCAAGGCAAGAATACTGGAGTGGATTGCCATTTCCTTCTCTAATACATGCATACATGCTAAGTCACTTCAGTTCAGCTCAGTTCAGTCGTGTCCAACTCTTTGCGACCCCATGAAATGCAGCATAAATTGCACCAGGCCTCCCTGTCCATCACCAACACCCAGAGTTCACTCAAACTCATGTCCATCAAGTCCATGATGCCATCCAACCATCTCATCCTCTGTCATCCCCTTCTCCTCCTGCCCTGAATCCCTCCCAGCATCAGAGTATTTTCCAATGAGTCAACTCTTCACATGAGGTGGCCAAAGTACTGGAGTTTCAGCTTTAGCATCATTCCTTCCAGTGAACACCCAGGACTGATCTCCTTCAGGATGGACTGGTTGGATCTCCTTGCTGCAGTCCAAGGGACTCTCCAGAGTCTTCTCCAACACCACAGTTCAAAAGCATCAATTCTTCAATGCTCAGCTTTCTTCACAGTCCAACTCTCACATCCATACATGACTACCAGGAAAAACCATAGCCTTGACTAGACGGACCTTTGTTGGCAAAGGAATGTCTCTGCTTTTCAATATGCTATTTAGGTTGGTCATAACTTTCCTTCCAAGGAGTAAGCGTCTTTTAATTTCATTGCTGCAATCACCATCTGCAGTGATTTTGGAGCCCCCCAAAATAAAGTCTGACACTGTTTCCCCTGTTTCCCCATCTATTTCCCAATCTATTTCCCATGAAGTGATGGGACCGGATGCCATGATCTTCATTTTCTGAATGTTGAGCCTTAAGCCAACTTTTTCACTCTCCTCTTTCACTTTCATCAAGAGGCTTTTTAGTTTCTCTTCACTTTCTACCATAAGGGTGGTGTCATCTGCATATCTGAGGTTATTGATATTTCTCCCAGCAATCTTGATTCCAGCTTGTGCTTCTTCCAGCCCAGCGTTTCTCATGATGTACTCTGCATATAAGCTAAATAAGCAGGGTGACAATATACAGCCTTGACATACTCCTTTTCCTATTTGGAACCAGTCTGTTAACAGTTCCATGTCCAGTTCTAACTGTTGCTTCCTGACCTGCATACAGGTTTCTCAAGAGGCCAGTCAGGTGGTCTGGTATTCCCATCTCTTCCAGAATTTTCCACAGTTTATTGTGATCCATACAGTCAAAGGCTTTGGCATAGTCAATAAAGCAGAAATAGATGTTTTACTGAAACTCTCTTGCTTTTTCAATGATCCAGCGGATGTTGGCAATTTGATCTCTGGTTCCTCTGCCTTTTCTAAAACCAGCTTGAACATCTGGAAAATCACAGTTCACATATTGCTGAAGCCTGGCTTGGAGAATTTTGAGCTTTAGTTTACTAGCGTGTGAGTTGTGTCCAACTCTGTGCGACCCTATGGACAGCAGCCCACCAGGCTCCTCTGTCCAAGGAATTCTCTAGGCAAGAATACTGGAGTGGGTAGCCATTTCCTTCTCCTTCTGGCCCATGGGACATCAGCAAAAACGTTGCAAGCAGAGGATTGATAAGCAATCACAGGTATTACAATCAAGGCTTGCCCTCTTGAAATGTTGTTCCCACCATGTGAGACAGTCTGGTCCAGCTTTACTGAATATAAAAAACCACATGGAGAGAGTGGTTCAACTCTCATAACTTTCTTAGGTGAGCCCAGCCCCACACTGATCTTTCAGCTTCATGTAGCTTATGAGTGAGTCCAGGCAAACAAGCAGAGGAATCATCCATGGAATCATGGGAATTAATAGATCAAGGCTCCATGTTTTACAGTAGATTATTGCACAGCAATATATACAATACATGTGTCCAAAGACTTCTTTTTAGTACAAAATTCTAGAGAACTGTCACTAAGTATCTGGATCCAATAAGCTCTTAATTCATACCTTAGAAAATTAGGGCTTCCTTGAAGGACTTATCTTTTCAGGAAGTAAAATATACCAACAGGAACACGTATTTTCTGAGAAAATACCATATATAAGAAATCTTTCTTGAGCCAGCGGTTATGGTGATAAAACACATAATCATTATCCTCAAAGAGCTCAGTAGATTATAAGGCCAAAATAATTTAAGTGGTCTAGAACTGCAAGAGAAACAGACACATGAAAAAATCAGAATAGAAAATCTAGAAACAGATTCTAGTTAAGTATTATCATGCTGCTGCTAAGTCGCTTCAGTCGTGTCCGACTCTGTGCGACCCCATAGACGGCAGCCCACCAGGCTCCCCCGTCCCTGGGATTCTCCAGGCAAGAACACTGGAGTGGGTTGCCATTTCCTTCTCCAATAAAGTGAAGTCACTCAGTCGTGTCCTACTCTTTGTGACCCATGGACTGTAGCCCACCAAGCTCCTCCATCCATGGGATTCTCCAGGCAAGAATACTGGAGTGGGTTGCCATTTCCTTCTCCAGAGGATCTTCCAGACCCGGGGATTGAACCCAGGTCTCCCACATTGCAGGCAGACGCTTTAAACTCTGCACCGTAAGCATGCAACAGACTCTAAAAGTGGCAATCCATATCAAAGGCATATAAAGTCATTACAAAAGGATTTTCCATGCAAGGTACTAAAATAATAAATAGCTATAAGGAAAAGACTCTTAAGACCTTACTTAAAATTGAATATATAGAGACAATCAGTAGCATTATGCTCATACAGAATTTGGTAAATATTGAGAAATTTAATACCTAGTCATTAAACTGGTGGCATCTTAATATCCATAATAAGAGTAGTTAAACCATATTAATTGGCAAATACTACAAACCAGAGCTTTTATTTATTTATCTATTTATTTATTGAGACCTAGTTTACCAGCACACCATTAACGATTGGAAATATTTATGCATTTCACCTGTTATATTTAAAATTTGCTTTTGAAAAAAATCTATAAAATGAAGTTGAATGAACGATATATTTTGTATATGTGACAAAAGTATATATGTGTAGAAAAATGTCACAAGAAAATTTCTCACATTCTCTTTATACCAGCCTGTAGTTTTCAAATTTTCCACAATGAGCCATGTCTTGTATCTCATCATTCCAAAAATTAAAACAAGGTAAGTTTTGAAAATCTAATTGTATAAAAAGAAAACAAAATGTTCTTCCCTCTCAAAATAGTAAAATTACTTAATACTTAAATGCCAGGCATTAGACTAGGGAATTGATGTTTATCACTGAATCCTCCCCACATTCCCAGTTTGCAGATGATAATATCAAAGCCTGGGAAAACAAAGTGACTTAGCCAAGGTCATATGGGTGATAAACAAGAGAGAAAAATTTTACAATCTTTGCACCCTGTGGTGCTGGTTTCAGTATCGTGCCCAGTGCTAAAAGTCATCTTAAATTACTGAGTCTCATAAAATCCTATAAAGCCTCATAAAATTCATAGATCCATTGGTCTCTCAGGCTTTCACCCAGAGGCTATTTATTCTCATTTTAGGCAACATTACATGAAGCATTGTGAAAACAGTACATCAGAATGTGAAGGCACTAACTCTGGAGGCACATGGGCACCTAGAACAAGTGACAAGTGACAGCTTAAGATTTGTTGTTTAGTCATTCAGCTGTGTCCTTCTCTTTGTGACTTCATGGATTACATCATGCCAGGCTTCCTTGTCCTTCATTAACTCCCGGAGTTTGTTCAGACTCATTTCCATTGAGTCAATGATGCCATCCAACCATCTCATCCCCTGCCACCCCTTCTCCTTTTGCCTTCAATCTTTCCAATCATCAGGGTCTTTTCCATTGAGTCAGCTCTGCACATCAGGGGGCCAAAGTATTGGAGCTTCATCTTCAGCATCAATCCTTCCAAGGAGTATTCACAGTTGATTTCCTTTAGGATTAACTGGTTTGATCTCCTTGCAGTCCATCCAAGGGTCTCTCAAGAGTCTTCGACAGCACCACAATTCAAAAGCATCAAATCTTCAGCACTCAGCTTTCTTTATGATCCAACTCTCACAACTGTACGTGACTACTGGAAAAACCATAACTTTGACTATATGGACCTTTGTCGGCAACATGACGTCTCTTCTTTTTAACATGCTGTCTAGGTTTGTCATAGTTTTCCTTCCAAGGAGCAAGACTCTTAATTTCATAGCTGAAGTGATTTCAGAGTCCAGGAAAATAAAATCTGTTTCTGCTTCCATTTTTCTCCCTTCTATTTGCCAGGAAGTGATGGGACTGTGTGCCATGAACTTAATTTTTTGAATGCTGAATTTTAACCCAGCTTTTTTACTCTCCTCTTTTACCCTCATCAAGATGTTCTTTAGTTCCTGTTTACTTTCTGCCATTAGAATGGTATCATCTACATACCCAAGGTTGTTATTTCTCCTGGCAATCTTGATTCTAAGTTGTGATTCATCCAGCCCAGCATTTTGTGACTGCATGCAACCCAGTGGACTGTAGTCCACCAGGCCCTTCTGTTCATGGGATTTCCCAGACAAGAATGCTGGAGTGGGTTGCCATTTCCTATTCCAGGGGATCTTCCTGTGGGGATTGAACCCACATCCCCTGAATTAGCAGGCAGATTCTTTACCAATGAGTTATCAGGGAAACTCACCCATAGTGGATACACCAATTTATATTCCTAGTACATGTTTTTTTTAATAGATTAAAACAAACAAACACACAAAAAACAATGGGAAGGAGAAAGAAAGAAAAGTAGAAAAAGCAAGAGTAGAATTGGAAAATGAACAAAAGGGAAAGGTAGAAAGGAAAACAAGAAAATTACCAAGAAGCAAACATGAGAAATAGATATCATAGTGATAAAGGGCCAGATTCTACAGGGGCAGTGGTCTGATATACCTCAGTTGCCTCAGAGTGCATCTCAGTTAAATTACAGCCAGGATAAGAATTGATGTTCTTAATTAAGACCACAGATCATCAGAAAACTAAAGTAATACTTAGTATAACATTATTCAGGAGTCAAGGATAATATAGAGTATGTATTAGAGGTATTTCTTTCGTAAGTGATTAGGTTTAATATTTAGATGGGTCAGTGTCAACCATGTAGAAAATTTATTTTTCTAGACCAGCTCATTCCCAATCATGGGGAATCATTACCTTTAATTATGAACACATTTCCATTCAAACAAATCTTGCAATGACACTGATGACAAATTGATCACTCCAACTATTTAAATGTGCAGATGTTATCAGCATTTCACTATCATTTGGAAAAATCAAGTATTACTTGAAAGTTCCTTTGTGTGTTTGTTTTTGTTTCATTTTATCACAAACTGTATATCTTATCTGACTACATATTCTCTGGAATTTTTATGCATCTTCCTTATTCCTTACTCCTTTAGAAGGAGTATTTTATTTTTGTCAATTCTAAACCAGAAAAAATTCTAAATCAAAAATCTGGGCAGGATATGGTTATGATTAACAGTACTTAATCAAGATTCAAGTAGACCTGGGTTGTCCTCCTTCTCTAGGGTTATTTGCTGAGAGATCTGGCTACCTGGTTTACCTGTTCTTTCTCAGCATCCCTCTATAAAAAGGATTATAGTTTTTTCCCCAAGGTAGGAGGAAATGAGTAGGAAATTATATAATGCTGCCTACAATTCTTATAATGGCACACAGTAAACACTCAAGAATTGAAAACAATAATTACTGAACTAAAAACAACATATATTTGTCAAAGTTGTATAGGGATTATATTTTTAAAATTTTTTGATTGTTGTACTTTGAGTTAGAAATAAAGCCCAGGCTCTAAGCCTCTGGTTAAAATATTAGCTTCTAAACTTACCTTAAGGGACTTCCCTGGTGGTCCAGAGGTTCAGTGTCCACCTTGCAATACAGGGAACACAAGTTTGATCTCTGGCTGAAGAACTAAGATCCCATATGCCACAGAGCAACTAAACCTGTGCACCACTACTAGTGAGTCTGTGCACTGCAACAAAGGATTCTGCATGACATAACTAAGAGCCCACATGCCGCAACTAAGACCAGCTATTTTTTTTAACTTAAAATAAATTCATCTTAAATTCTAGGTCACCTCTGGGGTTCTTCTCATGACAAGATTTTGTAGGGTACATGAAATTAAAGTGGTGTTTAAATGGTGATCTTTATTTTTGACTGAAAATAATTTGTTGGTTATCACACAGTTGTTCCATGATGGAATTCTACAACAGAGCTTTCTTCTCTCCCAGGTAGGGGAGTTTCTATCTTAATTGAATTTGCTCTAAGTAATTTTGGTTCAAAGTTTAGTGAGCATTGGCTAGATAACTCTCAGTTCCTGTTTGTTATTTTTTTTTTAGATTGATTCCTCCTACTCTTGTCTTTTTGATATCAGATTCAATAACCCACCACGCAAACAAATTAAACCAAAAAATTCAATAAATCTCTTCCATTCAGAGTCATGTTCAAAAAGTCCAAAACCCATGCCTTCTGACCCAGTGATTGATGAAACATTCTCATTGTTGCCCTTTAATGATCCAGCCACACAGAAACTCCAGAAGATGGGGTCGGGGGGGTGGGGGTGCTGCAGGGAAGCCCAAACTTTGGATGTTATTCCACGGCAGAACAGAAACTCTCATCCCCAAATGCTGTATCTGTAGATAGAGGTTTATTTTTTTAGAGAAAAGGTCATCATAAAATTGGTTGTAGGCTTTCAGAGATGCGGATTCAAACCCTGGGTCAGGAAAATTCCCTGGAGAAGGAAATGGCAACCCATTCCAGTATTTTTTTTTATTTTTTAAAATTAACTAATTCATTTTAATTGGAGGCTAATTACAATGTAGTGATTTTTGCCATACATTGACATGAATCAGCCATGGGTGTACATGTGTGCCCCATCCTGAACTCCCCTCCCACCTCCCTTCCTATCCCATCCCTAAGGGTCATCCTAGTGCACTGGCCCTGAGCACCCTATCTCATGCATTGAACCTGGACAGGCAATCTATTTCACATATGATAATATACATGTTTCAATGCTATTCTCTCAAATCATCCAACCCTCACCTTCTCCCATGGAGTCCAAACTTCTGTTCTTTGTACCTGTGTCTCTTTTGCTGTCTTGCATATAGGGTCATCATTACCATCTTTCTAAATCCCATATATACGGATTAACGTACTGTATTGGTGTTTTTCTTTCTGAATTACTTCACTCTGCATAATAGGCTCCAGTTTCATCCACCTCATTAGAACTGATTCACATGCGTTCCTTTTAATAGCTGAGTAATATTCCATTGTGTATATGTAGCACAGCTTTCTTATCCATTCATCTGCTGATGGACATCTAGGTTGCTTCCATGTCCTAACCATTGTAAACAGTGCTGCGATGAACAATGGGATACATGTGTCTCTTTCAATTCTGGTTTCCTCGGATTGTATGCCCAGCAGTAGGATTGCTGGGTTGTGTGGCAGTTCTATTTCCAGTTTTTTAAGGAGTCTCCATACTGTTCTCCATAGTGGCTGTACTAGTTTGCATTCCCACCAACAGCGTAAGAGATTTCCCTTTTCTTCGCACCCTCTCCAGCATTTATTGTTTGTAGACTTTGATAGCAGCCATTCTGATCAGCATGAGATGGTACCTCATAGAGGTTTCGATTTGCATTTCTCTGATAATGAGTGATGTCAAACATGTGTTTGTTAGCCATCTGTATGTCTTCTTTGGAGAAATGTTTGTTCAGTTCTTGGGCCCATTTTTTTGGTTGGGTTTTTTATTTTTCTGGTATTGAGCTGCATGAGTTGTTTGTATATTTTTGAGATTAATTATTTGTCAGTTGCTTTATTTGCTATTATTTTCTCCCATTCTGAAGGCTGTTTTTTCACATTGTTTATAGTTTCCATCATTGTGCAAAAGCTTTTAAATTTAATCAGGTCCCATTTGTTTATTTTTGCTTTTATTTCCATTACTCTGGGAGGTGGGTCACAGAGGATCCTGCTGTGTTTTTTGTCAGAAAGTGTTTTGCCTGTTTTCCTCTAGGAATTTTATAGTTTCTGGTCTTTCATTTAGATTTTTAATCCATTTTGAGTTTATGTTTGTGTATGGTGTTATAAAGTGTTCTAGTTTCATTCTTTTACAAGTGGCTGACCAGTTTTCCCAGCACCACTTGTTGAAGAGATTGTCTTTTCTCCATTGTATATTCTTTCCTCCTTTGTCAAAGATAAGTTGTCCATAGGTGTGTGGATTTATCTATGGGCTTTCTATTTTGTTCCATTGATCTATATTTCTGTCTTTGTGCCAGTACCATACTGTCTTGATGACTGTAGCTTTGTAGTATAATCTGAAGTCAGGCAGGTTGATTCCTCCAGTTACGTTCTGCTTTCTCAAGATTGCTTTGGCTATTCGAAGTTTTTTGTATTTCCATACAAATTGTGAAATTATTCGTTCTAGTTCTGTGAAAAATACCGTTGGTAGCTTGATAGGGATTGCATTGAATCTATAGATTGCTTTGGGTAGTGTACTCCTTTTCACTATATTGATTCTTCCAATCCATGAACATGGTATATTTCTCCATCTATTTTTGTCATCTTTGATTTCTTTCATCAGTATTTTATAGCTTTCTTTATATAGGTCTTTTGTTTCTTTAGGTAGATCTGTTCCTAAGTATTTTATTCCAGGGTCCCCTGCCCTTCACAAAGAAAAGAAAACTCTCTCCAGGGTTCCCACCAGCTTCTCTGGGATCAGTTGCATTACTGCACTGGATGCCTTGGGGCACCCATCTCTGCCATTCTGGATTCAGGGATCTGAACCCGACTCCCTTTTAATCGGCTGAGAGCAACAGAGGGCATTGCCCATCCCTTTGGAGTGGTGCTCACCCATCTCTCAGGACTGACTGACTCATGTTCCACTCCAGTATTCTTGCCTGGGGAAATCCCATGGACAGAGGAGCCTGGTGGGCTTCCATCCATGAGTCCCAAGAGTTGGGTACAACTTAGTGACTAAAGTCACCAACAAAGCTTTCCCACAATTTCCAGGCGTGCTGTTACAATCTGGCTACCTCTGTGGTTTCCTTTTAAAGGCCAGGAAGGCTTATAATATTCTACTAGCATTTTCTCTCTTGTTGGCCTTTCTTTTAACTGAACTGCTGAGGAAGAAACGGTGCATTAATTAGACACCTCAGTCCTTCTTATAGAAGACATATTTGTATCTACTGGAATGAGTTCAGCTGGGTCCCCTTCATTTCTACTGGGTGTACTATCCAGTCTTATTTTGGCCTCCAGTTTAGACCCAAGGGGCAAACAAGACATTCTTTAGGGAATTCCAGCCAACTTCAGGTTTCTATAGATTTCCATCTCTGTCTTTTCAATAGTTATTTTACAGGAAATTCACAGGTCTCCAAATCACATACTTCCCTACCCTAAAATTTTAACCAAGATTTACAACACAAGACAGCCTTACTGATGAGAGAAATGAACCAATTGCCTTTATTTTTTCTTTCCATGATGAAAAAGCCACAGTGCCTCATTTGTTCCTAAAATTGACTTTAAAAAGAAAACTTTTCCCTTTGCTGATGAAAAGGAAATTTCAGGGGATTCCATTTCTTGAGCTGTTTACCCTTTCAGGAAGGGCATTCCTGCTCATCTCATGCTTTCTGTTCAAAAATCATCATTCTAGGTTTCTTTTGAATCTCTTCTCCCCTAGAAAGCTTACCAGAATTCTCTAGTCTGCACATCACAGAGTACTGAACATGTATTTTATTCATCTTGGTAATTGATAATACACTGTATTGTACTCATTTCTAATTAATTATGTGTGTATATATATATATATATATATATATCCTCCAAACTGAAAGCAAAGTTCCTTCTGTTATACACAGGGAATCCTTATCCTCTAAACAATGCTAAATATGTACTAGATAATGAATACTGATTATTGGAGTTCTGTTGTGAATGTTTTTATAAATTCTACATATTTTCATGGAAGCATTAAAACTAAAGGGAGGTAGAAAGAAAAGCAGATACTTCTAGAGCAACTAATTCAAGTAAAAGGATCACATGAATCCTTGATATAAAGACATTGAATTATTAGAATTGAAAATGCCTCATCTGGTATAAATCTCCATCCAATCTTGAGTTCTTACTAACCTTCCCTAAGAAGTTATTTTAAAGCATTTTCCAATATGTCAAGGTAGAATCATATCAACAATTTTAAGCAAGTCAAATGAAAAAGTGAAAAAGAGAAAGGAAAATATATGAATAATGTTTCATGATCAATTATAGTATATGCAACACGTATGTATTTAAAACATACACACGGACGCAGTAGGAACCCAGTTTTCGGTTACTTGCTCCAAGTTAAAGTTCAAGTAATTGGTCAGTGGGATTAAAAGCACAGGGATTCAGTGCATGTTTAATGGCCTCACACCTGCCTTCCTGTAAAGCTGCAGCCTATTCCTGCTCTATAACCTTTAAAGTTCGCCACCAGCAATTTACTGATGCAGCCAATTAGACGACAAAGAAGGCAAGATTTCAGGGGGATCATTCCTGGGTCTAAAACACAAGGAACTGTAGCCCTGCTGAGATGCTTGCTGAGAACATTCACGGCTGTCTTCCAGGTTGGAGCTTGGCTGAATTCCTTTCACATACTAAAATTACTAGTTTCAGGATACACTTTCACCAAGAAACATGTTGCCAGACCATCAACCATCTTGCCTTTTTCCCTGATTCTAATTTCTATCTGGTGACTTCTACAGAGCAAGTGTCAGCCCATTCAGATTTCCTTTGGCAAGTCCCACTGTTGAAAGAGACCCTTGAGGAGTGTCTAGAGTGGGAAAGAAGCATAGGTAGTTAAGGTGACCTTGTCACAAGTGATCACCAGCAACCATATAGGATTAACAACGACACACTCATGAGGTTTGCTTTCTTACATTTTTAGTTTCAGTACCATCTTGATCCTCCTGGCTTTTTGGACTCACTGCTATGTTTTGGTCTATTCCTTGAAACCTTACCTACAAAATGTTTAAGCCCCAAAGCCTATCTACTAGGTAAGAAACATGACATGTTCGTTGATCAGATCAACACTCTCTGATTTTCTTGTAGATCTAGGCAGCAAACTTCCCAGATGACAGGGCACCCTCTTGGCAGACACAGGAAGGATCTCTCATTTGGAGCTGGGAGAGAAATCACCTGTGAGAAAGAAAGCTTCTGCTGTTAGAATCTGTGAGCAGAGGGATGTTTCACATGAAGTTCCTCTGACTGGAAGGACTTTTCTAATAGGAGAGATTTTTCTGGCAAAAATGCCTGCTTAGCATTTTTTTCCTTTAGCATGTTTCTTAACAACTCTCCACTGATCTTTGTTCAATAAGAACACTAAAAAATAAAGGGATAAAAATCTTGACATTTGGGTCAAGATTCTGCTTAAGTCTTGCAACAAATGGCCATTGATGATTGTAAGAAGATGCTTTCAAAGCTTTTGTGCTTTTAAATGAAATTTTAAAAAGAATATAGATGAGAGAGGTGCATGATTTCAGAGCTTCTAATTATATTTCATTTTTTCAGTCAATAGGAAGACAAAAATGAAAGCTCATGGGATTTTGCATCCTATCAAACTGGCTGATTTAAATTAATGAGAAATATCTATGTAATATTTATGCCAGAAGTTATCCAAGCTATCAAGACACCTTTAAAATGTGATAATTCTGAAGTTGCTTTAGTAATGTGCTCATTTGACAGCTTCCTTTTTTAAAGAAATTAAGCAATTAAGTTTGCTCTTATATTTAGATGTACTTCCTTAGAATGGCCTTGTGTGCTGCCTTCTTTAAGCACATACCAAAATAATACAGCAAATGTATTACAGATGAGTAAAAATAGAATGGCACTCCCAAACCCCATTCTATGTAGTTTTCTTATGTTGTATAGAAAACATACTTCTCTTCAAAATGTAGCTCTCAATATTTCATATGCTAAAAGCAAAAGATCAAAAAAATATGTTTTTATATAAAAGGGATCAGCAGAAAGGAATTTACACTGGTCAATTATCTTTCTGCTGGTTGTTTTTGTTTGCTTGTGAAAAAAATGAACACTCAGTATTGGTTGCAGTTAAGCTGACTTCAGGATTATATACCCCAGAAGAATTTTGAAGATTAACATTAAAAGAAAAATAAAAGATCTTTTACACCTCTTTCAAAATTGCCTGGGAAAAGAAAATAAATGCAGGTGATGGACAGATCCAATTTCACCACCGCATTGAGAACTATGGAAAATTATACTATACAGAAAATAGTTTTCCATGAAAAGAAGTTTGAACTGATTTGAGTATCTGACTACATATGAAAACAAGAGGCCATGTGATGCTATATCTGAATCCCTCCTAAGCAGGCTTTGCTTGATGTCCTGGTGGGGGTGGGGAGGGGGGGGGGGAGGGGACAAGTATTTCTGTACAAGTATAAATGTGTTTTATGAATTGCTAAGACCAGTGTGCGCTTCTGATCCAGGTGGATAATTCTCGTACCCTAACATTAGCCATGCCCCCAAAGAAGATGGAAAACCACCAGAATCAATGGCTTTGAAGATGAAAGGCCTGGATTCTAAAATTGGCTTGTGATGGACAAACTTGGGCAAGAAACTCCCATGAATCTCAGTTTTTCCACCTGTAAAATGGAGTTGAGAATAGTGGCTGTCTACCCACGTCCTCAATCCCCCACCTTCACCAGGTGATTTGAAGGATCATTTCAGACAATTCATGTGAAACATGAAGCAGAGTCCTGGCACACAGTATGCACTCAGTTCAGTTCAGTTCAGTTCAGTTCAGTCGCTCAGTCGTGTCTGACTCTTTGCGACCCCATGAACTGCAGCACTCCAGGCCTCCCTGTCCGTCACCAACTCCCGGAGTTCACTCAAACTCACGTCCATTGAGTTGGTGATGCCATCCAGCCATCTCATCCTCTGTTATCCCCTTCTCCTCCTGCCCCGAATCCCTCCCAGCATCAGAGTCTTTTCCAATGAGTCAACTCTTCTCATGAGGTGACCAAAGTACTGGAGTTTCAGCTTCAACATCATTCCTTCCAAAGAACACCCAGGTCTGATCTCCTTTAGAATGGACTGATTGCATCTCCTTGCAGTCCAAGGGACTCTCAAGAGTCTTCTCCAACACCACAGTTCAAAGGCATCAATTCTTCAGTGCTCAGCTTTCTTCACAGTCCAACTCTCACATCCATACATGACCACTGGAAAAATCATAGCCTTGACTAGATAGACCTTTGTTGGCAAAGTAATGTTTCTGCTTTTGAACATGTCATCTAGGTTGGTCGTAACTTTCCTTCCAAGGAGTAAACATCTTTTAATTTCATGGCTGCAATCACCATCTGCAACGCTGTTAACTATGATAGCAGGATCACTATAAACCTTTGTAGAACTGAGTCACGCAGACTGACAGGAGAGAAGCCAGAGGTTACGAAAATGACTGAACAAGGCATCTTGTGAAGCACTAAGACATTTGGCCTTTAGAGATTTTTCACCTGAAAAGTTACAGGTAGGTATTAGAGTCAAAGCAGATGTAAAGACAGCTGAGCAGAACAAGGAAAATCATGGAGAAAAGAGGTAATCTCCAGAACTGGAATTGAGAGGAGGGTCTGGGAGGCAGTGTAACAGAGTAGAAATTCTTTGGAATTAGAAAGGTTGAAGTTCATTTACCAGTTCTGCCCTTTATGGATTTTATGGGATCAGTCACTGATGTATCATATACCTCTATGCCTAGGTTCTCATTCATGAAGGTATTATTACTTGTTCTTTAGGTTTGTCCTGATGTCCTCATGGAACAGCACATCATGTGTCCAAAGGTAGCACATGAAAGTATTTTACAAAGAGGAGTTACTGTTGTGACATTGCTACTCAGATAGAAGGTATCCAAATGACAGGGCAAGCTGGGAGAAAAGGTTTAGGGCATGCATTCACAAAATAAATGTCTGTGAACAGTGATACCAGATCAGGGCCAATCAGGGAGGAGGAGAGTGGGAATGATCAAAAACTTTGGGAGACAATGTCTGGAACCCTTAGTGGGAAGGAAAACTGATTTGAGTCCTCAGACTGACACAAATGCCTTGAATAGCCTGATGAAACAGACCAGATATTAGAGATGAGGCAGAGTGGTTTGCTGTCCATCACACTTAATTCCTTTTCTTCCTGGCACATGGACAGACTACAATGATCAGTACCCCTCTCTTGTAGTGGGGTGTGATCAGGAGACAAATTCTCCACTAACTGGGGGAGTGCAGGCAGAATCGCCATTGCTAGGCTTGGCCCATGAAACTGCCTGAGTGGTCCTCTGCCCTTTCCTCATGCCTGGTTGTGGACATCCTTGGATTCCACCATCAGCCTGGGCCCTTGAATGACCACATGGAACAGCCTCCTTCTGTTTTACTCCTGCACCTATGTCAACTGGACATTTGTAAATAGAAAATTAATGTGCATGAAATTAAACCACCAAATGGAGAGATTATCATAACTGAATCAGCCTCCAATTCATAACTGAATTTTTCCTTAGTCTTTTCTGCCCCTGAAATTAAGTATGTGACCCAGCCTTTTCCCAATAGGAACCTTTTACATTTTGACTCTATTTTTCCTTAAAATGTAAATAAGGCAAAATTGTTCTTGGTACTTAATTATAATTCTGTTGATGGACGTAACTTCATCTCCAAGGAAATTCTAAGTAAAATAACATGAAGTAACTCTATGGGGGTTTATAAATTTTAGGATATTAAAGAACCAACCACAGTGTGAAATGGGACAGTATGAGATGAATGAGGACTCTACATTCATCCAAATATCTCTAACTCAACTAAAACTCCTCACAGGAAGTAGGCCACAGAAAAGCTAGAGAACAAAATTATGAATCAATATTTTACTTACATAATATTATCAAATACATTTTAGGATGCTTTTTGAAAATTAAAATAATTTTATGATTTTTTTTCTCACCATAAAATAAATGCATCTTTTAAAAATCTTTGGAGAATACCCAAGTTCAAAAAATGATATCAAGATCATCTTTAATGTCACCACCCAGAGGTAACTGCACTAGTAATAGACCATATGACATTCTTATTCCCATCAACTCTCACTGACCTGGACAGCCTCATCACTCACTCTACTCTGCCAAAATGGCAAGAGAAAAAAATTGCATCCTCATGTTCACTTTTATTTCATTGACTATCTGTGAGTTTATCAGTTATATGTATTCCCTTTGGCTTATTACTGAGTTGGCTAAAGAGTTCATTCAAATTTTTTTGCTAACCCAATATATACCCTTTTGCACACTTTTTTTTTCTTTTGACATGTTCATCTCTTTCTGGTTTTTAAAAAAGCTCTAAATAGATATGAATTTAACTTTTTAAAATAGAAAATAAATTTGAATACTCTAATTTTCTAAATATATTTGAATATTTCAATGCTGTGAAATAGGTTTAGATAATCTTTCTTGATGGAGATTTCTTAAGCTTGGGAAAATATTAATAGTTTTAATTTGCATAAGGATTAGAAATGTCACACATCTGGATCTTTTCCTACTAACATACAAGATCTCTTTTAACTTTTCAGTACAAAATTGTCCACAATTGACAAGGAAAAAGACCATAGATTCAAGCTTTTGTTAATTGACCAATGCTGTGGATATTAGATGTAACTTATTTTTTTTTTCTCTTAGTACTTTTATATGATGTTCAAAAAATATCAAGGAATCTGGTGATAGCTAAAGCTGTCATTCTATCTCACTTGAAGATTTCTTGGTCTAGAACACAAGACCAGATAAAATCAAAATAATCATCACTTCTTTATTTTAATCTATACTTCGTAAATGTCAAATTGCTTTGAGTCCTGTTTTTACAGCTGATTTAATATCAGTCTTGTAAAACTGACAGCATATGTATCATTACTTTTTTATAGGTGGAACAGATCAAAGTTTTGAAACATTGCATGAATTTTCTAGAATTACAGTGAATAATAATAATAACTAATGGTATTTAAATTCATTATGCCCCTGTTATGTAGCAAATCAAGTATAGGATGCTTTATCTCATTGAATCATAATAACCATGTCTTAGAGATGAGAAAAATAAACCTCAGAGAGGTGAAATGACTCCCCCAAAGTCACACAGCAAGTGAATGATAGAGCTGTGACTTCAACTATGGCAGATTCTAGAACCTGGTCTCTTAAGTAGCGAGCACTGATTAACTCCATTGGAAAAGTGGCAAATCAGTATTAACTACAGAAACAGAGCTAATGCCTAGGGATAAACTCCAAATATAAACTTCACACTTTGTTATTTGTCTGTTCTTATCACAAGAGCATCTTAAAAGAGCTTCTCCAAGCAGTTTGAAGGCCAGGATGGGGCTTGCTTATAACAAGGAGTCGATGAAAGAATGGCATGGTTCACCGGTCAGACTTTTCCCAATTATAAGCAATTTTAACATTCTCTCAAGTCTATAATTATAGGATTATTACAAACTCAATACATAGGTTGCTCAATCTGAAGCCTGCATGTATAGAATTCTGAACAAAAGAAAAATTATATGTCTCAAAAGTGTTAAAAACCCTCTTAATTTTTGTACAAAGTGATTCTCAGTGTAAAGGTGGTTCTTAGCAGAGAAGATTTTGGGAAAAAATATTCTGCACCAAAGTGTGTGGATGAAAGCTGTCTGATCTTTTAAACTCTAGTGCCTAAAATATCCATTTGTGTTATAAAAATAAATGCAGATATTAGAGAAATACTGGCAGCAAGCTCTGTCATATTTAATGAATCTTGAAAACACTGTTCCCACTCCAAACCAGTGATTGAATTCTCATCTTCCCACTACCAAGTTTAGATGCTGGAGGTAGTATTTTTTCTTTTCCTTTTTTCCCTTTCGAGAACACCACATTGCCTGATTGTCCTTCATTTAGACTCTGATTGAGATGTAGACTGGATAATACTGGCAAGCCTTTGCCAGAGGCAGTCAAATGGCCCAAACAGCCTCTCTTGGTCCCTTAATTTATTCTAAACTGGACCTGGAAGACAATTTAGAAGTAATTGAAATCCAACACCCCCTTTTCCTAAACAGATGAGGAAAACTATGGTCCATAGAGATTTAGTAACTTGCCCAAATCACACATCTCATTGCCTTGAAACTACGATTCCAACTTAGATCTTGATTTACTTTTCAACTTTCCTCCGACCGTAGCACTCAGACTGGCCAGATTCCAGGCAATGTTTCTGTGTCATCAGCATCTGGAAAGAAGAGAAAGGGGCAGGTCGAGAAGTCAGGTCTTCTGAGGCTCAGTGAAGCCGAGAGACAGTACCGAGTTGCTGATATCTTGTTCTGCAGTCACTGGTGTCACACATCACATTTGGTCTGCAGCTGCAGGTGTGAAAAAACTATAAATTTACCAGTTCCAGGGCAAACACATCTTAACCAGTGTAGAGAAAAATCTCATGGTAACCCAAGCATGGTCTTCGGTGGTTAAGAATCCACCTGCCAATGCAGGAGATACAGGTTCGATCCCTGGTTCAGGAAGATTCCCCTGGAGAAGGAAATGGCAATCCACTCCAGTTTTCTTGCCTGGGAAATCGCATGGACAAAGAAACATGGTGGGCTACAGTCCATGGGTCGCGAAAGAGTCAGACATGATTTACCGACTAAACAGCAACAAGCCAAGCATACCCCCAAGCAACCAACAAAAGCCAGCTCTAGCAGAGCGCCATCCACAGGACACCCAAGAGTCTCTGAGATCTTGCACCCCAAAAGAGCATACATAGGGCTGGGTTGGGGAGTAATTTCTGAGCATCTTTCTTAAACAGCAGAATTAGAAGCAATTGGAAACAGAGTAGGGGGAGGGACCAAGCTTTCACTGTTCTTTTTTTTTTTCTCTCTCTCTCTCTTTTTTCAAGGGGTCAAAAGCCAACAATCTGACACTTATAAAAGTGTCAGCCCAAAGGGAGAAGTCTCCTTGGAAGACAGGATCGCTCACCCGGCGTGTATCAGAAACTGAGATTCATCACCACGTTTTCTTTCTCTTCTTTCCAACAGCCTCTGTTGCTCATGGCAGATTTAATGGTGTGATTTACAGCACCGAGAGACCTTTGTCAGGGCCAGTAAAATGACAAACAATGAGTATATGGAGCAGTATGTTAACAGCCCAGCACACAATACCTTGTCAGTTACAGCTTGATAGTGATACATTTTAATTTTGTCTTTCATAAAAATCTTGGCATGTATGCCTCATTTGAACACAGGCTTCCAAGTCAAGTGTGTCATCCAAGCAAGCAGTTTATCACCCTCTATATTTTCTGTCCTTTTCATTTAATGTCATTCCTATGGCAACAGACATCGCCCTGGAAATCATTTTCAAAACAGCTTATTTGTTGAAAGGGACTGGGTGAGGTTAAAATATGTGTTTGGCTGGGAAGAATGTCAGAGTGTGAATATGGCTTAGTTACATTAATCATATTCTTTGAGGACTTGGTGTAATCAGATACTTGAAGGAGGCGTATTGTGGGGTGGGATTTGACATCTCCACCCCACCCCCAGCTTTTTATGGGTTCACATTTCATAAGGATAAAAATAAGAGAAGCAAATTTGCAGTGCACTTCATGGGAAGGCATATTCACGTGTTTCTAATACGGCCAAGTATATCCTTCTGTGGAGCTGGGTGGATGGGTGGAATATAACCCTAATGTTAGGGTTACTCTGAAGCTGATTATGGCAAACCAGATTTATTCATTCAGCATTTATTCAGTGCTTCTTTATTGAGCATCTATTATGAAATAGGCATTGTGCTGAGAATGTGGGTGAATAAAATAAACTGAGTTTCTGCTCCCATGGAGGGAGGAGGGTTAGAGTTTAGACTCTAGTGGGGAAAACAGATTGTCCAAGTTGAGTTCTCTAACAATAAGGTCTAAGACGAGGATTTTTCAGTTCAGTTCATTCCAGTTTCTCAGTCGTGTCCGACTCTTTACAACCCCAAGAATCACAGCATGCCAGGAATCCCTGTCCATTACCAACTCCAGGAGTTTACTCAAACTTATGTCCATCGAGTCAGTGATGCCATCCAGCCATCTCATCCTCTGTCATCCCCTTCTCCTCCTGCCCTGAATCCCTCCCAGCATCAGAGTCTTTTCCAAGGAGTCAATTCTTCACATGAGGTGGCCAAAGTATTGGAGTTTCAGCTTTAGCATCAGTCCTTCCAAAGAATACCCAGGACTGATCTCCTTTTGAATGGACTGGTTGGATCTCCTTGCAGTTCAACGGACTCTCAAGAGTCTTCTCCAACACCACAGTTGAAAGGCATCAATTCTTCAGTGCTCAGCTTTCTTCACAGTCCAAATCTCATATCAATACATGACCACTGGAAAAACCAAGCCTTGACTAGATGGACCTTTGTTGTCAAAGTAATATGTGTGCTTTTTAAAGTATGCTATCTAGGTTGGTCATAATTTTCCTTCCAAGGAGTAAGTGGCTCTTAATTTCATGGCTGCAATCACCATCTGCAGTGATTTTGGAGCCAAAAAAAATAAAGTCTGACAGTGTTTCCACTGTTTTCTCATCTATTTCCCCCGAAGTGATGGGACCAGTGGAGGGATGGAGCCAAAGCAAAAACAATACCCAGTTGTGGTTGTGACTGGTGATAGAAGCAAGGTCCGATGCTGTAAAGAGCAATATTGCATAGGAACCTGGAATGTTACGTCCATGAATCAAGGCAAATTGGAAGTGGTCAAACAGGGGATGGCAAGAGTGAACATTGACATTCTAGGAATCAGTGAACTAAAGTGGACTGGAATGGGTGAATTTAACTCAGATGACCATTATATCTACTACTGCGGGCAGGAATTCCTTAGAAGAAATGGAGTAGCCATCATGGTCAACAAAAGAGTCCAAAATGCAGTACTTGGATGCAATCTCAAAAATAACAGAATGATCTCTGTTCATTTCCAAGGCAAACCATCCAATATTACAGTAATCCAAGTCTATGCCCAACCAGTAGCACTGAAGAAGCTGAAGTTGAATGGTTCTCTGAAGACCTACAGGCCCTTTTAGAACTAACACCCAAAAAAGATGTCCTTTTCATTATAGAGGACAGGAATGCGAAAGTAGGAAGTCAAGAAACACCTGGGATAACAGGTAAATTTTGCCTTGGAATAAGGAATGAAGCAGGGCAAAGGCTAATAAAGTTTTGCCTAGAGAACACACTGGTCATAACAAACACCCGCTTCCAACAACTCAAGAGAGGACTCTACACATGGCCATCACCAGAAGGTCAACACCAAAATCAGATTGATTATATTCTTTGCAGCCAAAGATGGAGAAGCTCTATACAGTCAGCAAAAACAAGACCAGGACCTGACTGTGGCTCAGATCATGAACTCCTTATTGCCACATTCAGACTTAAATTGAAGAAAGTAGGGAAAACCACTAGGCCATTCAGGTATGACCTAAATCAAATCCTTTATGATTATACGGTGGAAGTGAGAAATAGATTCAAGGGACTAGATCTGATAGATAGAGTGCCTGATGAACTATGGACAGAGGTTCGTGACATTGTACAGGGGACAGGGATCAAGACCATCCCCATGGAAAAGAAATGCAAAAAAGCAAAATGGCTGTCTGGGGAGGCCTTACAAATAGCTGTGAAAGGAAGGGAAGCAAAAAGCAAAGGAGAAAAGGAAAGATATAAGTATCTGAATGCAGAGATCCAAAGAATAGCAAGAAGAGATAAGAAAGCCTTCCTCAGCCATCAGTGCAAAGAAATAGAGGAAAACGACAGAATGGGAAAGACTAGAGATCTCTTCAAGAAAATTAGAGATACGAGGGCAATATTTCATGCAAAGATGGGCTCGAACTGTACAAAAGATCTTCATGACCAAGATAATCACGACCGTGTGATCACTCACCTCAAGCCAGCCATCCTGGAATGTGAAGTCAAGTGAACCTTAGAAAACATCACTACGAACAAAGGTAGTGGAGGTGATGGAATTCCAGTTGAGCTATTTCAAATCCTGAAAGATGACGCTATGAAAGTGCTGCACTCAATATGCCAGCAAATTTGTAAGATCTTGGCATCTGGTCCCATCACTTCGTGGGAAATAGATGTGGAAACAGTTTCAGACTTTATTTTTCTGGGCTCCAAAATCACTGCGGATGGTGACTGCAGCCATGAAATTAGAAGACGCTTACTCCTTGGAAGAAAAGTTACGACCAACCTAGATAGTATATTCGAAAGAAGAGACAGTACTTTGCCAACAAAGGTCTGTCTAGTCAAAGCTATGCTTTTTCTGGCAGTCATATATGGATGTGAGAGTTGGACTGTAAAGAAAGCTGAGCACCAAAGAATTGATGCTTTTGAACTGTGGTGTTGGAGAAGACTCTTGAGAGTCCCTTGGACTGCAAGGAGATACAACCAGTCCATTCAAAAGGAGATCAATCCTGGGTGTTCTTTGGAAGAAGTGATGCTAAAGCTGAAACCCCAGTACTCTGGCCACCTCATGCAAAGAGTTGACGCATTGAAAAAGACTCTGATTCTGGGAGGGATTAGGGGCAGGAGGAAAAGGGGACGACAGAGGATGAGATGGTTGGATGGCATCACGGGCTCGATGGACATGAGTTTGAGTGAACTCCGGGAGTTGGTGATGGACAGGGAGGCTTGGTATGCTGTGATACATGGGGTCACAAAGAGTCGGACATGACTGAGAGACTGAAATGAACTGATGGGACAAATGCCATGATCTTTGTTTACTGAATGTTGAGCTTTAAGCCAAATTTTTCACTCTCCTCTTTCACTTTCATCCAGAGGCTTTTAGTTCCTCTTCACTTTCTGCCATAAGGGTGGTGACGTCTGCATATCTGAGGTTATTGATATTTCCCTGCAAGCTTGATTCCAGCTTGTGCTTCTTCCAGCCCAGCATTTCTCATGATGTACTCTGCATATAAGTTAAATAAGCACGGTGACAATATACAGCCTTGAAACGAGTCTATTAACAGTTCCATGTCTAGTTCTAACTGTTGCTTCCTGACCTGCATACCGGTTTCTCAAGAGGCAGGTTAGGTGGTCTGGTATTCCCATCTCTCTCAGAATTTTCCACAGTTTATTGTGATCCATACAGTCAAAGGCTTTGGCATAGTCAATAAAACAGAAATAGATGATTTTCTGGAACTCTCTTGCTTTTTTGATGATCCAGCAGATGTTGGCAATTTGATCTCTGGTTCCTCTGCCTTTTCTAAAACCAGTGTGAACATCAGGAAGTTCACAGTTCACATGTTGCTGAAGCCTGGCTTGGAGAATTTTGAGCATCACTTTACTAGCATGTGAGATGAGTGCAATGGTGCAGTAGTTTGAGCATTCTATGGCATTGCCTTTCTTTGGGATTAGAATGAAAACTGACCTTTTCCAGTCCTGTGGCCACTGCTGAGTTTTCCAAATTTGCTGGCATGTTGAGTGCAGCACTTTCATAGCATCATCTTTCAGGATTTGAAATAGCTCAACTGGAATTCCATCACCTCCACTACCTTTGTTCGTAGTGATGTTTTCTAAGGTCCACTTGACTTCACATCCCAGGATGGCTGGCTTGAGGTGAGTGATCACACGGTCATGATTATCTGGGTCATGAAGATCTTTTTTGTACAGTTCGAGCCCATCTTTGCATGAAATATTGCCCTCGTATCTCTAATTTTCTTGAAGAGATCTCTAGTCTTTCCCATTCTGTCGTTTTCCTCTATTTCTTTGCACTGATGGCTGAGGAAGGCTTTCTTATCTCTTCTTGCTATTCTTTGGAACTCTGCATTCAGATACTTATATCTTTCCTTTTCTCCTTTGCTTTTTGCTTCCCTTCCTTTCACAGCTATTTGTAAGGCCTCCCCAGACAGCCATTTTGCTTTTTTGCATTTCTTTTCCATGGGGATGGTCTTGATCCCTGTCCCCTGTACAATGTCACGAACCTCTGTCCATAGTTCATCAGGCACTCTATCTATCAGATCTAGTCCCTTGAATCTATTTCTCACTTCCACCGTATAATCATAAAGGATTTGATTTAGGTCATACCTGAATGGCCTAGTGGTTTTCCCTACTTTCTTCAATTTAAGTCTGAATGTGGCAATAAGGAGTTCATGATCTGAGCCACAGTCAGGTCCTGGTCTTGTTTTTGCTGACTGTATAGAGCTTCTCCATCTTTGGCTGCAAAGAATATAATCAATCTGATTTTGGTGTTGACCTTCTGGTGATGGCCATGTGTAGAGTCCTCTCTTGAGTTGTTGGAAGCGGGTGTTTGTTATGACCAGTGTGTTCTCTAGGCAAAACTTTATTAGCCTTTGCTCTGCTTCATTCCGTATTCCAAGGCCAAATTTGCCTGTTACCCTAAGTGTTTCTTGCATTCCAGTCCCCTATAATGAGAAGGACACCTTTTTTATGAAGATTTATTTAAGACTCCATAGAGGAAGCAACAGTTAGAACTGGACATGGAACAACAGACTGGTTCCAA
Organism: Ovis aries; assembly: GCF_016772045.2. Classification (NCBI taxonomy): domain Eukaryota; kingdom Metazoa; phylum Chordata; class Mammalia; order Artiodactyla; family Bovidae; genus Ovis; species Ovis aries. The sequence goes on along the minus strand of NC_056067.1, from coordinate 19,529,720 downwards.
ATAGGATAAGGAGTACATCAAGGCTCTATATTGTCATCCTGCTTGTTTAACTTATATGCAGAGCACATCATGAGAAATGCTGGACTGGAAGAAACACAAGCTGGAATAAAGATTGCCGGGAGAAATATCAATAACCTCAGATATGCAGATGATACCACCCTTATGGCAGAGAGTGAAGAGGAACTAAAAAGCTTCTTGATGAAAGTGATAGAAGAGAGTGAAAAAGTTAGCTTAAATCTCAACATTCAGAAAACGAAGATCATGGCGTTCAGTCCCATCACTTAAGAGACTCCTTTTAAGAAAAGTTATGACCAACCTAGATAGTATATTCAAAAGCAGAGACATTACTTTGCCAACTAAGGTCCATCTAGTCAAGGCTATGGTTTTTCCTGTGGTCATGTAAGAATGTGAAAGTTGGACTGTGCAGAAGGCTGAGCGCCAAAGAATTGATGGTTTTGAACTGTGGTGTTGGAGAAGACTCTTGCGAGTCCCTTGGACTGCAAGGAGATCCAAACAGTCCATTCTGAAGGAGATCAACCCTGGGATTTCTTTGGAAGGAATGATGAAGCTGAAACTCCAATATTTTGGCCACCTCATGCGAAGATTTGACTCACTGGAAAAGACTTTGATGCTGGGAGGGATTGGGGGCAGGAGAAGAAGGGGACGACAGAGGATGAGATGGCTGGATGGCATCACTGACTCGATGGACGTGAATCTGAGTGAACTCCGGGAGTTGGTGCTGGACAGGGAGGCCTGGCGTGCTGTGATTCATGGGGTTGCAAAGAGTTGGACATGACTGAGCGACTGAACTGAACTGAGATGAGACTTACAGGAACTTAATAAGGAAGTATAAAGGGCAGAAGAGCAAGAAGATGAAGGTGAGAAAAGCTGAGTCCAGCCTCAACATGGTCTTGGGAAAGCTTAGAGCTTGCATAGCCCCAAGAGTGACCAACCTCTGAGGCACTGCACCAGACCTGGGCTTTTGGATGTGGACTTCCCTGGTGGCTCAGTGGTAAAGAATCAGCCTGCTAACACAAGAGACATAGATTTGATCCCTGAGTTGAGACGATCCTTTGGAAATGGAAATGGCAACCCACTCCAATATTCTTGCTTGGCAAATCCCTTTGACAGAGGAGACTGGAGGTCTACAGTCCATGGGGTTGCGAAGAATCAGACACGACTTAGCAACTAAAAGACAATGAGTCGGTCACTGATTGCAAGCTGTCATGTATGGTCAATGTCCACTGTCATAGTGTCCTCTGAATCCTTGGGCTGAGTGACTCCTGTTGACCAAGAGTGAGCCTTGAGAGAAGGGTGCAGAGTGGGCCAATAGCAGTCAAAACTCACAGCAGTTAGGGAGTAGGCAACCCAGCCAGGCATAGGAATCTGGTAAGGGGACATAACTTCCACTGTATGCATATGTATGATCTTTTATGTTAGTAGTAGTGCAATGAATAGAATGAGGATAGTCAATCAATGGCAGATGGACAGGTCATGAAATACATCCCTGGAGAGAGGACATCTGAGCTGAGAGCCAGCACGGTGAAGATCTGGGACATTATCTCCCTAGGGACTTGAAACAGAAAGGACAAATAACCAGTGGGATCTTTTTAAGGGTGAAAGTTTAAGATATTTGAGGAGCACAGAGAAAGCCTAGGGGGTCCAAATGCCATGAGCAAATGAGGGGCTGGTAGAAGAGAAGGTCAAAGACACAGGCAGGGGTCAGAGAGGATGTGGCAGTCCATGAGCAGGGCTTGGGGTTTATTCTAAGGTCAGTGGAGAGCCTACTACCCTATTTCATTTTTTTGACTGTGCTGGGTCTTAATTGCTGTGAGGGTTTTTCTCTAGTAGTTGCGAGTGGGGGTACTCTCTAGTTGCAGTGCGAGGGCTTCTCATTGTGGTGGCTTCTCTTGTTGTGGAGCACGGGCTCTAGAGGATCGGAATTTCAGTAGTTGCAGCATGCTGTCTTGGTAGTCGTAGCCCACAGGCTTAGCTGCTCTGCGGTATGTGGGATCCCCCTGGACCAGGGATCAAATCTGTGTGTCCTATATTAGCAGGTGAAATCTTAACCACTGGACCACCAGAACATCAGATATCCCAGTCTAGGAAATCAAACCTTCAGCCCACTTTCAGCCCCTCTTAGCGCCATGCCAGAGGCTCTGAGAACCTTGATGTGCACAAGATACTGCTTATTTCACCACAGAGCTAGGCCTTGCTGGATGGAATGACTCCCAAGAAGCTTGAAAATCAGCTAGAAATACTGGCAATTCTTGCATTAAGACTACCTGAATATTGGTTCACACAGCAACCCATACAAGCCTTCTTAACCTCTGTCACAGATGACCTGTAGTTTTGATAGATATCTGAAGGTTTTTTCCTCCATGTGTTGTCCCTATAACTGGTATTTCAGGAACACACTGTCCCCACATTAGAACTTCGTGCAGGACTTCCCTGGTGGCTCAGAGGTAAAGAATGCACCTACCAGTGCAGGAAACATAGGTGTGATTCCTGGTCTGGGAAGGTCCCACCTGCTGCAGGTTAACTAAGCACCTGTGCCACCCACTGTGCCCATGTGCCCTAGAGCCAGTGCATCACAAGAAGAGAAGCCACTGCAGTGAGAAGCCCATGAACCACTACAAGAAAGTAGCCCCTAATCACCACAGCTAGAGAAATCTCTTGTAGCAACAAAGACCTAGCATAGCCAAATATATAAATTTAAAAAATAAAAGAAGAACCTAGTGCATTTTCCCATAGAGGAAATACTTGCATGGTGAACAGTCTTATAGAATTTGGCTACCCAAATTGTGATCCAGAGGTATTCCACTTAGAAATGCAGAACCACAGGCCCCCTCCCTCCCAGGCTTACTGAATCAGAATGTGCTATTTAACCAGGCCCCCAGGTGATTCTACATGCACATAAAAGTTTGATCAACTCTGTTGTAAAAAGTTGTTTCTACAAGAAAATGTTTCCTAAAGTCCAATAGCTCACTTATTAACAAACACTGGGAATATACAACCAGTGTGTTAAAAAGTATTGAACTTTAAAAAAAGTAAATAAACTTAATTAAAAAATGTAAAGTGTTGAACTTTATAATATAATTAGAAAAGAGAAAACCATGTACTACTTTTCTGCATAATTACAGTTGTTTTGTGTGGACACTAGCAAGCTACCTGGAGGCCCAAAATGATTGAAGAGAGACCCTGAATGGAAAGAGATTTGAGAAGAGAAGAGTAAAGAAATGTAGTTTTGATGGATGGTATCACAGAAAGGAGAAGTCAGCATTAGTCCAAGTGTGTCTGAACATATTTTTTTCTCAAAGACGAGACTTCCAGAAAGGCAGGAATCTAGAAATTTACTCTTCTATGAACGCAATGGGGCAAAAAATTACTATAGAGAAAATTGTCTAAATCAGCTTTTTTTAGAGCTCTGGAAATTAATCAAAAATTTGCAATAATCCAAGGGTATTTATTCAAGAAAATACTAGTTTTACAAGATGATCGTAAGTTTTACTCAAAAGAAGACTCTGTACTTAAACGAGAAGCATTGGGTGTGAGAAAGTTTAACAGGTTTCTCTCAGCAGGACCTTTCAGGGCCTTTAACATGCCAAACATACAGTGTATAGCATGCAGTTTCCCCCCAAACTTAATTGATCACAGATCCCTTTTGTTGTGAGCTATTTCAAGGATTCAAATCCTGAGAAATATACTTTGGGAAATACTAGGTAAGACTCTGAGGTGAGATGTGAGGAAAAAAGGGGAAGAATTGTGGACACTAGAAGAGAGAATGGACATAAAAGAGAATGCGATGATATTGCCAGTGCACCTTTCCTATCCAGAAAGTCTAAAGAGCAAAGAATGTTGACTGGATAAAATTAATGATAAATAGGTTGAAATATAGATGTTCAGAAAATACCTGAAAAGATGTTCAACTTCCAGAAGTATCAGGGAAAGACAAATCAAATTGAAACCGTTATACATTTGACAAATGTTCTAATCTCTGACAATATCAAGTGTCATTGGAGAGATAGAGCCTGGCAACTCTCAGATATCACCAGTAGGGATATAAATTGGGATCACCATTTTGAAGTGCAACTTGGCAAAATTTAGAAAAGTTGAAGATGTACAGGCACCCTAGAGAAACTCCCACTTGGATGCTCATGGAGACAAGTCCAAGAGGGTTTGTTTCGGTGTAATTTGTGGAAACAACCTAAATGGCCTTTATGTATGAATATATTATTTTACATTCATAGAATAGAATGTTATACAGTAGATAAAAATGAATGAAGGCTATATGTATTCACATCAATAAATCTTAACAGGGCACAAAGAAACTGAAATCATTTAAAATTTTTAAAAATTTCAAAATATTGCATATTGGATTCTCTCATACTGCATATTAGGTCCTTTTCAGATGTCAGAACATGCATAGAAATGATGCATGCAAATTCCTCATGGTGGTGACTTCTGGGGAGGGAGAGAAGGGGATGGAACTGGGGAGGGATACACAGGGACTTCAACCCTATAACATTTTGTTTCCTCACAAAAAATATGAAACAAATATGGGAAAAGGTTTAAACCTGACCAGGTTATGTATGGATAAATACATGTTTATAATATGTGTGTTTGAAAAATTATTTGCTTTGTTTCTTTCTGTATAAATTTGCTATGGGTTGGATTACATCCCTCCAAAATTCACATGTTGAAGTCCTAGCTTCATTCTGAAGCCCCGAGAATGTGACCTTTTAAAGTCATTGAAGCACTGAAGTTACAATTAGTTAGGATGAGATCATACTGAAGTAGAATGTCCCTCTTATCCAATATGGTGGGTGTTCTTATTTTAAAAGAGGAATTTTAACACAGACATGAGAGGTGGGATAATGCCAGGTGAACGTGGAGCTGGAGATCAGAATGATGCACCCACAAGCATAAAACTTCAAAGTTTGCTACCCAACCTCCAGAAGCTGGAGGAGAGGCATGGTGCAGATTCTTCCTCACAGAAACCAACCTGAATGGCCTTGGTCTTAGACTTCTAGTCCCCAGAACTGTGGGATAATACATTTCTGTAGTTGAAGCCACTAGTTTGTGGTACTTTGTTACAGTAGCTCTAGCAAACTAATGAAGATTTTATACTATGAGATAGCTCAAAGCAGAGATGCATTCTGGAATAAGAAGAGATTCAGGGACAGCTTCCTTCAGAAGTGACCTTTAAACTGAGCATTAGGTAGGGGGAGTTGTTTTGACCTACTCAGTACTTCTTCCTTTGCAGAACTGACCTCGCTCATGTCCTGTGATCCCAGAAGGCATCCCCATCACATCTTCCAATCTAGAGACCATGGGAAGTCACATGACACAACTCAAGCCAATCAGACTCTCCCTCTTACAAGCTGAGTTTAAATCAAACACAAAAGAACACTAGCAATAGATGCTGAGCTCACTGATGACAGTACATAGAACTGTGAAACTTCCCCAGAGAAGCTGAGACACATTTTGTTTTCCAGAAACTACTGCAGTAGTATCTCCACTCCTACCTGCTCTTCTTACAATGTGACTTTGATCCTACTCCATTTGAGATGTAGGGCCGTTCTCCCTCCCTTAATCTGAACGAGTGGCCTAATGACGAGTGGAAGTGATGCTCTGTGATTTCTGAGGCTACATCCCAAAAGACAATACAACATTCAGCTGGCACTCTTGGGATCCTTGGAACCTAGCTACCATGGAACCTAGCTACCATGGAACCTAGCTACTTGTCTTCCAGAACCTTCTATGTTCCAGGCTCATCGCAATGAAGCTAGTACCTAAAGCCTAGGCATACTGTAAAGAAGCTCAAGAGCCTGTGGGAAGGAACCAAGGCTCCCAGCTCCCCAGTTCAGGTACGCTCTCAGCTACCAGTCATGTGACTGAGCCATATTTAAAATGGGACCTCCGGCTCCCATCTGGGCCATGCCAGCTGATATCCCACAGGATGGAAGGGTTTCCCTGTCCAGGCTGAAGATTCATAAGTGAAATAAAGGACTGTTCTGGTTTCATGCCATTGACTTTGGGCACTTTATTACCTGGCAATGAAGCTTCCCTGGTGGCTCAGTGGTAACAAATCCTCCTGCCAATGCAGGAGCCATAGGTTCGATCCTTGGGTTGTGAAGATCCTCTGTAGGAGGAAATGGCAACCCACTCCAGTATTCTTGCTGGAGAATCCCATGGAAGAGGAGCCTGGTGGGCTATACTTTATGGGGTCACAAAAGAGTCGGACACAACTTAGTGATTAAACAACAACAACAAAGACTGAAACAGCTGTCCTGATTTTCCTTTTTTCCATGGCCTGGATGTTGGGTTCTTTTTAATTTTGCAGACTTTTGAGGAAGATCCTTTTGAGGAATTTATTCTTACCTAAATTAACCAAAATTTGTTCCTTTTGCCTGTAACTACTTGCAGATAACCGTGGGAAATGATAGAAAGGCAAACATCAAGTGAGAGGTAACAATGGGCCTAAAGACTCTTGTTCAAGGAAGAGCCTGGAACCTTGAAAGGAAGGAGAACAGTTGGTGAGGCTGGAGTGTGAAGGGGTGCAGGTCTCAAGATGAGGTTGAGAGGGAGTAAATTAGTACTAATTGTGTACCACGCCTTGGCAAGGTATGTAGCTCCTAAAGTCTCAGTCATCTGCATATCAACAATAAGACGGAAGTCCTAAACAACTCCCCACCTCCACACACACAATACCCCATTTAAGGGAAAATGAAATCAAAACTCAGCAACCACTATTTACTGCTGACCTGGAACTCGACCCGGCTCTGTCTTCCTCCAAAGCTTGTCCTCCTAACACATCTGCTGTGTGGCCCAGGAGATGATTTATAACTTAGAAGAGAGAGTACAGGGAGAGCGCTAAGGGGGATATGCACGGATGAATACACAGCCCACTTGGAAAGACCCAATAATGTTATGGAGCCATAAAACTCATTTTACAAAGAAAGAGATCAAACATGGAATGTGACTATCATTAAAGGGTGGAAGAAAGAATATGGACTTTGGAACTCCACAGAATTTCCTACTATAGTATGTGTAATCTCAGGCATTTCACCTGACCTCACTCAGAATCCATTTTCTCTAACAAGGGGGTGAGGACCCCCAAGTTCCCCTGATAAGGTTTGACAATGACGCTTATAAATTGGATGGTGCCTGGTGGGTATCAAAATGTCACCAATAATCCTTGATATTGAGAATAATTATAGTAACACCCAAGGTTGCATAGACAGAGACTCAAAAAAGCGAGGGGAAAGAAAAGCAGGTAAAAAATAGAGGAAACAGGGTAAGATGGGAGAAAGGGAGACAGGAGGAAGGAGTTACTGGAAGGCGGGAACATGGGCAGCAGGAACAAAAAAGTCAAATCTCATGCTGGCATGCTGGAGGATTTTTAAGTCTCCACACAAAAAAATGATTCCAGTGCCTGAAGCAACTCCTGGTGTGACCACCCCTGCAGAAGAGGTACCAGCCACGTGCAGCCCAGCCCTAGGATCTTATAAAGGATTAGATTTTCATGCTTCTGTTTAGGGCACCATAGCTCCCAGGAAACCAGTTCCCAAACAATCAGATGCTCCCTTTGCAAAGACAAAAGGCAGCTAGCCTCCTTCTACATGAATCCTCTTAATTTCCCTACCTTGTCAAGGATCAAACAGCTCATCACATTCTTGGTGGCCATGGGGCTCAGGCTCCCAAGGAAGCCTTGTTACTCTTTGACCATCATGCATGGAAGAGTTATAGAAGGAATTGGAGGAGGGCAAGCAGGGATGTCCCCTGGGGGCCGTGGGCAAAGTAGCCCATGCTAGGACCTCAGTCCCAAGTTTCCATTTCTGCCCAACACCTGATGAAAGGAACTGGTTTTCAAACCCTATCACCCAGGAATAAAGCAAGCAACAGATGAAAGGAATTATAGCAACTTTACCAAGTCATCTAAACTGTGGCCAGCATTGCTAGGATTCCTGGGTATGAGGTTTCCAGACAAGGGAGAAAAATGGACCGAAGGGAATTTCTTTCTTAAAAGGGAAGTGGGTCTGTGTTGAGATAATTCAAAAGAAGGATAAACCTGGGAAGGCTGGTGCTGGTTGCTTGCCATCATCCTATCCTCGGGCCCTTATTGAAAATTCCTACCCTCCAGGCTCCCCATCCCCACATCAGGGTGGGGCCCCTTTCTATGAAGAAAATAGAGGTTGCAATGTTTGGCATATTAATTCGGAGCATATGGTCAAAAATATTGTTTGCTATGGCTCGTGGGCTTATGATATTTAATTTAAAATAGATTTTCCTAAATAAAAAGAGACTTTGTACAGATGGCCATTAAAAGCAAACCGTTTTGCTGCTCGGCATTGTTAAAATACAATGTTTTTAAAGCATTTTATAAGATGTTGGCCCTTTGGCAAGAATGGAGAGTTCTGAAAAGATGGAGGCTTGGCACAGTGACAAGATGTCCCTGGTACGATGGTCACAGGCCCAGTTTTGTGGGCAATCTTTATCTCAGTAAGCTCAATTTTCTTTTATACAGTACATTTCCTTCTTAAATCCTGAAGTTACATTCAGACCTGAGAAAGTCCAACTGTTGAGATCAAGTGGCTAGAGTGATAACCACAAACGCTTTCTTATGTCATTTCTTATTAAATATGAACAGATTGTTTCCACAACAAACACAGAGCAAGCGCAAGACCAGGTGTTCTCCCATTTTCCATATCTCTTCCAGCCTTAGTGGGAGGATTACAGGGCTTTTCCTTCCTCTCTCTGTCTTCTTTTAGCAATCACCTGAGGTTTATGACTGCCACAAAAAGGGTGGCCTGGCATCTTAAAGGCTTGGAGGTTGGTGAACATGTCAAATAAGGTTGGTCTACATGGAGCACGTGAGTGGCATTTTTGTGCTATTGATAATGCAGGTTCTTTCGAGTGGTACAAAATAAAAATACCTTCTGACTCATCTCAGGAGAGTCATACCATGAGTTATGTCAATCCAGCTTGTTTTCTCCAGCCAATTCATTCTGATTTTCTGAGGATGGCAGCAGACCCAGAGGGTAGAGCCTGCTAAGTTGCTTAACCATGAAATACACACAGGAAAATGACAAAGAGAAGAATCAATGGTGTTAATTTATGGGCTCCTGCTCCAAACGGGAACATTCTGAACACTGGCCTCTTCTATCCTCCCCTCAAACCATCCCCAGACAATATCCTTCCCTGGAATATGATCAGGAGAGAGCACATACCTCAGGATCCAATCTGCTGCACTGGTTTTCATGACACAGGGTCATCCACTGAAGACTTTTGTTGAAAAGCTGATACTTGAGAAATGGTTTCATATTAGTTTGGGATAGAAAAGAAAGCTGATAGAAGTTTCTAGATTGTCAGTAATCCTTTCTTATGAATGGCCAAAGAGAAACAGCCCACTTTTTGATGGCGCGTCAGAGAAACATGGAGGTACCAGAACAATTGTTCCCAACACAGTACCATCTGTAATTAGTGACACAACAGCCACAGTGTGGTTTGTTTTTCTAGTTCAGTAACTTTTAACAACACTTGTAATCAGTCGGGTTTTTAGAAAGAGGGTGTGAGGGCCAGGGGGAAGAATTACATTACACACAGCACAGCAGTCCTGGAGAAATGCTCACGGCTGGACACACCTTTCTGCCAGGGTGGCTATCTGAGCCTCTGTTTGAAGGGATACAATCAAAAGCTTAGAGAGAGATCCTTCAATCCCATGGGGTACCCTCAGAGGGGAAGCTTTCTCCTCTGTCCACGAAGTAAGGGATTGGGTTTGCCAATAGTCAGAGGACGGCAGCCCTGCCTTTGCAGAGCTTTGGAGACAGGTATTTACCTGGCCTGCACCTGGATATTAGTTGCTTAAATGGGGCACAAACCTGCCAGAGCTTGAAACAGTCAGAACACAGAATATGTAACTAGAATTAACAAAACTAGAAGGCACTTTTACTGAGGCAGGCAAGATCCCTACTGGGGCTTTGGCAATTCAACTCCAAAAAGTTTTTCAGTGGGGTTATCAATTAGCACACGCTGTGATTAGCAGGAAGGTAAATATTGATTTGTAAAGTTCCTATCTCGGTGGCTGTCTTTGAATGAACTCAAGGAGCTTGATCACTCTTAACCAGGCATTAAAATTAAAGAAAAAAAGAATGACTAAGGTGTTTTTTTAAATTCTTTTTAAAATGATTTTTTTCTGTTTATAACAAGACACTACATGTCCAATATAGACAAATTAGAAAGTGTAGATAATAGAAAAATAAAAGTCAAAGACATTCATAATCTCAGCATTCAGCAACCATTTCTTACAGAAATCAGGGCTGAGAAGACATACTATTTCGTAATATCCTTTTGTCACTTTTGAGTCTTTATTGTCATTACTTACAATTGATAAATTTGCATCTACTTCATTCTTAATGGCAGCTTAGTATTGTATGTCAAGGATGTACAAAAGCTTATTTAATCACTCCTTTGTTTTTAAACATTCAGATGGTTTCCAACTTTTGGTGTACTGCTTCGGTGAACCACCTTCTGGGTAAGTATTCACATTAAATACTTTACATAACACATTAAAGTGTTATTTTCATTGTTGTTCAAAAGGAGTAACTTGGCAATGCTCTTGAAAATGTTCTGAGAACTAAAGTCAAGACAAGGAACTGACATAAGCTCAAATGAGGCCATGACCTTCCAAATATGTCTGCATAGAAGATGTGAGTGGAGTTTTCTAATAGGTGTGACTGAAATAGTAAAATAGGAAATATTAAAAGAAATTCTGTAAAAGTACCAGGCATTGAACCAAACTGTACAGGACCACCAATGACCTGTAGATGTCTGCCATCTCTAATTTCTAAACATGCTATTCTAGGAGCCTCTGTTTTTATAACATATAAATGCATGTGGCGTCTTCCTGGGTTATTTGGACCAAATACTGTAATTCTTTAAGCTCAGAAGGCTGTTTTGGAGGATGACCAAAAAAAAAAAACCTGGTTCAGATGGCAAGAGAGAGCTTGGGGGACAGGGAGATGTTGAAATGATAGTGGTAACAGGCAAAATGCTAGGACAGAGTAGGTCTAAAGTTGTCCTTAGTCAACTCAAAATATATGATTTGATAAAAATAATCTTAAACTCTGCTTTCAAGGAGAGTGTTTATAAGAAGCATGAAAGACAGTTAAGGATTTCAGCAGACAGCCTTGTGTATGGAGGGCAATCATGGGGCAGGACTGTCACCACCCCCTCTCCCAGGTCCTTGTTGAGCTGACATGGCTAAGCAGTCAGGCCGCTTTTCCCTGAGTCCACACACAGCCCCCGTCCCTCCATCCGGGTCTCCAGGCTGCCATGAGCAACCTATTGAAACTGATGCTGGAGCTGATACTTAGTTTCTATTGCTGGCCTGGTGGATTTTCCACCAGTAAGGGATGTTTTGGAGGAATGGGAGGATTTAATTGGTTAGGAAAGTGAGAAATCAATGCCTGGAATTGATGGAGCTACATGGCAGGAGAAGGCCATTCTGCTGAAAAAGCTGAGAATCCATCCTGTGGAACAATTCCAGAAGGCCTGTTTTTCTGTCTGTAATTTGGAACTATAATCCACACATTTTCCTGAAGTGTTTAATCATGACACCATCGCACGCCAGAATTAGGGGGCGACTGTGAATGACTCTATTGCAGCAAATGGCAAGCCCTCATTTCCATATACGGATCTATCAATTAGTCAACATTTGTTGAGTGCCTTAGGCTCATCCAAGAAAGAGGAGCCTGAGACAGGTCTTGTGCGCAACTAATTTATTGTGGGACTTGAGTTCAGAGAACCTCGGCAAGGGATTGGAAAGAACAACACAGAAAAAGAAGGAATGCTGATATAAGGATATGGATTGGATCGCCTAGGAGCCTCTGAGGAGCTTCTAGAATCTTCCTCAGCCTTATCTGGTGAGGGACTGAGGAGGGCATCTGTGCCCCTAACCTCCACAGGTCAAAGAGCATGCCAAGGAATAAGTGTTGCACTCATGTGCTTGCCAAGTGGGTTCCTGCTGTCAGGCCTGAAGCAGAAAGTGAAAGATACACAGTGTGGCCTGGGCCCAGGGCTCTGGGGCAGATGCTGTCAGATTTCACTCCTGCAAAGTAGGTTGCTACAGTTATGACTGTATTAGAAGTAATAAAATTATTAGAAACAATCTTTCTGAGTGTCAGCTAAGTGATGGAAAGGAACAGGCCTTAAAGCTGATGGGAGAGCAAGTTCATAGGCAGAAACCAAAAAGAGCTTGGCCTGTACCAGGACCAGATAGTCCAAAATGACTGGAACCCAGTGAATAAGGAGAAGGGACTCAAAGATAAGAGATGCCAACCTACCAACGGCTTTGTAGTCCGTGAGAAGTTTGTATTTGATGGGAAGACATTGGAGAGTTTGCAAGTGGAAGAGTAACATCATCTGATTCAGCTTTAAGGAGGGAAAAAAAAACACTCTGGGAGCTGAGCAGAGAGTTGAAAGCTGAAAAACTGGGAATGGGAAGGGTGAGCACATAAGCAGAGGGAACCATGAGAGGCGATTGCAGAAGCACATGTAACAGACAGGAGTTGTTTCTTTTTTTTCCCGCTGGGGCATGATTGCTTTATAAAGCGCTAGTTTCTGCTGCACAGTGAAGTGAATCAGCTATACGTGTACATATATTCCTCCCTCTTGAGGCCCGCTCTCCTCCACCTCCCATCCCACCCCTCTGGGTCATCACAGAGCACTGAGCTGGGCTCCCTGTGCTGTATAGCAGCTTCCCACGAGCTCTCTGTCTTACAGATGGTGGTGGATGTATGTCAAGGCTACTTTTTCAATTAGCCCCACCCTCTCCTTCCCCCACTGTGTCCACAAGTCTGTTCTGTACATCTGTGTCTCTATTCCTGCCATGGAAATAGGTTCATCTGTTTCTTATAGGGCGATAGTCTTCAACATTTTTCTCTTGTTCACTCTAATAAAAATTATGAATACAGCCCCACATTTTTAAGTTGACATCTCAAATTTTTCAACCTAAGTATTAAATAGTTACCAAAAAGGTAATTTCTGCTCATTATAAATGTTGACCATTTAAAGTAAAGCTTTAAATATATTACTCTTTTCAAGATATTCAGTTGAAAATAAATTCCAAAACTTAAACACCATTTACTGTGTGCATTCATTTTAAAAGCGCATTAACAAGCTTTTCTTTGACAAATGTTTTATTCTATCTTTATCTTTTAACTCATATTTTTATTCTGATTTCCATTACATTTCCCTGCAATTTTTATCCTGATGTAATATATTTTATTTTACCCTGATGTAATATATTTTAATATTTGAAATTCTTCTATTGATTATTCTAGCATATTCTCTACATCAAAAATGCATGTGAAAATTGGGATTTATTTTTTTTCAATTCCTATGGCCATAAAACCTCTAACTAGTGGTTTTTCTGATTGAATTATTAGAAATTCTAATGCACAATTAATTATAATAGCACACAACTGATTACAATAACACAAATATATTACACAATTGATTATAATATCATCAACTATTAATTACTAACACACAATTGATTAGAACAATATAAACACACTTCAAATGCTACTGAATAATGATTAGATATAAAAAACTAAACTTTATTAAAAACTGGTCAACCATTTGTAAAAGAATGAAACTAGATCACTTTCTAACACCATACACAAAAATAAACTCAAAATGGATTAAAAATCTAAATGTAAGACCAGAAACTATAAAACTCTTGGAGAAGAACATAGGCAAAACACTCTCCAACATAAATCACAGCAGGATCCTCTATGACCCACCTCCCAGAATACTGGACATTAAAAAAAAAAAAAAATGCATCTCTTCAGGTGGTTAATGGGTTTTTTTTTTCCCCTTGAATGGTTTTTACTTGCTGCTAGAATGAGACAGAGTTCAACATCAATTCCATCTCAATTCTTATTTTTATTGATATGACTGCTAAGAAACGTATTTACAAAAATATGTAAATAGAAACGAAAAGAGTTTTATTGTAGCAAATCTGTTACTGGTTTGAACTCCTTCTGAGTTACATACCAAAATATGACAAGCTGATCGGTCTTCAAAACATGCTTCAATGATCTATCAGCTCAGTTAGTTCTTTCTTCACTTTGCTGAGCACCAAGGATTGGAGTTCATGATCTGAGCCACAGTCAGCTCCTGGTCTTGTTTTTGTTGACTGTATAGAGCTTCTCCATCTTTGGCTGCATAGAATATAATCAATCTGATTTTGGTGTTGACCATCTGGTGATGTCCATGTGTAGAGTCTTCTCTTGTGTTGTTGGAAGAGGGTGTTTGCTATGACCAGTGCATTTTCTTGGCAAAACTCTATTAGTCTTTGCCCTGCTTCATTCCACATTCCAAGGCCAAATTTGCCTGTTACTCCAGGTGTTTCTTGACTTCCTACTTCTGCATTCCAGTCCCCTATAATGAAAAGGACATCTTTTTTGGGTGTTAGTTCTAAAAGGTCTTGTAGGTCTTCATAAAACTGTTCAACTTAAGTTTCTTCAGCATTACTGCTTGGGGCGTGGGTGGCTCCTTCCAGCGGTCCCTAGCCTCTGGCTTGGGGTGGCTCCTCAGGGTAAACCATTCAGATATGACCTAAATCAAATACCTTATGATTATACAGTGGAAGTGAGAAATAGATTTAAGGGCCTAGATCTGATAGATAGAGTGCCTGATGAACTATGGAATGAAGTTCCTGACATTGTGCAGGAGAAAGGAATCACGACCATCCACATGGAAAAGAAATGCAAAAAAGCAAAATGGCTGTCTGGGGAGGCCTTACAAATAGCTGTGAAGAGAAGAGAGGCAAAAAGCGAAGGAGACAAGGAAAGATATAGGCATCTAAATGCAGAGTTCCAAAGAATAGCAAGAAAAGATAAGAAAGCCTTTTTCAGTGATCAATGCAAAGAAATAGAGGAAAACAACAGAATGGGAAAGACTAGAGATCTCTTCAACAAAATTAGAGATACCAAGGGAACATTTCATGCAAAGATGGGCTTGATAAAGGACAGAAATGGTATGGACCTAACAGAAGCAAAAGATATTAAGGAGAGGTGGCAAGAATACACGGAAGAACTGTACAAAAAAGATCTTCACGACCCAGATAGTCATGATGATATGATCACTAATCTAGAACCAGACATCTTGGATGTGAAGTCAAGTGGGCCTTAGAAAGCATCACTACAAACAAAGCTAGTGGAGGTGATGGAATTCCAATAAAGCTGTTTCAAATCCTGAAAGATGATGCTGTGAAAGTGCTGCACTCAATATGCCAGCAAATTTGGAAACCTCAGCAGTGGTTACAGGACTGGAAAAGGTCAGTTTTCATTTCAATTCCAAAGAAAGGCAATGCCAAAGAATGTTCAAACTACCACACAAGTGCACTCATCTCACAAGCAAGTAAAGTGATGCTCAAAATTCTCCAAGCCAGGCTTCAGCAATACGTGAACCGTGAACTCCCTGACATTCAAACTGGTTTTAGAAAAGGCAGAGGAACCAGAGATCAAATTGCCAACATCTGCTGGATCATGGAAAAAGCAAGAGAGTTCCAGAAAAACATCTATTTCTGTTTTATTGACTATGCCAAAGCCTTTGACTGTGTGGATCACAATAAACTGTGGAAAATTCTGAGAGAGATGGAAATACAGACCACCTGACCTGCCTCTTGAGAAATCTGTGTGCAGGTCAGGAAGCAACAGTTAGAACTGGACATGGAACAACAGACTAGTTCCAATAGGAAAAGGAGTACGTCAAGGCTGTATGTTGTCACTCTGCTTATTTAACTCATATGCAGAGTACATCAAGAGAAATGCTGGACTGGAAGAAACACAAGCTGGAATCAAGATTGCCGGGAGAAATATCAATAACCTCAGATATGCAGATGACACCACTCTTATGGCAGAAAGTGAAGGGGAGCTAAAAAGCCTCTTGATGAAAGTGAAAGAGGAGAGTGAAAAAGTTGGCTTAAAGCTCAACATTCAGAAAACTAAGATCATGGCGTCTAGTCCCATCACTTCATGGGAAATAAATGGGGAAACAGAGGAAATAGTGTCAGACTTTATTTTGGGGGGCTCCAGAATCACTGCAGATGGTGACTGCAGCCATGAAATTAAAAGACGCTTACTCCTTGGAAGAAAAGTTATGACCAACCTAGATAGTATATTCAAAAGCAGAGGCAGTACTTTGCCGACTAAGGTCCGTCTAGTCAAGGCTATGGTTTTTCTTGTGGTCATGTATGGATGTGAGAGTTGGACTGTGAAGAAGGCTGAGCACCGAAGAGTTGATGCTTTTGAACTGTGATGTTCGAGAAGACTCTTGAAGGTCCCTTGGACTGCAAGGAGACCCAACCAGTCCATTCTGAAGGAGATCAACCCTGGGATTTCTTTGGAAGGAATGATGCTAAAGCTGAAACTCCAGTACTTTGGCCACCTCACGTGAAGAGTTGACTCATTAGAAAAGACTCTGATGCTGGGAGGGATTGGGGGCAGGAGGAGAAGGGGACAACCGAAGATGAGATGGCTGGATGGCATCACGGACTCGATGGACATGAGTCTGAGTGAACTCCGGGAGATGGTGATGAACAGGAAGGCCTGGCATGCTGCGACTCATGGGGTCACAAAGAGTCGGACACGACTGAGAGACTGAACTGAACTGAACTGAAGAATTGGAGACAATCTGATTTCATCAAGGATGGTTCCCAGTCCTTGGATGCATTCCTTTTGTTCCTTTCACCAAAAAACCTAAAGGATTTTCCACTCCCAAGGGGAGGTGGGGAGCTCAGAAATGGATGCTGAGTAAGCTTTTCACTATGGAAGGAAAGATGTGAGAGGAGGGGTACCAAGACTTTAAATAATCTCAGCATCCTTGTCAAGCAGATCCATTCGGAGAAAGAGAACAGGGAAATCAATTGCTTTGGACTCCTTCTTTTATGTATACCTGGGAAAACTTTCATGTAATCCCACAGTGAAAAATCTTTTCCTTTCAAGCCTACTCGTCTTGGTTTTGGCAATGAAAGTGGTGAGAATTACTGGAGTTAAAGTAAATATCAAAGGTTGATGCTCAGGACGTGATGATGGAGTAGATACAGGGTCTGAATGAGAGAGAGAATCCAAGATGATACTTCAGTGTAATTGGAAGAGTGATGGAAATGAGGGGGTTCACAAAACAAAGATCATGGCATCTGGTCCCATCACTTCATGGGAAATAGATGGGGAAACATTGGAAACAGTGTCAGACTTTATTTTTTTGGGCTCCAAAATCACTGCAGATGGTGACTGCAGCCATGAAATTAAAAGATGCTTACTCCTTGGAAGAAAAGCTATGACCAACCTAGATTAGTATATTCAAAAGCAGAGACATTACTTTGCCGACTAAGGTCCGTCTAGTCACGGCTATGGTTTTTCCTGTGGTCATGTATCCACAGGACTGGAAAAGGTCAGTTTTCATTCCAATCCCAAAGAAAGGCAATGCCAAAGAATGTTCAAACTACCACACAATTGCACTCATCTCACGTGCTAGTAAAGTAATGCTCAAAGTTCTCCAAGCCAGGCTTCAGCAATACGTGAACCGTGAACTCCCTGACGTTCAAGCTGGTTTTAGAAAAGGCAGAGGAACCAGAGATCAAATTGTCAACATCTGCTGGATCATGGAAAAAGCAAGAGAGTTCCAGAAAAACATCTATTTCTGCTTTATTGACTATGCCAAAACCTTTGACTGTGTGGATCACAATAAACTGTGGAAAATTCTGAGAGAGATGGGAATACCAGACCATCTGACCTGCCTCTTGAGAAATCTGTATGCAGGTCAGGAAGCAACAGTTAGAACTGGACATGGAACAACAGACTGGTTCCAAATAGGAAAAGGAGTGTGTCAAGGCTGTATGTTGTCACCCTGCTTATTTAACTCATATGCAGAGTACATCAAGAGAAACGTTGGACTGGAAGAAACACAAGCTGAAATCAAGATTGCTGGGAGAAATATCAATAACCTCAGATATGCAGATGACACCACCCTTATGGCAGAAAGTGAAGAGGAGCTAAAAGCTTCTTGATGAAAGTGAAAGAGGAAAGTGAAAAAGTTGGCTTAAAGCTCAACATTCAGAAAACTAAGATCATGGCATCTAGTCCCATCACTTTATGTGAAATAGATGGGGAAACAGTGGAAACAGTGTCAGACTTTATTTTTGGGGGCTCCAAAATAACTGCAGATGGTGATTGCAGCCATGAAATTAAAAGATGCTTACTCCTTGGAAGAAAAGCTATGACCAACCTAAATAGTATATTCAAAAGCAGAGACATTACTTTGCCGGCTAAGGTCCATCTAGTCAAGGCTATGGTTTTTCTTGTGGTCATGTATGGATGTGAGAGTTGGACTGTGAAGAAGGCTGAGCACCGAAAAGTTGATGCTTTTGAACTGTGGTGTTGGAGAAGACTCTTGAGGGTCTCTTGGATTGCAAGGAGATCCAACCAGTCCATTCTGAAGGAGATCAACCCTGGGAGATCTTAGGAAGGAATGATGCTAAAGCTGAAGCTCTAGTACTTTGGACACCTCATGCAAAGAGTTGACTCATTAGAAAAGACTCTGATGCTGGGAGAGATTGGGGGCAGGAGGAGAAGGGGACAACCGAGGATGAGATGGCTGGATGGCATCACGGACTCGATGGATGTGAGTCTGAGTGAACTCTGGGAGCTGGTGATGGACAGGGAGGCCTGGCGTGCTGCGATTCATGGGGTCTCAAAGAGTCAGACATGACTGAGCGTTGAAATGAACTGAACTGTACTGTATGGATGTGAGAGTTCGACTATGTAGAAAGCAGAGCGCCAAAGAATTGACGCTTTTGAACTGTGGTGATGGAGAAGACTCTTGAGAGTCCCTTGGACTGCAAGGAGATCCAACCAGTCCATTCTGAAGATCAGCCCTGGGATTTCTTTGGAAGGAATGATGCTAAAGCTGAAACTCCAGTAGTTTGGCCACCTCATGCGAAGAGTTGACTCATTGGAAAAGACTCTGATGCTGGGAGGGATTGGGGCAGGAGGAGAAGGGGACCACAGAGGATGAGATGGCTGGATGGCATCACGGACTGGATGGACGTGAGTCTGAGTGAACTCCGGGGGATGGTGATGAACAGGGAGGCCTGGCATGCTGCAATTCATGGGGTGCAAAGAGTTGGACATGACTGAGTGACTGAACTGAACTGAACTGATACACAACAATAAACTTTGTGTATTTCTTATTCAGGAAAGGCCTACTGTGGGTTAAGACTGACCCTAGGATTCAGGGTTTCTCTAAGGCATCATGCTGCCATGTCAACATATGGCATCCAAGACTCATCAAAGTGGAAAGAGAGAGGGGCTCCAAGATATAACTTTCTTGTCTTAGAAATACCTCCAGTCATTTTTGCTTGCAGTCCTTTGGCCCGAAGTAGTCACCTAGTGCTCAGCCTATTGCATAAGAGGCTGGATCGGAGGATGCCATGGACCATCTCGTGAGTGCTGTCTTGACCAAACTGGGTTTGGGCATATGAAACTAGATGAATGCTGCTTCTCACTAAGAAGATAATATTTGTATAGGCTCATTGCCAACCAGGGTTTTGGGGAGAAAAATGATAATGGTTTTCAACGTTCCATCTAGAAGAATAAACAGGCAAGACCTGTGGAGGAAAATATGGAAAACAACACCAACGAGAAAAACTTGCCCTACCAAATACTGAAATATATTACAAACCTAAAATAATTACAAAAGCCAGTTTCAGAAGAACAAAAGAGAAAACCCTGTAACAGACTTGAGTTTATATAAAGGCAGCCACATGGGGCATTAGTACCACTCTTTACACCATTACTAAAATAATTTACACATGGATGAAAGGGTTGAATGGGAAACAAAACACTTATTTCAAAAAAATGATCTTGAGATCATTTAAATAATTTTCTCCTCTGAAAGAAAAACGTAGGTGATTACTTAAATTATTTCAAGATGAGCAAGGACTTCCTGAGCATAAAAGCAATAGAAGAAAGACATGAAAGAAGAGACTAAATACATCTGAGAATATATTAAACTTTTCGTCAGTAGGCAATGCAAACAAAATTAACAGTCAAATGACAAACTGAAAATGGTTATTTAAATAAACATGAGGCAAAGAGTTAACAATCTCAATTTAAAGAA
Organism: Ovis aries; assembly: GCF_016772045.2. NCBI lineage: Eukaryota > Metazoa > Chordata > Mammalia > Artiodactyla > Bovidae > Ovis > Ovis aries. The sequence continues at coordinate 19,509,527 of NC_056067.1, read as the reverse complement.
CTCTCACAAAATTGTGATGCCACCAACATGCCAAGTTTTAATGGCAAAGGGTAAGAAAAGACAATTCACACTAGACATACAAATAGCTAAGAGAGACAGCGGCAAGCAATGTAAAATAATCTTTTGCTCACTAAATTGACAGGTAATCTTAAGCTATTACCTCAGGAGTCAGTGCTGGCAAGCATTTAATGAGAATGATGATGGCATATTGTGATGGAAAAAGTGTGAATTGGAGCAAACTTCCTGGAAAGTGATTTGTAATATGTAATCAATACTGAGATGCTAAAGTGTTTATGACAGTGTTCTATATCTGACATATATATATATAATCATATATACAAATCATAATGTCAATTGAAAAGATGGAAATTTGTGATATTTATATTCTGCTTCAAATAAAAAATATTATATCTTTTAACCTAGTAATTCTACTGCAATGGATTATCCTAAAGAAATAATAAAATTTATAATTAAAAATTTGTGTGTAAAGATATTCTTACAGTGTAACTTATTATAAAAGTGAAACTTAGAAAAGCACCAACACACTGCAAAATAAGAAAGGAAAATGTTTAATTCAGTAATATTTTTAAAATAGAATTTTAAGCACCCATTAAATATCAAGCTGTCTAGGGCCATTTTGTTAAACTGAGATAATTATCATAATAGGATATCCAACAGTAATTCAGAAATAAAAATATAAGATGTATGTGCTGTGCTCAGTCTTGCCTGACTCTTTGCAATCCCATGGACTGCAGCCTGCCAGGTTCCTCTGTCCATGAAGATTCTCCAGGCAAGAATACTGGAGCGGGTAGGCAATACCTTCTCTAGAGGATCTTCCTGACCCAGGAATCGAACCTGGGTCTCTTGCATTGCAGGTGGATTCTTTACCAGCTGAGCTACCAACCTGGTCCCAACTTCAAATACATTCATTTAAGGGCTTTGATGTGAAAGCTTCCCAGGTGGCGCTAGTGATAAAGAGCCTGCCTGCCAATGCAGGAGACATGAGACCCATGTTTGATCCCTGAGCCAGGAAGATCCCCTGGAGGAGAGCTTGGCAGCCCACTCCAGTATTCTTGCCTGGAGAACTCCATGCACAGAGGAGTTTGGTGGGTTACAGTTCATAGAATCACAAAGAATCCAACTTGACTGAAGTGACTTAGATAACAACGATGTGAAAACGGATCAAAATGTTAACATAGTAAGAGTAGTTATCTCTGAGTGACTTTTATTTTCGTTTTCTTTCCCACCATTATCCAATTTTAAATAATATTAAATAATAATGTAATGATTAAAATTGATGTCAGTAAAATAAATAGAAAAGTAATTTAGTACAATCACTGAAAGTTATCCTACTCTGAAGGCAATCCTCAAGCCTTCGGGAGAAATTCAGCTTTTGCCAAACTCATAGAATCATTAGTAGCTCAGTTCTCTCCCTCAAACCATGGCCATTATGCAGTGCTATGCAGAAGAAAGCATATTGGATTGTAAGTCATAGATTAACTTCCAGAGTGGTCATTATTAGGACTGCTCACCAGTGTGATTTACAGCAAGGAGGTCCTGAAACTCAACACACCCTCTGAAACTCTATAGGTGAAGGAGAACTGAAAAACTAGCTGGATGGTGTTTGTCTTACAGGAGAAAATTTGTCATTTTAGTTACTTAGGAATCACCCATCATCATGGGCAGTTAACTTGCAAGAATATCTTTTCCTGCCTCTGCCTTTCAGCTTCTCTGACACCTTGACCTGAGGCTGCAAGAGAAAACTAAGAAGACAGATATAGCAGCTTCTACCCAAGGGCCCATCTTCACTGTCTTGACATCACCCTGATTTTGTCTGGAGTCCAGTTCTATGGAATGAAACATGACTGCTCCATCTCCTTATGGCCATCCCATTTCTGCTTGGCAAATAACTCTTTTTCCCAGCCTTCCTTGAAGCTGGAAGTGGACCCAAATAAGAAGTCTAGCTTTTCAGGGGAAAACATTTCTTCTAAGGTAAAAAGACAGGGGCTTATAAGGAAACAGTCTTTTGAGTCTGCCTTACTCAACCATGATGACTGGTAGCCATCTTAAGATTATAAGAGAAAGTTCAAGAGAATTCCATAGAGGCCTACCCAATGCTCTGACATGGTTTGGCTGCTGAACCAGCTCTGGAGAGTCTATCTACAAATTTCTTGAGCTATTGAGTGTTTGATGGCTAAGGATTTTTACTTGCAGCTGATTGCTTCTCTTTTTTGTAGTATAATTACTTTACAAGGTTGTATCAGTTTCTCCTGTACAACAAAGTGAGTCAGCTCTATGTATACATATATCACCTCCCTCTTGGACAGCCCCAGCACCCCATTCCACCCATCTAGGGCATCACAGAGCACCAAGCTTAGCTCCCTGTGTTATACTACCACCTAGCACTAGCTATCTATTTTACACATGGTAATGTATTTATGGGGCTTCCCAGGAGACTCAGTGGGCAGACTCTGCCTGCAATGCAGGCAATGCAAGAGACTCAGATTTGACCCCTGGGCCAAGAAGATACCCTGAAAGAAGGCATGGCAACCCACTCCAGCATTCTTGCCTGGAGAATCCCATGGACAGAGGAGTCTGGCGGGCTATGTTCCATGGGGTCGCAGTCAGACATGATGGAAGTAACTGAAAATGCACACACACACAGTGTATTTATGTCAGATCTAATCTTCTAATCATCCCACCACCACCCTCTCACTCCCCCTTGGCCCATGTCCACACATTCATTCTCTACATCTGCATCTCTATTCCTGTTCTAGAACTGGACCATTTTTCGTCTGTACCATTTTTCTAGATTCCATATACATGCATTAATGTGCAATATTTGTTTTTCTCTTTCTGACTCACTTCGCTCTATATGACAGACTCTAAGTCTATCTACATCTCTACAAGTGACCCAATTTCATTCCTTTTTATGACTGAGGAATATTCCATGTATATATGCACCTCATCTTCATTATCCATTCATCTGTCCATGGACACTTGAGCTGTTTACATATCCTAGCTGTTGTAAACAGTGCTGCAATAAACACTGGGATACATGTGAACTTTTGGATTATGTGTCTTAAATAGATATAATGAGACTTTAGAGGTGGCCTTGATTTGCTCATGATGTTGTTTCTGGATTCCCAAATATGGGATGTGGCTATTTGTGACAACTCTCATGAGGCTCTCTAAACATGTCTGGGGCTTCCCCAAATGACTCGGTGGTAAAGAATCCTCCTGCCACTGCAGGAAACAGAGGAGATCTGGGTTTGATCCTTGGGTTGGGAAGATCCCCTGAAGAAGAAAATGGCAACCCACTGTATACCTGCCTGGAAAATTCCATGGATAAAGGATCCTGATGGGCTATAGTCAAAGGGGTCACAAAAGATTAGACACAACTTAGTGACTAAAACAAAAACAAACATGCTTTGTGTTCTTGCAAACTAACATAGAGGTGAATGAGTTCATGCCAACAGTTAGATCAGCCCTGCCTCAGTTAAATCTTTCAAATTCAAGAATGCTTCATACCTCATTATTCCTCTTGTCTTAGTGTTTACTATCTTTAGTTAACTTGTCTGGTGTCCAATGTTTCAGTTCTGTTCTATCTACTCTTTGGGAAAAATGTCATATTTAGAAACATCTACCCATATTGCTTACAAATATATATATTTTTAATTCCTTGGTTTGTATGGTCAGAGCTAGCAGATTTGACAAACAAACTCCATAGAAAATATATTCTTATTTAAAATATATCTCTTGCTATCTTGTCATGAGCCTTTTAGTGAGAGTCTATCTTCACCCATAAGCATCAGTCTAAAAGAATCTGGGGCCAGGCTCAGATGGTAAAAGAATCTCCCTGCAATTCAGGAGACCTGGGTTTGATCCCTGGGTCAGGAAGATCCTCTGGAGGAGGACATGGCAATCCACTGCAGTATTTTTGTCTGGAGAATCCGCTGGACAGAGGAGCCTAGCGGGCTAGAGTCCGTATGGTCACTAAGAGTCGGGCACGACTGAATAACTAACTACTGCTACTACTTTGAAAACAAGAAAACTGTCTGATATCCAGACAAAGACTGCCGCTCTGTCAGTGTTTACAGCCTGCTTGAATCACACCCATTGAGGTACAGACACGCATACCTAAAAACTCATACGTAATCTGAACTCAGTGCATAAACAACTTGTTCTTTTCTTTCTTTTGGCTGCGCCAGGTCTTCGGTGCTGCACGCAAGGGCTGCTTTCTTGTTGCGGCGCACGGGCTTCTCATTTGCTGGCTTCTCTTGTTGGGGAGCACAGGATCTCGGTGCAGGGGCTTCAGTAGCTGAGGTTCGAGGCCTCTAGAGCGACGGCTCAGCAGTCATGGTGCACGGGCTTAGCTGCCCTGTGCTATGTGGGATCTTTCTGGACCAGGGATCGGCAGATTCTTAACCACTGGATCACCAGAGAAAACTAAACAAACAACTTTTAAAGCAATGACCCATCTAATGATTTTAGTAAAACAGTCAGTATTGACAATTACCCCTGTGATCAGCTGAAATGACCAAGGCTCAGCTTCCCCACTTTCTGACAACATGTATGTATCCCATACTTAAACCTGTCAGGAATGTGGGGAAAGATTATTGCCTTGGATATCAGGACTTGGATCCTAATTCTCTGGCCCTTAGTTTTTTGGGGTCTTTTGTGTGTGGTGTAAAATTGGCCCAGATGCTCTTAAATGTTCCAGACTGCTTTCAGATTCTTCTGCAGAGGAATGTAGGAAAATGGAAAAAAAAATTTTTTTACTCTCCTTCTGTTAGAAGATGCCCTGTAGACCTGAAAAATGATAATATTTGGAATGTCAAAATTTTCTGAGAACTTACTATATGCCAGGAACTAGATTTCAAACAGCTTTTTGTGTATTATTTATTCCTTAAGATAACAAAGCATTATCACTCCCATTTCGCCAAGGAGACAGGTCTTAAGGGCCATCATGACTACACCAGGATCACATAAATGAAAGGAGAGAACTTTTATTCCAGAACCCATTATCTTACCTATCACGCCACATTTAAAATAACATATGAGTTCAATTGGGCTTCCCAGATGGCACTAGTGGTAAAGAACCCGCCTGCCAATGCAGAAGATGTCAGAGACATGGGTTCAATCCCTGGGTCGGGAAGATTCCCCGGAGGAGGAAATGGCCACCCACTCCAGTGTCCTTGCCTGGGGGTGCATGCATGCATGACCTTCATTGTAGAAAAAAACAAGACTCAAGGTTCTCTTTATTTCTGTCTAAAATTAAACATGCATTTCAGTAAATGTGTTTTGTATATTTTGGAGGCTGTGTTTTGGCTCCCATGGGGATATAGCATTTTCTAGATAAAGGATGGATAAACAAAGAATGATCTGTTATATGTGATCATAGGAGTCACGTCCTCTGAGACTTTTTACAGCCTGTTACAATTCGGGTTTTCAAGAATTGCTGTCACTGAATTCCATAAACATCCTTTGTGTTCAGAATATGGTAGCACCTACTCTCAAGGTATTGTTAATACGCTCAGTAAAAACACACTTGCTTTCTGCAGGCTATGGTTTTGCTTTGAAATCTCTGTAATTAAGACATTCACATTTCAGGCACTGGGTATTATTGAGTTCAAAGAAACAAAGATGTATTTCATCTTTTTTTTTTTCCCCTACAGATGATTCATCAATTCCACTCCTCCCGCCTACAGACGTCTAAATTTCAGTTTTCTGAGAAGCTACAAAGCGTGAAGTGGCATCTCCACATTGAGTCAGAGGACACTGAGTGTTAAACTGTAATACCGCCAAGAGTTTGGTGTCAACCCTCTTAACCTGTTTTCCGGTGTAAGCGTCATTAACAATGCTCTTTGCCCTTGGGCACTAAAAGGAAAAGACGCCAGTAACCCTACACCAATGTTCCACTTAAGTAACTATTGACGCGCCCGTTATCTTTCCAGGCTATCCGGGGAAGGGGGTGGGAACATTTGCTCCTGTGTCCCTGGCAAGCTGGCTAATGCTTGTCAAAGCAAGAGCTCTGTTCCCTGAGGCTCAATTTCCTGTCCCACATTTGAATCTGCACACTTGGGATAAACAGAGAATACTCACGATTGTGTTTACTGGACTATAAGACAGCACAAACATCAGTGTGTCCACTTCAGACACACACACACGCATACAAATCAGACAGCTAACAGGAAATATTTCACACTGAAACACCTTGGTTAAATTTCCAGGTGCATCTGTATTAATTTGAAATATCATCCCTAGCAATTTGTAGGTAATAAGTTTGGAAAGTTCCTCTTCAACATTTTCTTTATTTGTTCAAGTAAATCTATTCATCCACATTTTATTTGCTGAAGCAAATATACAAAGTGGTGTGCAGTGCAATAAGTCTCTTCAGTGGTGTCCTACTCTTTGCGACGCCATGGACTGTAGCCCGCCACGCTCCTCTGTCCATGGGATTCTCCCAGGCAAGTATACTGGAGTGAGTTGTCATTTCATACTCCAGGGGATCTACCCCATGCAGGGATCGATCCCACATCTCTTACATTTCCTGCATTGGCAGGCAGGTTCTGTAAAGTGCCATGTAGGAAGCCCTATGAAGTGGTAGCTCAGTGGTAAAGAATCCGCCTGCCAATGCAGGAGATGTGGGTTCGATCCCTGGGTCAGGAAGATCTGGAGAAGGAAATGGCAACCCATTCCAGTATTCTTGCCTGGGAAATCTCATGGACGGAGGAGTGTGGCAGGCTACAGTCCATGGGTCACAAAGAATCAGACACAACCGAGCAACTAAACAGCAAACATATGACGTATTCCAAATATTCACTCAGGATTTCGTTAGAAGAGCTATAAGCACTTTTTTAATGTATCAAGATTGCCCCTGGCGATCTTCTTGAGTCTTGACCAGTAGAGGCAGCTAATTAGGTAGAATATTCCAGAGAAATGGAAGTCCCTGCAGAGTAAGATAATTCAAGCCATTCCTTATTTCATAATGAACATTGTAAAAAATGGTTTCTCCATTATGAGAGGAAGGGGCTGCTCTAAGGGAGTGGAGACTGGCAAAAGAGTGCTACTTGGGTTTTGCAGAAGGAACATTTTCAACAGTTATATACCCTTAATATTTTAAAAATGTACTTTGGGAATCAAGCAGATCAGCTCTTCCATGCCAATCATTTTCTGATCCAAGATCAAAAGTGACATTTTAAAAGAGGTACATAAAGAAAAAGAAATTGCTGCAGTTGAGCGATTCCAAGGTCTCATCAACTGTATATAAATGAGTTCTGTGTGTAATCTCCTGCTCGTGTGTAACTAGGACCTGAGCTCTCTGCCAGGAAATACCTGAGGCCACTGTTAAATGGAATATGGTCCATCTCGTTGGCTCTGAACAGCCTGGGGTGGGAACAGTAAAACACACCTTTATTTGCTGGCTACAAGATGGATGTGGATGCCCAGTCTCACTCTGAGCCGACTTCTTCCCAATATGTTGGGATGCTCCCAGAACTTTTCACAGAACAGGCTGCTCTGAGCTTCTCCCTAGAACTCCATATATTCTGCTGCAGACAACAACTCTGCGTCCTGGACATGCATGCCCTTCTGGAGATATGATAGAGTAGAGCAGTCTCCTCCAAGCAGCCAGGTATATCCCAACCAAATCATCAAAGTTTCAAGTTACTTTTTCACCTCGCTGAATAAAAAAGCAGATTCCAAGTCAATTCATAGGTCTAGGGTAACCAATGTCTCATGCTAGGAAGCAGCACCATCTTTCTATTTTCCGTTTGAAATAAGTCTTTCTTTCTGTCCACCCCAAGCCACTTGCCTCATTAAGTATAGAGACAGGAAAGCCGGTTGCCCATTGGTCATCTTCTGCCACATGAGAAAGACAGTCTCAAATTGAGCACACAGGTAAAGTCATATCTGACGCTCAATGCCTACTGTACAAGTCCTGATTCTTTTGGTTAAATTTGAAATCTCTATCACCTTGCCTCAAACCATTTAATCCGCACTGTATTCCCATTGGTCAATCATGTTAGACCCACCACCTCTAACTCTCTGCTTCTCTTAATATCCTAAACTTGTCATTCTTGTCTCTTCTCCAAGCCTTTGTTCATACTGTTCCTGATTCTTGAATTTAAATGACTTTGTGTTCATAGTTATTGCTAATATTTTATAAAGTGCTGGCTATGTGCCCAGTCCTCTGCTGGTCACTTTGCCTATTGTACATTATCTTACCTGTATAATGTCCAAAGAAAGTATGGATATTTATTCCTGTCATATCAAACAGGAAACTGAGGCTTGGAGATCAAAACAGATGCTGAGATGTCTCACCAAGTACTACTGCCTCTCTTGTCAAGATCAAGGTGATTCATTCTCCTTGCTGCCGAGGGTGCTGACTGCTCACCTGGGATAATTACTTTACAATATTGTGATGGGTTTTGCCATTCATCAGCACGAACCAGCATTAGATATACATATGTCCCTTCCCTCTTGAACCTCCCCCACCTCCCTCCCCATCCCATTTCTGCAGGTTCTCACAGAGTTTTCACCCCTTGCAGCAATTGCTTTTCCTTTCTCTGAGGGCAGCCCCCCACCTATGACTTCTTAGTGTAAGAGTAAGGTCTGGACCCCTTGACTTAATTGGGGACATTTCTCTAGGACCATCCCCTGTCCAGAGCTCCCTGTGGGGTCAACTCAGGCCACTGGTGTCACCACATCCTCTGCCCAGCCTGCCTGCTGCCCCCACCCCCACCCCCAGAGCTCCTCAGAGCACTCCGTCTCATACCTCCTGCACACAAACCACAGGTTCAGGGCCAATTTCCTTGGGAATCCAACTCAACAAGGAAGACTGCTTGTGCCCAAAATCAAGAGCAAGGAGGAAGATCTGAGATTTCAACATGACTCTGTTTCAAAGACTGTGTTCCTTTCTCTCTGCTGTTCCTGTTTCCATCAAAAGACCATCCGTCTTTCCCTTCTCAGAGGGGCAGAAACTTTTTCTCAGTCTCTCTCTCTAAGCACCAAGATGCTTACCTTTCACCAGAGGAAAGTGGGGAAGTGTGGCCTCAGGGAGGATGAATAATCACATAGACCCAGCACATAGATGTGTTTTGTTTGTCCTGTGTTGTCCTTTAAAATGATGGGTCAGTATTTTTTTGATTAGAAGATTTGACCCCAAAATACAGATTACCAGCTTCTTTTGAAAAACCAGAGTAGCAGGCTGTACTATGTGGTTACTTGGTCACATGAGCACAGTGCCTGCAGCTGGGTAGTGGCGTGGTGGCCCTGTGGACACTGTAATTTGTTGCTATCTGCACCACCCCAAGCAATCCCTGACACGGGGTTTGGGGACAATGCCATCAATCGAGTTGCTAGTCTATTTTTATTTTTTTCATGGAGAAAGAGGTCTCTCTGTGTGGCTCAACCAAAAAATAGGAAAATTAAAGATAGGCCTAGAAGATTATATATTTAAAGGAAAAGAATAGGAAAAAGCTTTAGGGGAAAGGGAACGAGTGGGAAGCTCATCATCAACTCAATGGACATGAATCTGAGCAAACTCTGGGAGATAGTGAAAGACAGCGAAGCCTGGCATGCTACAGTCCATGGAGTCGCAAAGAGTCTGACACGACTTAGTGACTGGACAACAACAATGATGTGTAAATAGGATGGGTGAGTTACAGTTATACGTCTTATGTTGGTCAATGCATGATCTTCCCAGCATCTGTGGAAATTAAAGTTTGGTCCATGGCTCTGCTGAATGGCAGCACTCTTCACAATAGCCAAGCAAACCAGTCCAAATGGAAGCAACTTAAATGTCTAGCAACAGATGAAGGATACTGAAAGATATGTACTATATATGGTATATATACACAAGTGAATACTGCTGCTGCTGCTAAGTCGCTTCAGTCATGTCTGACTCTGTGCGACTTCCTAGATGGCAGCCCACCAGGCTCCCCCGTCCCTGGGATTCTCCAGGCAAGAACACTGGAGTGGGTTTCCATTTCCTTCTCCAAAGCATGAAACTGAAAAGTGAAAGTGAAGTCGCTCAGTCATGTCTGACTCTTCACGACCCCATGGACGAAACCCCTACCAGGCTCCTCCACCCATGGGATTTTCCAGGCAAGAGTACTGGAGTGGGGTGCCATTACTACTCAGCCATAAAAAGGAATGAAATAATGACATTTGCAGCAACCTGGATGGACTTTATACTAAGTGAAGTAAGTTAGAAAGAGAAAAACAAATACTATATATCACTTATATGTGGAATCTAAAAAAATGATAAAAATGAGCATATGCATGAAACCGAAACAGAACTGTGGACATAGAGCATTGACTGGTTGCCAAGGAGAAGGGGGATGGAGGAAATTATGGAGTGGGAAGTTGGGGTTAGCAGATGAAAGCTATTATATACGGAATGGATAAACAGCAGGATCCTACTGTATAGCACAGAGAACTATATTCAGTATTATATGATAAACCATAAGGAAAAAGAATATTTTAAAAAAGAATGAATATATGTATATATATATTCATATGTGTGCGTGTGTGGCCCAGTCCCTCAGTCATGCCTGACTCTTTGTGACCCTCTGGACTGTAGTCCACCAGGCTCCTCTGTCCATGGGATTCTCTAGGCAATTCTTCATGCTACACTGGACTGTGTAACCATTTCCTGCTCCAGGGGACCCTCCCAACCTAGAGATTGAACCCGCATCTCCTGCATTGGCAGGCAGATTTTTTACCACTGAGCCACCTGGGAAACCCTTATACATATAACTCCATCACTTTGCTGTACAGCAGAAATTAACACAACATTGTAAATCAACATACCTCAATTAAAAAAAAAAAGTTTGGCCTATGAACAAGATCAGGGAATCACACTATGAGTCAGGTGTTGTCCATAGTCTAACAGAATCAGCCTCAGATCTGGAGTGCATGGAGAGGGGGATGAGGGAACAGGAGGGATCTGATTCTTCTTCTGCTGTGATGTGGTCCTATGGACAAGTCCCAGAACCTTCCCAACCCTTTTGTAAAACAAGTGATGTGTTGGATTATCTCAAAGGTTCTGTGCAGTTGTAAAACCCTAAAATCTATGAACTGTCTGCTTGTTGTTTTATATGATTGAGTTTGCCTGAGTAATAGACATATGAGGGCATGGATTATGTCTGCTATTTCTTTGTGTCTCTCACAATGTAAAATGGAAGATAAGCATGGTACACATGTTGATGTATTGAAGGACTCCCTTCAATCAATACGATACACATATTGATGGGCTGATGGACTCCAGAGCTCCAAGTGAGACCCTGTCCACAAGGAGAACCTACTCCAGACTGCAGACTTTGTCTAAGGAGAAAGAAGAAAGCAAGAAGACAGAGAAATATTACAGGTAGCAGGAGCTGCACACAGCGGGAAAGAAACATAACCACAGCTCACAAGTGGAAAATGTCGTAACAGTTCTGGGGAAAAAAAGAGTTAAAACTGCATTTCCTCCAGCACTACAGTTTCTCATGAACAGAAAGCGCCCTTTGGACGTAGTCTGGAGGGAATTGAAACTCACTACTCTGGAAAATCAATTCAACAGGGTGAGAGAGAGTCACAGCTTTCTGAGACCTCGTTCCCACTCTCCTGGCCCCACTTTGTTTCAGAGGCGTGTTTCAGAAAGGGCTGGGGGTGTTGGAGACTGATCTGAATCACCCAGAATTTAGCTAAGCTTCTACTCCCTCTTTAATTTCTTGCAATTTTCTAGGCATGGTTGTTTTAAGAGGGTTTTTCCTGAATTTTTGCTTGAATCCACTTGCCAGCTTGGTTTAGACCTATGCCACACTGTAGCTTCTGTGTCATTTTCCTTAAAAATCCAGTCGTCTGATAGTTAATGAGTTTGGTAACCTTCCTGGAGACCAAGGAAGTATAGAGGGGCTCCATGTTGTATCATGACGTCTGTCGCCATCTTGCTGCCCCACCCCACCCCTCCACTCCTTTCTCGCTTCAGCACCTTCCAAAAGGCCATATTACCAACCCATGTCTCTCCCTGGCACACATCTAAGAAGAATAACTTTGACTTCCCCTCCTTCAGCTGCTTTTTTGGGAAGGAATAGACTCTACAAGCTGACCTACTTAGAATTCCCAAGTCCCTCAAGTTCTAGTGAGTAAAAATCCCTCTATCCTGTTACACTTAAATATTTTTTAATAAGCCTTCAAAAGTGCCTAGAACCCTGGATATAGCATCTCTGTATTTTCTCTGCCGGGCATTTGTCTTTAATTCTTAGTGTAGAATATTAAACTGAATGCAATTTCTCATGATGATTTAATTTAATTCTCTCATTTCATGAAAGTGAAATTTTCCCGGGTAGCTCAGACAGTAAAGAATCTGCCTGTAATGCAGGACACTTGTGTTGAGTTTGGGAAGATCCCCTGGAGAAGGGAATGGCTACTACCCATTCCAATATTCTTGCCTGGAGAATTCCAGGGTATGAGAAGATTTGAGGGTTACAGTCCATGGGGTTGCAAAGAGTTGGACATGACTGAGTGACTAACACTTTCATTTTTACTTTTCTCTTTTCATTGCTAGGGAAGCTAAGCCCCTTCACAAATTAAATGTCTCTAGAATTTCTAAATATAACTCAACTACTTTGACCAATGGTCAACAGAAGAAACAGGTCCTTGTTCCACATGGAACAAGCTACCAGCTTTGTTCATACCCCAAACCATGTATCATCTATATTATAGGTGATATGAAGAATTTTTCAGGATAATTCTTTCAAAAAACGCTTGATGCCCTACACTCTGATATTAGAACCTAATGTCCACATAATACGGAACCCCCCTATATATAATAAGGAATGTGAGTAAACACCTTGATGGGATGACAGATATACATGGGAACCAGCAAGGACAAAACAAAGAGGTTTGAGGCCTTGTGGGAAATTCCTAGAACTATAGGGATTTTGGTTTAGCTGCCTCATGGGGGTTGGGTGGGTTGGGAGGTGGATAGCTTGGTGGCCTGATGGGGAGGTTACAGTGTTGCATGATACCTGAAGGCTTTATATTTTGTCTCATGGGTGGTGGAGTCACTGAGAAGGTTTAAGAAGAGAGAAATAGTCTATTTTTGCTTTTTACTTCTACAAGAAGGTGTAAGTTTGCCTATAGAAGGATAACACTGAAAGCCAAGAAAATGTTTAAGAGGCTCTTGCAATGATCCAGATGAAAAATAGAGTAATGGCCAGAGGGGGAAGATAAGGGAACAGAGGGAGATACATTTAGGGAATAGAATCAACAGGGTCTGAGGAGCAGCTGAATATGGCCAGCGATGAACGCAAACTAGGCAGCTGAAACATCTGTCCAAAAAGCCACTTGCTTGATAATTATCTTTCTAGCTGGAGTATCATTTTTATATTTAGACTGCAAATCCAACTAATAATCCCTTGATTTTAGCTCCAAATGCTACAAAATACCTTGGCCAAATTTAAACATAAATTAGTAGTTGGTGCTCCTATTAATTTTCTAGTTCTCAACTTCATTGTTGTTTGGTCGCCCAGTCGTGTCCAGCTCTTTGAGATCCCATGGACTGCAGCACGCCAGGCCTCTCTGTCCCTCACCAGCTCCGGGAGCTTGCCCAAGTTCATGTCCATTACATCAGTGATGCCATCCAGCCAGCTCAGCTTCTGATGCCCTCTTCTCCTTCTGCCCTCAGTCTTTCCCAGCATTAAGGACTTTTCCAGTGAGTCAGGTGTTCACATCAGATTAAGTTCTTGACTAATCACACATAAAACTTCCCAATAGTTTCAAAATCCAAGAGTCGCTAAGGTCTCAACTTTTTAGAGTTAATTTTACTGCTGTTTCCTCTGATTCACAAGGCTAATTTTAAACAAGGCCTTCTGATGGACTGTAAGTTGGTAATAATGCCACAGAAATCATAGATTAATTGCTTGAGGATAAAGGACTCAACAAAGGAACAATATACTAGTTTCTGATTTGGGTAGATATCAGCCAGTGCTATTGACAAACTAAACAGTGGATCAGAGTGGTGAATTCAAATGACTGCATGGTTCAGGTGAATAGCAAAGTGGAGAGACTTAGGTATGAGCATGTTGATCTGTGATGGAGGCAGCTCCCACCCCTTTTGTTATCCTGCAAAAATGCTCGTCCCAGGTTACCAGATATTCTGGGTTTTTCCAATGCTAGGAAAAAACTTGGCTAATACTTTTAAAACTCTGCAGCCAAACCACATCTGACAGCCACATTTAGCCCATGACCCATCAGATTGTAGACTCTTGCTAATCAAAGTGTGGTCCAGGGACCAGCAACATCGGCATCATCTGGGAGCTTGCTGGAAATGCAGAATCTCAAGCTCTGTTCTGGGCTCTATACACATGTATAGTTTTGTCACATATACAAATAAATTGTTGATGATTGGTATCCACGTTCAAGCATGAGAAGACTGGCTTCCGTCTAAAATATGACTCAAATGAACTTATCTATGAAACAGAGATGTAGAGAAGAGACTTGGAGAAGAAGAGGGCTGGAGGAGGGAGGGAGTAGGAATTTGGGCTTAGCAGATGCAAACTATTATATATAGGATGGATTAAAAAAAAGTTGTACTGTATAACACAGGGAACCATATTCAATATCCTGGGACTAAATCATAATGGAAAAGAATATTAGAAAGGGTATATATATATATACATGTATGTATACATACACAAATAACTGAATCACTTCATTGTATTGCTGCTGTCATTTAGTCGCTAAGTCTTTGGTTTCCCAGGTGGCTCAGTGGTAAAGGGTCTGCCTGGCGAGCAGGAGATGCAGGTTCTATTCCTAGGTTGGGAAGATCTGCTGGAGAAGGAAATGGCAACCCACTCTAGTATTCTTGCCTCGAAAATCCATGGACAGAGGAGCCTGGTGGGCTATAGTCTATGGGGGTCACAAAGTATAGCACAAATTAACACAATATTGTAAATCAACTATACCTTAAAAAAAAAAAAAAAAGCACTGTCTTCCATAGTCTCAGGCATAGAGATTAAATTACAGAAATGCTCCTCCTACATCCAGAATAGACTTGTGGAAGAACATGTTTTGGTTACCAAAGCAGAGCATGGGTTGTTTTTTTGGAGACAAGAGAGGCAGCCTCCCACTGCACCCGGGTACTGTTTGAGCTGACTCCAGAAGGTCAGGAGATGTCTTCCAAAGTCCACATGTCCCCTGTGGGTTGGTTTGCGTGTCTCACACACAAACTAGGTGGAGGCCAGAGACCCTTGCCTCAGGTGCAAAATAGGGACACCAGAACACTCTGCAATGGAAATAATAATACAAAAGCCCTTTCGTGCATTATTGTAATATTAATTACTTATTAATAAAAGAATCATTTGTTGTATTGTGTTGGTTATTGATCTTAATAAAATAGATGAAGTATTTTTTAAAATCAAAATTAATATCAAACTCCACATTGAATAACAGCATCACAATTTTCATCTTGTCTACACATAATTCCAGCTCCACTTCTGTTTATGCCATTTTGAATATCTCTATAACCTATTATTTCCCATTATTCAGACTTGTCTCTTAAAAGGCACTGAATAAGACATACAATTTCAAAACCTATAAAAATAAATTTAATACAAAATGCTGTTCCAGTTAGAAAAATGCTTCATTCTAACTCCCAGAGAGTCTAAGATGCTTCAGCCTAACAGGCTGTATTTATCGGTATCACCTCTGGCTTCCCAGGTGGCTCAGTTGGTAAAGAATCTGCCCGCAATGTGGGAGACTTGGGTTCAGTCCCTGGGTTGGGAAGAGCCCTGGAGAAGGGAATGGATACTGGCTCCAGTATTCTTGTCTGGAAAATTCTATGGACAGAGGAGGCTGGCGGGGCTACAGTCCATGGGGTTGCAAAGAGTGGGACACGACTAAGCAAGTAACACTTTCTCTGGCTTAGCCAGAAGCCAGCTAGCCTCCATTTCTTGCCCGCATTATCTGAGTGCCAAACTTGGAGCTGGAGCCACTTTATTAAGCATTAAAACAGTTTTATTCTTCTGCTTTGGAAGTCCAGTAACTTGAGAAGAGGAGATAGGCTGGCAATGGGACTGTGGCAAGCTGGCAGAAACAAAAATAGCTGTGAAGCTGCCTTTGTGTGTCTATTTCACACGTCTATTTCCGTTTCAGGGCCAGAACCTGGAAGTGCCCCAGGGGTCCAGAAAAGATGAAACTTGAGGTAGGAATGAATGAGTGACCGCTAGGCGTGTTTCAGTTCCTGTCTGGGGAGTAGAAGCTGCAGATAGCAAGAAAATACTAGCTTTTCTTACAGAGCTTATGTAGGCTGGAACTTGGGAGGAAAAACTGACCAATTGCACCCTGAACCACAGCTCTGGGGAGGGAATTGGTCAATTTTCCCATGGCATTGGTGTCTGCGCCATTCATGTAGAGTGTCTTCTGGGTTCTTCCGTAACTAGCTGGCTTTATGAGTAAGTAGGTGAGATGTAGGATGAACCAGATGGGCTTTGGATGTGGTACCAGAGTGTATCCCAGCTGTTACTAAGCCAGCACTAGCATTTAACTAGTGATCTTATCTGAGTGTCTGCACCATCCCAAGCCTCAACTTCCTCACCCTTGCAGGACAGGTATTAATATAAGATTGTTCTATGCATGCTAAGTTGTTTCAGTTGTGTTTGACTATTTGCAATCCTCTGGACTGTAGCCCGCCAGGCTCCTCTGTCTATAGGATTCCCCAGACAAGAATATTGGAATGGGTTGCCACTTCCTCCTCCTGGGATCTTTCTGATCCAGGGATCAAATCCAGAACTCTCTTGTGTCTCCTGCTTTGGCAGGTGGGTTCTTTATGACTACCGCTACCCGAGAGGCCTAACATGAGATCACAACTATTAAATTCTTTAATATGTGACCTAGCATGGAACTCATAACCTAAGAGGGGGCAACAAGCATCCTTCCCAACCAAACTTCCCAACCAACCCTAAAATTTCAAAGGCAGAGATTCTCTGTTTCTGACTTTTAGCAATTAATTTACATTTCCCTAGTAGATCTGAAACTCCAACGCACTTTCCCTTAAAACCATTCTATTGTGTCCTCCAAACATTATAGGAAGTTAAGCAAGGCAAGAATTATTCTATTTTAAAATGGAAAAATTAGAACAACTGGTAGAAGACAAGTCTTCTGGCTTTTACTCCAATCTAGTTTCTATCACTCTGAACTTTCTCTTCTGCAAATAATAGGAACACAATACATGCTTGTTGACTATACAGTTTCGGTGAACTGTATAAAAAGTCCAAAATACAGATGCCGTCATCCTCCACCAGAAAAGTGCAGTGTTGAGGTTTTTCCTCATGACAAGTTATTAAGTTGCTCAAGATGAAAGGATTTGTCTTTATATATCTTTTTTTAAAAAAAAAAAAAACAATGTTTTTAACAGTGTTAATTTCTGCTGTACAGCAAAGTGATTCAGTTATACAAGTATATATATGTATTTTTTTCATATTCTTTTCCATTATGTTTCACCACAAGATATTGAATATAGATCCATATGTTATACAGTAGGACCTTGTTGCATATCCATCCTATTTATAATAGCTACGTCTGTTAATCCCAAACTCCCGATACCTCTTTATGTATCTTTGAATCCCCTGCAGTATCAAGAAGTAGGTAAACATAATAACTGGGATTAATTTTTTGACTGACTGATTTATAAATGATCATCAATATATGGATGTTAGAGGTTTGCTTACATTAGATGTTTGCCCATGTTTTCATAAACAAATGAAATGGAGAATGAGCTTGTGTTCATGTCAATTAAAGCGTTAACACTCAACCCAGAGCACATAATCTGCTACAGCCACCAGCTCCACAGTCACATTGGGAGGGTTTTGTACTGACTTAGCCAGAACCGCCTCCCTTCTGCCCCAGCAGTCAGAGCTCTTTGGGAGTTCATCTTTCACAAACACGTTAGAAATACTGAAGCCATTCTATGGGTCAGCACTGAATTTAAGGAGCCACATATCAACTTGAATCAGACTGATTACAACTCCTCTGAACCTAATTGGCAAAACCTAACTGCATTCATGTTTTATTAAAAGCAACTTTCATTACACAGGCGGTGCTGTCAGAAAAATAAATTACATCTGCAAGCACTTAGGTATAAAATTTTGCAGATAACTTCCAGTCGTCGGTAATTTTATATTAGAAACTGTTTTTCCAATACATGCTAAAACTTTGTTCATCAGTATTAAACATGCTTTACCTACCACTCTCAGAATATTTATAGGATTTGTAATATAACCTCTTTTTTTATTCTTTAGTGATTTAGTAAACTGTTTTCCACCAACTTTATTTTTGGCAGCCTCTGTAGGCCTTTTGGAAACCATAAATTGGTTTGCATTTTATATTCCACTGTTTACCATTCGCCCCCCCCCACCCCCTGCCTTAGAATAGATTTCAATCCATTTAAAAAAAAAAAAAAGTGGTAGGTGTTGGCTGCAAAACAAGTGATTTCTACTTGAAACTACAACAAATGACTCATATAACCTTACAGATGGGAAAAAGTATACAAAAGACCTATTTCACTCTCT
Source organism: Ovis aries (assembly GCF_016772045.2). Classification (NCBI taxonomy): domain Eukaryota; kingdom Metazoa; phylum Chordata; class Mammalia; order Artiodactyla; family Bovidae; genus Ovis; species Ovis aries. The sequence continues at coordinate 19,490,967 of NC_056067.1, read as the reverse complement.
CACTCTGAATACAATATTTGAGTTCTCACTATGGGGAGTTTTAGCTGACTGCACCTACAGGATTTCCCAAAAGTTCCCTTTTCTTAATTGTACCCTTAATTTGCAACAGTGCGATTTGGGTATATTTGTCACCACTACCACGTGCAATTCAATATTTGTACGAATTCAGAACGATTTTTTGAGCAACATACGTTGACTAGCAGTTGCTTCAGAAAATAAAACTCTTTTATGAGCTAAGTTTAGAGTTAGAGCAGAATTGCAAGGATTGTACAAAGTTCCCATATGCCCTTCAATGAACATGCTCTATTAACATCTTACGTAACCATAATACATTTGTCAATGTAAGAAATTAATATTGGTACAATACTCAACTCATCTGCAGACATCTTTTGGGTTTTCCAAGTTTTCCCGCTAATGTCTTTTTTGTTCCACAATTCAGTCCAGGATCCCACATCACATTTAGTTTTTACATCTTCTTAATCTCCTCCAATTTGTGACAGCTACTTAGCCTGGCCTTGTCTTTTATGACCTGGAACCTTTATGAAGAGTCCCAGGCAGTTACTTTCTATAATGCTTCCTAGTTTGGGAATGTGTAATGATTTTCCATGATGAGCTTAGAGTTATACTTGATTTGGAAGAATACCTTAACTACAGCAGTTTTCACTGTGGTGCTGATGGGGATGGTCTATTTTCTTTCTTCTTCCTACTTATTGATTGGAATTCTTCTGTAAAGAAGAGTTGTGCTTTATACTCCATCTTTTTACTTGCTCCATGTCCACGTTAGTCACTCAGTCGTGTCCAACTCTATGCAAGCCCATGGACTGTAGCCAACCAGGCTCCTCTGTCCATGGGAATTCCCCAGGCAAGAATACTGGAGTGGGTAGCCGTGCCCTCCTCCAGGGGATCTTCCCAACCTAGGTATCAAACCCGTGTCTCTTATGCCTCCCGCATTGGCAGGAGGTTCTTTACCACTGTTTAGGTTACAGCAATCATATCATTAGGGCTTCCCTGGTATCTCAGCAGTAAAGAATCCACCTGCCAATGCGGGAGGCTTGGGTTTGATTCTTTGGGTTGCGAAGGTGCCCTGGAACAGGAAATGGCAGCCCCTTCCAGTATTCTTGCCTGGGAAATCCCATGGACAAAAGGGCCTGGTGGGCTACAGTCCACGGGCTTACAAAGAGTTGGACATGACTTAGCAGCTAAACAACAACAAGAACAAGAATCAAATCATTATTTATTTGTAGCTTACATTTTTCCTAATGCCTTGATCATTGGGAATTTTTCCAGTTGGCTCTTGGGACCTTTTAACATACACCTCTTCCTTTTTTTTCCTGAATCCGCTGTTTCTGGCACCACAGTATGCTCCAGGTTCATCTTACATGTTCCTTACCCAAACCCTGCCATGAGCCTCTTTTCCAAAGAGCTTTTGTTCATTTACTTGGAGAATGATTTTTAGATACTAGGAATCCTCACTAATATGGGATGTTACTATTTTTTATACCTTCTCAAAAGATAGAGCTAAGATATGGGCATCTGTGCATGTACACTAACCCATGTGCATACACTTATTTATATTAATTTCTATATCTATCTGCATACAAATTTTGAAAACCAGGGGTTTTTTTATACTAACACTGCTGACTCTAAACCAACACTGTGGGGTTTATTCTAGCCTTCTTCACTTCCTCATATGTAACTTCTTCGTCTGACAGTGAGAAACCCGTGTCTCACTATCTACCATGGATTTTCTTATTTCTCCATCCCTGTTATACATAGAAAGTAGTTTCAGAATTGCTAACTCTGCCGCTGGGAAAAACTAATGTACTAATTAGAGAACAGTGTTCAAAGATGCAGTTTTTTTGCAACTAGCCTTATGGCATCCAGTCAGAACACTATTTTTTCCAAAGTTACTTAGGTTAGTTCCTTTGTTTCCCACTCTCCTCAGTGTGGTTATTATTTATCAGCAACCAAGTTTAATTCATTTGTCACAGGCTCTATTCCCTCTCAGGTTCTCTCCACAACCACGTTGTATTTGATTCTTAAATTTATAGCAAATAGTGTTCCCTTTGTGGCCTACAGTTCTCCAGATTTGACAAATGCATGGAATTGTGTGTCCAGCACTTCCAGAATAATTCCATCACTCTAAAATTCTCTCATGCTGTTCCTTTGTATTCAACCCATCTTCTTGTTCTTGACCATCGGTGATCAGTTTTGAGTTTCTATAGAAGTTTTGCTCTTGCCAGACTGTCCTTAAATGGAATAATATTGTAGCCTTTGGGGTTGAGCATCTTTCTCTGAGCAAAATGCATTTAAGCTGCATCTATGTTTTTGTGTCAATCCAGAGTTTGTTCCTTTTTCATTGCTCAGTAATGTTCCATCAAGTAGATTTATCAAACATTTTGCTTATCCATTCAATAGTTGAAGCTCAATTATCTCTCTCATTCTTCTTGTTATTTCTCCCATTCTTCATGTGTTCAGGGTCATAGATTAAGAAACTCTTTAACCTAAGAGTACACGACTTTCTCCTATGCTGTCTTCAAGAAGTTGTATAATTTTACATTTTATATTTAAACTATTATATGATCACACAAGGGCTTCCCTTATATCTCAATTGGTAAAGAATCTGCCTGCAATACAGGAAACCCTGGTTCCATTCCTGGGTTGGGAAGATCCGCTACCCACTCCAGTATTCCTGGGCTTCCCTTGTGGCTCAGTTGGTAAAGAATCCACCTGAAAAGCAGGAGACCTGTGTTTGATCCCTGGGTTGGGAAGATCCCCTGAAGAAGGGAAAGGCTACCCACTCCAGTATTCTGGCCTGGAGAATTCCATGCACTGTATAGTCCATGGGGTCGCAAAGAGTCGGACACAACTGAATGACTTTCACTTTCACGATCACATCCTAAAAAATGTCCAAGTGTTTTGTTGTAGTTCTTAACAGTGTATGTGAAAAGTAATTTTCTGGCCAGCTCAGCAGCCAAATAGGAGCAGTAGGCCTAGTGTGGTAGCTGGAGAATCTACATCCAAGAGCTTTCAAGGGGACTTGACTATCAGCACGTGGAAATTCCAGGGCACTCACCCAGGTCCCCCCTGGCCATCACCACATTAGGACAAAGTATCCTATATTTTAAAATAACTGCATGCAGTCCATATACGACTCTAGTTCTTTGAGCAGAGAAAGATAAAATATATTGCTGAAGACAGACAGTATCCTTAGCATACAACAGAGTTGGAAGGGGCAGAGTTTCAGAAGTGGCAGATGAGGAGGAGCCAGAATCCTGATAATTCTCCCAGACTCATGCCCCTCCTTCTACCCATATCCAAGCCTTCCCAGAATCCTCCAGCTCTGACTTGTTACACACCCTGAAATCCATCCATGGCTTTTCATATCCTCTGTGAACCCTCTGGTTCAAGCTACCATCTAAGAAATGCAGCAAGATCCACATGGCTTCCTGGTCCTACCTTAAAAAGCACCACAGGTTGAGTGGCTGAGAACAACAGAAGTGTATCGTCTCTCAGTTTTAGAAGCCACGGTCCAAAATCACAGAGGCAGCCAGTAGCACCAGCCTCCCTCTGAATCTTCTAGAGAAGAGTTTGGTCCAGGCCCCTCTGCCAGATTTTGGTATTTCCCTGGCTTTGGCAGCATAACTTCAATTTTCGCAAGGCATTCTCCCCAAGTGCCCAAACTCCAGACTCTGTTTTAGTCCGGGTTCCCCAAAGAAAGAGAACTAATAGATTTATCGAAGTATATATGTGAAGGATACACACACACACACATACACACGCACATACATATGTGGCAATAGTGGTAAACAACCCCCCTGCCAATGCAGGAAACATAAGCAATGCAGGTTTGATCCCTGAGGTTGGGAAGATCCCCTGGAGGAGGGCACGGCCACCCACTCCAGTATTCTTGCCTGGAGAATCCCATGGATAGAGAAGGGTGGTGGGCTATGGTCCATAGGGGTCACAAAGAGTCGGACATAACTGAAGCAACTTAGCAAGCATGCAGCATATAAATACATATATACATATACAGATATATGTATATATAAATATGTACATACATACATATGCATGCGTGCTAAGCCTTTATATATATATATATATATATATATATATATATATAAAGAGAGAGAGAATGATTTTCAGGGATTGACTCCTGCAGTTGTGAGGCTGGCAAGTCTGAAATGTGTGTGGCAGGCTGGCAGGCTGGAAACTCAGGTAAGAGTTGACACTGGAGTCATAAGTTTGGATGCCACGAGGCAGCAGGCTGGAAACCTGGGCTGGGTTTCTGCACTTCTGTCTTGCCACCAGGTAGCTGCTGATCAGCTTGGAGAATGGGTTCATATCAGGGCTCAGTGTTGGTCTCCACTGCACCCAGCAGTGGCTGTAGCCAGGTCAGCTCTGGTGAGCTGAAGCCCATGTCGCTGATCCCATGGGTAACCTCCATCCCCAGCACTACATCCACTTTGTTTGTGAGCCCACTGGGTGATGACAGGGGTGGCTGGGGGAAATGATAACTGGTATCTTCAGGATAGGTCACCCTCCTGCTGCTGCTAAGTCACTTTAGTCATGTATGACTCTGCTACCCCATAGATGGCAGCCCACCAGGCTGCCCCATCCCTGGGTTTCTACAGGCAAGAACACTGGAATGGGTTGCCCACTCCAGTGGACAGGTCACCCTCGTATCCATTCAATCATTAAAATCCTCCTCTGCTGAGGTCACCCTTTGGTGAACATTCACATATGACACAAATGTCTTCATGGTTTTGCCCATTCAGAGAGGTTTATTCACATACCTCTCCCCTGAATTTCCTTGTCATCGATTTTCCAATCATTCTCCTCCTAAGTCCCTCACAATCCAGCCAAACCATTGGCCACACGATGGCCATGCCTCAGTATATAATTGTACCTCTGGCTATTCTTCCAAGCAAAGTGAACAACCAGGTATACTGCCTAAAGTTCTGATCACTGGGAGGATTTTCCTTCAGGCATGTATGAGAAACAGGCTGTGATGCTTTAGCTGTTTCCTTTCACAGAACCATCTGTCAACCAAACCTAAGTTTCTCTTCCTCTGTCAACTGATCACTCCTGGTCCCCATGAGGACATCAGTGGAGCCTGGAAGAAAGAGGCAACGTAGCAGGAGCAGAGCCCATGGTATTTGGGCCGCCCATTCATGTAACTCACTTGTGCCTTCAGGACCTGCTGAGGTCCAATCTCTATAAACCATTTCCATTTGACAGTGGAGGCCTGCTGTGCACACCCAATTTTATGGCTTGGTGGGTCAGATGGTCAGTTCCTGGTGGCAGCTCAGGTCATGTGGCAATCTAGCAACTCAGAGTTGTGGGTTTACTCTCTACTAAGGCCCAGTGACAGGCCTAGAGCTTTTTCTCAAAAGGGGAGTAGTTATCCATGCAGCATAACTGGGCTTTGCTCCAAAAATCCTAAAGAATTGTTCTGTGATTCACCTATAGGGGCTCGCCACTCCAGACAGCGTCCTCACCCACCGCTAGCACTCCAAGTACCACTGGATCTATTGAATCACATGATCCAAAAGGCAGCCTGCACATCAGCCTGGACCTTTGCAGAGCCTTGTCTTGCTCTGGGCCCCACTGAAAACTAGCATCATTCTGTGCAAACTATTATATATCAGATGAATAAACAACAAGGTCCCACTATACAGCACAGGGAAATGTATTCAATATCCTGTGATAAACCATAATGAAAAAGAATATGAAAAAGAAAAAAATATACATATCCATATGTGTGCGTGCAGGCATTTCATCACACCGGGGTAAAAGGCCCCTGAATTTTATTCAGATATATTTTCCATCCACTAGCATGTAAATATCTTATCACTAAGTCTTGAGTAGTAGTTGCTACCTCTTGCTCCATAGATCCATTCAGCATGGTGGTTGTGGTTTAGTCCCTAAGCTGTGTCAGAATCTTGCGATCCTATGGACTGTAGCCTGCCAGGCTCCTCTGTTCATGGGATACTCCGGGCAAGAATACTGGAGTAGGTTGCCAATTCCTTCTTCAGGGGATCCTACCGACCCAGGGATTGAACTCGAATCTCCTGCATTGCAGGCAGATTCTTTACCAACTGAGCTATGAGGGAAGCATTCCCTCCTCCCTCCATTCAGCATAATGTCATCCATATGATGGACAAGAGTGATGGGAGGGGCCATCAGGATCTCTGCTAACTGAATTATGACACAGGGCTGAAGAGCTGATACACCCCCAAGATAAGACGGTGAAAGTGTATTTCTGGTCTCGCCAACTGAAAGCAAAGTGCTTCAATGGGTGGGTCTTCGAGCCAGGGATAGAGAAAAAGGCATTTGCCAGATTCATAGCTACATATCAGGTACCCAGTTACGTGTTAACTTGCTCAAGCAATTAAACTACATCTAGTATAGCCCTGGCAATTGAAGTCACCCCCTGGTTTTCTCCAAGATCCATTCATCTTCTGCACAGGACAAACAGACAGGTTGAATGGGGATGTGGGGAATCACCACAAAACAGGGCCATCTTGCAAGACTGATGGTGTCACTGATCTCTGCAGTCCCTCCAGGAATGTGCTATGGCTTTTGCTTTCCTATTTTCCTAGGTGGAAGCAGTTCTTTTTCAAAATTTATTTTGTAATTGAAGGATAATTGCTTTACAGAATTTTGTTGTTTTCTGTCGAACAGCAACATGAATCAGCCATAGGTATACATATTAGCCTTCCGCTTGGCCTTTTTCATCAGAATAGACCTCACTCCATAGGTCAGGGCACCAATATGGGGATTTTGCTTCCTACTGAGTGTATCTTTTTCAATTATGGATTCTAGAGCTGGGAAATGACCACAGGATACATTCAGGAGCCCAGTGGGCTCACTTTGAGATGGACCTGAGCTGAAACTTTATCAATCACCTGACTTCCATTAGCCCTTACTCTAGTGATGGACCACAGTGAAGTTTGGGGTCTCTGGGAATTAGCATTAGTTCAGAGCCAGTATCCAGTAATCTTTAAAAGCTCTGAATATTTTCTTTTCCCCAGTACACACTCAGCCTGGTAAGACACCATAGCTCCCTTTGGAGACTCATGGGAGAACAATTAACAGAATAATTTTGTTCAGTATACTGGGGTCCTCCCTCCAGGAGCTCAGCCTCCCCTTTATTTAAGGGGTTCTGGGTCTATAAACTGGCTCAAGTCTCGAGGAAGGACCATGACTCCCTGTTTCTATGATTCAGATTAGATTTGTTCACTTGACCTAGAACTTTTCTGCTGGTCTTCTTCTGATCAAGTAAGAATTTAGCAGACCTCCTATTTCACTTCTAGAAATGCCATGATCAACTGACCAACACTATTGTCCTGTGGGAGTTTGACTACTCTGCTTGTGGCTTTGACTCCACTGTCCATCATGGAAACCATCCCCACCTTGCTTTTTGCCACTGAGTGTCACCACACGGCCCTTTCCCTGGACAATCTAGTTATTCCCAGTACACGTAGGCTTATCAATTCAATGACCAGAGTCTCTACTGCAAAGGACGGGCTTACAGAGAAGAATGACCACAGAGCTCTTCAAGGTGCTGGGGCGCCCCTCACAGACTTATTTCTCACAGTCACGCTAAAGGTATGTCTGCTGTGGACTGAGTTCCTTGGGCTGCTTCACTTCCAGGCCTTCGCTCACCAACCCATTAGGAATGTCTTCACTTAGCTCAGTTCTCTTCACCCACAGTGACGTTTCGACTGAAGAACTAACAGGAGATGCTAATGTCTCTGTCTTCTGCCCTCTGTTTCTACCCAACAGTCTCGGGTGGGGCTTCCCTGGTGGCTCAGTGGTAAAGAATCTGCCAGCAGTGTGGGAGACCCGAGTTCAATCCCTGGGTCGAGAAGATCCCCTGGAAGAGGAAATGGCAACCCACTCCAGGATTCTTGCCTGGAGAATTCCATGGACAGAGGAGCCTGGCGGGCTACAGTCTATGGAGTCAAAAAGAGTCAGACATGACTGAACGACTAAACAGCTCCAAGAACAGTCCTGGATGCTCTTGTCTTCCCGACTCCTCGAAGGTAGCATTCCTGAGTTTATTTCTGCACCTGGAGGTCACAAGATACCACCTGCTGAATATGAAGACTAAAATTTGAGAGCAGAGGGTGGAGCACCCCAGCACCCGGACCCACTCCCGGGATTGGAAACAGGCAGATCTCACAGCGCTCTCCCCAGCCACTTACAGGGAAGCAGAGTTGACTTCGGACTCCCCGGTCTCTTTCCATCCTATGAAACATGGCTTTTCTGTTCTTGGCTTAATAGCATAGTTGGATGCAGCAGAATTACACATGTGCTGCTGTGAAACGTGAAATCAGAGCCAGGCGGGACCTCCCCTGAGAAAGACTGCCTATAAATCGTAAACCCCTTAAATGAATAGCTTAGAGGCACAGGGTTGCCTTGGGTGAGGGTTAATTGGGTCGGGTACAAAGAGTTTTATGTTCATAACTGACTGTCCATCTCGCCTCTTCCTGATTTTCTGAAAGTTATTTTGCTCCAGGACAAATTTGTATTTGCTTTTCTGACAATGATTGGTTTGAAGCTGAACTCTTTTCAGCTGTTGGGAACTTGTAGCAGGCTCAATATCTACCAGATTTTCTCTCTCTGATGCATCCGTTTCAGATACGTCGAAACGGAGTCAGAGGTTTTCAGGGTTTAAAAAAAAAAAATCCTTTTCTCTTTCCAGAGTATTGCTTCAGGTTATTATTTTTGCTCTGATTTTTTTAAGCCCTCAAAATAGCCTTTTTCGCCCTTTTCTTTTTCATTCTCTCACACATCTTCTGCCAAGACTGCAGCTTCTATGTGTCAGTGCTAAATGAGAAGCTGAAGTCCAAGGTCTAAGAATTCAGACTCTGTGTTCAGCTGGACTTGAAAGCCAACGCTAGCTCTTGAACTGCTAGCAGTGTGACTTGAGACCAACCATTTAACCTTGCCGATCTTCGGTCTCCTCACCTGCAGGATGGTTCTGAAGACCACTCATGACTTTTGTGTGATTTAATAGACGACATGCGCAAAGTGCATGCTTACTTAGCATAGTAGTTGAATGCACAGGCTCTGGAGCTAGGCTACCAGGGTTCAAATCCCAGCTCCACCTTGGACAAAAGTTCCCTGTGCCTCATTTTCCTGAACTGCAAAGGGGGACCCATAGATGCCTTTCCATATTGGATTTTCATGAGGATTAAATGACCCAACATATGGGAAATGCTTAGAGCCATGCCTGCTACATAATAAACAATCCAAAAAGTGTTAGCTATTAAGATTAAAGGAGTAAAAAAGAAGTTCCCAGCTGCAAAGTTGTCACTTTCAAAATAATCTGCTCATAATAAAATTAACTTTTCTTTTGAAATGAAACACAAATCATTCCAATCACCCCAGTTTTTCCCCCTTCTACAAGGGCAGCTCGTCTGGGCATCCAGAAAGAATGGGAGGAGGAGGTACAGAATGAAACCCTGGGGAACATCAGGGAAGAAGCTACAGGTTCCCACCCCTCACGGCTTTAAAGCCAGAGTGACCAAAGTATAATCACAGCCTGGACTGGATGAAAATGGTAAGACCAGAGTGCCCTCCCAGTACAGCTAAAATTGATCTTATTTGTAGGTGGGGAGAGATAAATTAGGAGTTTGGGGTTAACATATACACACTCCTATATATAAAGTAGGTGAACAACAAGGACCAACTTGTGTAGCACCAAAAACTATACTCAATATTCTATAAGGGAAAAGAATCTGAAAACGAATTCATATATATGTGTGGGCTTCCCTGATGGCTCAGGGGGTAAAGAATCCCCCTGCAGTGAGGGAGATGCAGGAGACATGGGTTTGATTCCTGGGTCAGGAAGATATCTTGGAGAAGGAAATGGCAATCCACTCCAGTATTCTCACCTGGGAAATCCTATGGACAGAGGAGCCTGGCAGGCTACAGCCCAAAGGGCCGCAAAGTGTACAACATGACTGAGTATGTGTGTATATATATATATATATATATGTATGTATGTATGTATACACACACACACATAAAACTGAATCACAGTGCCATACGCCTGAAACTAGCACAACATTGTAAATCAACTATATTTTGATAAAAGAAAAAAGGAAAGAAAAAGTGGTAAGGTCATATTGCCCTCCTGATAACAGCTAAAATTTCTCTTCTTTGTGACTGAGAGTACCACCTGATAGAAACAGGAAAGAATAAAGAAGGGACATAAAGAGAAACAAAAGTAAGACATCATGGTACCCTGGAAGAAAAGATGGAAGCACTTCTGTCCCTGATTTGCAATATCCTGATTCTTTTGTATTTCTTGTTCTGGAAGAGACCCTTGTATCTGTTCAGTACTGTCTCCATTCTGCTTGAGCTGGTCTCAAGCTATTCCTTGTAAGCAGAGAGTCTTGATGTACTAATAGCAGTTTTCACATGAATGTGCTGGGTAAGATAGAATGTCATCTCTTAGATCCCTCTAAGGTGTTACGGCAGCCACACAGGTAGAATAAGGCAAAACTCACATGTGCTAGACCTGTTGAGAACTTTTTCCACCATCAATATTATGACTATAAGGATTTTTTTCTCGCTCACTCTAGCTGACTCACTTCAAAATGTTCCATTAGGTCTCGCTCTGCTATCTGTTTAAATGGAACTGGTGAGTGAGGGGTTAAGCTAGAAACAACACAAAGTCCTCTAGTTTACAAACATTTGATTTCTTGGAATTCTCCCTTCATTCCTCAAAACCCGAAACTGACATTTGCTGGAAAGAAGCCCTGGGAGGGCAGAGTCCAAGGATTCGCTCTCACCATGAGTCACACACCAGAAATGACTAGGAAGGCACAGCTCTGGCTGAGGGGTCACCTGGCTTCCGTGAAGTGTTCTCCACGATCTCCCCATATAAATACGGAGCCAGTCACTTCTCTCTGACTCCGTGTCTTCACCACTAAAATGAGCAGCTGGCAAGTGCCCAGTGCCTCAGTTCCTCATCAAAGCCTACGATCCGCCTGGGATCATTGGGATCAGTTGTAATGAATGGCATGTAGAACTGAGAGACTCACCTGATTTCTAAAGTCTTCTCCAACTTCTTGCCAGAACAGGAAGCTCAGAGAAGACACCTCTCAGGTCCAGTGCCTGGGAGATTTGCAACAGGAGGGGAAATGAGACAAAATCCTTTGGGTGCAGCCTAATAGGATAACAGTAGCCTTAGTTTCTGCTGAGATTCTGCCATTTCCCCTGCCTTCTTCCTGAGAGACAGACAATCGCAATGGAATTTTTCAGGATTTTCAAGTATCATGATTCCCTAGATAACATGCGGTAAAAACTAGGAGAATGACTCATACCCTTTGGGATGGAAAGTTTTGTTGATAAAATGATTTCCTAGCCTGCCTTTGGGAACTTGTGCATAGACCCAGAGTCTAAAGTTGCAGCTCTTCCAATGTTGGTATTAGCGCCCTGAGCCATTGTTCAGAGAACTGATGTCATGTCCTTTTCATGGGTGTGACCCATGGAGCACTTTAGCCACAGCTGGCTATAATATAGGCTTTTCCGTGATGCTGATACACGAGGCATCGCTTCCACTTGGTCTTTTGCAAACCTCCTCCCCAACCCCCAGCCTCTATTGGCTTCCCTGGTGGCTCAAACAGTAAAGAATTTTCCTGAAACGTGGGAGACCTGGGTTTGATCCCTGGGTTGGGAAGATGCCTTGGAGAAGGAAATGGCAACCCTCTCCAGTATTCTTGCCTGGAGAATCCCATGGACAGAGGAGTCTGGTGGTCTACCGTCCCTACACAGCTGAGCAACTAACACTCACCAGCCCCTATCATCCAACGAGGAAGGAAGAAACAAGCAAACAAAAAAAACTGCCTACAGAGGAGTCCATATTCTAGATAACTAGCACGTCCTGAGTCATCGCTGTCTCTCGCCTCCTCCTGTCCTCAGAGACGCTGCATGTTTGTGTCCTTAACCTCCACTGACTTCCCTGTGAACATGTGACGCTCACTCAGGGCCTCTGGGCATTAACTGGTACAGTGGTAGCGCCTGACAGGTTTCTGTTTGGTGTGCTCGCTTTGTCACTAAAAGAAACAATTTTCAAGGCGTAATTGCTAATGATAGCTTTAAATTTATTTTTTATTTCAAAAAAAATTTATGGGAGTATCATTGACTTACAACATTGTTTTAGATGCACAGCTAAGTGAATCAGTTACACATATACATGTATCCACTCTTTTTAAATTCTGTTCCCATATAGGTCATTACAGAGAACTGAGTAGAGTTCCCTGTGCTATACAGTAGGTTCTTATTAGCCATTGATTTCACATATGGGGTTGCACAGAGTCAGACATGACTGAAGAGACTTAGCAGCAGCAGCAGCAGCAGCAGAGTGCACATATAAATTCCAATCTACCAATTTATCGCCCCCACCCCCTGCTAACCATAAATTTGTTTTCTACATCTGTGACTCTAGCCTTATAAATAAGTTCATTTGTACCCTCCCCCGCTTTTTTTAGCTTCCACATATAAGTGATATTTTCCTTCTGTGTCTGACTTTCTTCAGTCTTTAGACAAGCATAGATTCTAACCCTGACCCTCACTCTAGTCCTTTGAGCCATCTGACTGAATTTAGTCTCCCCCAGCTCCAGATTCCTAGTGCAGTGGGAATATTTGTGGCGCTTGCCTCAGAGCAAGGGCGGCAATTCATGCAAAGCACTTATTCCCCTGACTTGCCCAGCATTAAAGCTCAGAGCACGTCATCCACCATCACATTCTTTTCCTGATACTAATAGAGTTCCACGCTGACCCCATCTTGGCCTCTGAATAAGACAGCCAGAGACTGCATGGCGTGGGACCCTTGCTTTTGCTTGAAAGTGAGTACCTTTTCCTGACTCAGAAACAACCAACACACACTCCTAAGACCCGTGATGTAAGTCATGGGAAGAGACACTGAAACTACTGCATTGTTTACCTCCAAGCCCTTATGCAATAGTTTTCCCACTATTTTTAAGCTTTCTGTCCCCTTCCCCCTCCTAGTCTTCCCTTTCCCCGACTTCAACCCCCTACAGCCCAGCTCCTTGTTCAGTTCAGCTATTTCAGTTTGGGGTTGAATGGTCTAGACAGGAACCCAAAAAATGCACAGTCTGCATACTGGTCCCCCTCTGAACCTCACAATTATTCCAAACAGAGCCCAGGGACATGAGACTGGTTGAGAGAGGAACTTAGGTTCCATCAGATCATCCATCCAAAGCACGTATCATAGAGCCTGGCACAGTGCTCAAGAAATTGTCAGAATACAAGATCATGGTTCTAGGGAGGTGTTCATTCCCTTGGTTTTTATTTTTCTGGTCCTTTTTTTTTTTTTTTTTTTTCATTCTTAAGAGAACATTATGGCCCATGGCCAATCTCTAGGCTACCTCGGAACAAAATAGGAAAGAGAGTTTGGCCTGATTCTGGTGGGCTTCTCCAACCCTTGACATAGTCTTGGCACACACCACCGCATCCCTTAGCTGTCCTACTTGTTGATCTGTGTAACCCCAAACCACAGAATCTTGGTGGCATAGAGCAGTAAGCACTTACTCAGCTCAAGTGCCTGTGGGTTGGCCAACCTCATTCTCCTCCTGGCCCGAAGGTGCTTGCCTGGGCATGACTTACTTAGAGTGATGGTAGATGTGCAAGCATATATTCTCAACCCACATAGACCCATTCTCTTTCTACTACCTCCTGTCTGACTCGATCTCATTGGCTGAAACAGGTCAGGTGATCCTGTCCAAGGTCAAGGGAGAGAGACTAACAACTGCTTGCAACCCCATAGACTATAGCCCACCAGGCTCCTATGTCCATGGAATTTCTCTGGAAAGAATACTGGAGTGGGTTGCCATTTCCTCCAGGGCATCTTCCCGATCCAGGGATCAACCTCATGTCTCCTGGTTGGCAGGCTGATTCTTTATCACTGAGCCATCTGGGAAGCCCATAGGGCACCTTACAAGTTCTTAAATAATTCTTGTTGAATTGTATTTAATGGATGATGCAAAAGATCAAGAATATAACTTTGTGACACAGAATCCTTTTATTTACTATTCCTCATAATAAGAGGAATTTGCCTGTTAAAACTTTGGAAGCAAAATTGCTTACCTTTTTAGAGGACAAAAACCAGGAGGTTTCTAGCAGATAATGTTTAGTTCCTAAGGAAGGTGTAAAAGGAAGGATGGAGGTCAGGATGGACTGTTCCTGACCCCAGGGATGAGAGATGGGAGTAAATCATGAATATGATCACCACTGAAGCTGAGAAAGAGCCTATTAATGTCATGTAATCAATTTCAAAAAGACACAGTTGCACTTAGAGTATTTAAACCTTGGAGGTTTAAACTAAATCATACTTGTCAGATGCGCACAGTATCACTAATGAGCTTATGTAAATATTTAATCTTCTCTATTTGCATTACTCAGCCCAGTCTATCTCACCAGCCTTCTTTAATACCCTCATCCAACCTTATAGAACTACTCTGGTTTCCAGAACTCACCATGCTCTTTTATGCCTCCCACATTTACATATGCGTTTGCCTCGGCACTCCCATCCTGCCTTCTCTTTCTACCCAGTTAACACTTACACATCCTTCAAGACAGCTCAGATACATCCTCCCATCCAACCCCCACCCCTGGTTTCCCAAACCGTCTACAGTTCCTCACCCTAGCAGAATTTTTAGTTTCCCTTTCTATGCCGTCATTGCACTTTGCTAACATTCCATAATTCTGAGTATTCCATTTATTCGTCCAACAAACTTTTACGAAATCTTCCTCTATGCCAGTCATAAGGCCACGTGCTGAGTAAACAGAAGTGAATAAGAAATGACTCTTATTTGCAAGTTCATTGATAGCAAGTGTTCCAGGTTTCAACTCATGAGCATTATGCCGTTGTGGGTGTATACACATACCATGTGTCCCCTTTATGTCTGTGTCCATATTCTACTTCGGTCTAGAAACATCAGTGCTGTTTTGGAAATGACAGAAATGCAATTCAACCTAGGTTAGTCACAAAATAAAATATAACGGCTCATGGATTCCAGGAAAGGTTGACCTTCCAAACTTGGTGAAAGTTAAGGATGGAGCCTTATTTTAGGAACAACAATAATGATGATAACAGATAGTGTTTTGAATGCTATTCAGAATCTCTCAGGGTTTCACATTCCAAATTTTCTTTGCCTGCTCTTTCACTATCAGAGCTTGACTTCTTCGGCATGGAAGGAAGCACGGTCACAGGATCCCCAACAGCTTTCACCGCTGATGACAGACTGCTGGTGTTTCTTGGTTATAGACTGAAAAGTCCCAGAGAAGGGTGCTGACTGGCTTGTCCCTCACCACTTGTCCGATCCTGGGGCTTCCCAGTGTTACCAGGAGATTAGAGAACCATGATTGGCTTTGTTGTTTCAGAGGCCCACCTTCAAACAGCCAAGAAACACTGGAGGGGTAAAGTCATGCAGTTTCTGAGGAGGAAAGGGTAATGGTAGGCAAATAGGCATCATTTTTTATGCCACTGATTCTGTCATTCATTCAACATTCTTTGTATGCTTATTGTGCTTAAAGCATTGTGCTAGGATGATCTGGGGAAAAGAAAGAAACGATATGCAATTCCTATCTGATTATCTGTTAGTAGAGGTTTAGAGAGACAATTTGGCCTATGGTTAGGTACAAGGGGTCTAAAGGAAAACAATGCCAGGCTGAATATCCCAACTGCATCACTAACAAGGCTGTGACCTCAGAATTCTCTGGTCTCAGTCTGCCCATCCATAAAATGGGGATAGCAAGCACAGCAATCTCATGGAACAGCGATGAGATTTCATGAGCCACATATGAAACATACAGTATAGGGCCTCACATGGAGTAAGTAGCCAATCAACTTAGCTATTGTTTTATGCATGATCATATAAAACAAGTCAAGGCAGAAAAAGGCTGTTTTGAATGACAATGCCTAGATGAAGATCCAAAAGATCGCAGATGATTAATACTGACAGGGGGGCCCAGAGAAAGCATCACAAAAGAAGAATCATTTAGTTTAAAGTTAACAGTTGAACAGGATTTTAACAGAAGGGACTGGAGATAAATGGCATTTAAGAAAGATGGACAAAAACAATTCAGAAGGAGAGAACAACATGAGTCAAAATAAGACCATGGGAAATGAGCAGTGGAAATCAAATCAGAAGTTTAGATTTAAATAGGGTTTCTAGAAACTAAGACAGACACACACACACACACACACACACACACACACACACACACACACACACACAGGAGATGTCACTATTAAGGAGGTTTGAATTGAGACTGTGAATTAATTGAATACCGAGCTAAGGCATTTGGGCTTTATTTAATAGATAACATGGAGTCACTGAAGGTTTGGGAGAAAGGACTGAGTAACAAGATCCTATTGCACATTTGTCGTTGAATGTGCTCGAAAAATAAATTAGATCTCTCAGTCTCATCTATTTTTCCATCTTTGTTAGGCATGGATACAGAGAAATATTTCTCTATGACTAGAAAACAGTATCACAAGGGCTGTTATACTCAGTCTCAGTTTGGGAGAGCAGCAGGGAAGAGTGGGGACTCTGGCAAGCTACAGGCTGCGTGTCCCTCAAAAGAGGACAACCACTTCTCTGCTTTATTGAACGTTCGACATGCAGCAGGACAGACCCAGCCTTGGCAAATATTCTGATGGTTCTAGATAGCTTTCAAATCTATTTGTTGGGATGAAATCCCTGTTTTCTTTTTCATGTTGACTGAAAAAAAAAAAATTTTAAGTCTGTAGGCTAAATAAAACATATCCATGGATTAATTTTGTCCTAAAGGTCATCAGTTTGACAGCCCTGGAAACAAGTTGATCTAGAATAAGTACTGATCTGCATATCTGGATATCTTTCCTCTATGACCATTCCATAATTTTTGCTAAAGGACTCAGAAAGTAAAACAAATAAAGAGAATGTCATGCACTGGAAATATTCTCAGTAAACAGAAAAAAAGAGCTGAAGTTTTCAAATGTAAAATAAAGATTAAAAAAAAATGATACAGAGAAAGCTCATAGCAACGATAGGTGGATTTTCACATTTAGACCCATAATCTGAAAGTCTGGTTTCTAACTCTACATGACATCTTCCACTGACGTTACTTTAAAAAATAAAAGAAAAAAGCTTAAGACCCAGTATAATCAAAAGAACTCAGATTTTGGTATTTGAGAAATCTGAGTTAAAATGATTATTTTTGGCAGGAACATACATAAGGTTATAAGTATTATCTCTAGCAGCTTGTATTACTTCAGTTCAGTTCAGTTCAGTTCAGTCGCTCAGTCACGTCCGACTCTTTGTGACCCCATGGACTGCAGCGCATCAGACTTCCCTGCCCATCACCAACTCCTGGAGCCTGCTCAAACTCATGTCCATCAAGCTGGTGATGCCATCCAACCATCTCATCTTCTGTTGTCCCCTTCTCCCCCTGCCTTCAATCTTTCCCAGCATCAGGGTCTTCCTCAAGAAAATCATATTGCTTATCAATACTCATATAGGTTATAAAGCCATAAGATAAAGGAAGAAAATGATTAGCAGAAAGGCTGAAATAGTGGCTCTATCTGTTCTGAGTATCCTGATCAGAAAGGGACAAAAGAAGAGCTGGAAGTTCTCAATCCTGACCTGGATTGTAGTCACTCTGGCAGCTATCTTGTGATTACTTGTTAAACTATGCATTGATAGCTTAAACATTTTCTTGTATGAATGCTATATTTCACTATAGTTTTTTTTCCTAAGTTCAGTTCTAGATAAAAATGAAAAAATAAAAAATATGCATTAAAAATATCCAATTTTGTTACTTAAAAATGATGTGACTGGGAGGGGGGCTATATCAACTCTGAAGACCCACTTTTCTGGTTTTTGTTTTTGTTTTTGTTTTTGGTGACAGCAAGTTGATAGCAGCCCTCCACCAGGCTTGTACTAAGAAGTGGATGAGAAAGTGCCTAAGAGAGGATCTTCTTTAAAAAGATTAATACATAATTGCAGAAGAGGAAAATATGCCTTTGATATCAAGAAAAGAAAGAAACTAATTCTGAATTGTGTTCACTAACAACATTTCTCATACTTTCCTATTTCTTTCAGTTCAGTCGCTCAGTAATGTCCTCCTCTTTGTGACCCCATGGACTGCAGCACTCCAGGCTTCCCTGCCCATCACCAACTCCCAGAGCTTGCTCAAACTCATGTCCATTGAGTTGGTGATGCCATCTAACCATTTCATCCTCTGTTGTCCCCTTCATCTCCTACCTTCAATCTTTCCCAGCATCAGGGTTTTTTCCAATGAGTCAGCTCTTTGCATCAGGTGGTCAAAGTATTGGAGCTTCAGCTTCAGCTTCAGTCCTTCCAATGAATATTCAGGACTGATTTCCTTTAGGGTGGACCGGTTTGATCTCCTTGCTGTCCAAGGAACTCTCAAGAGTCTTCTCCAACACCACAGTTCAAAAGCATCAATTATTTGGTGCTCAGCTTTCTTTGTGGTCCAACTCTCACATCCATTTATGACTACTGGAAAAACCATAGCTTAGACTAGATGAAACTTTGTCGGCAAAGTAATATCTCTGCTTTTTAATATGCTGTTTATGTTGGTCATAGCTTTTCTTCCAAGGAGCAAGGTTCTTCTAATTTCATGGCTGCAGGCACCATCTGCAGTGATTTTGGAGCCCAGGAAAATAAAGTCTGTCAGTGTTCCATTGTTTCCCCACTATTTGCCATGAAGTGATGGGACCAGATGCCACGATCTTAGTTTCCTGAATGTTGAGTTTTAAGCCAACTTTTTCACTCTTCTCCTTCACTTTCATCAAGAGGCTCTTTAGTTCCTCTTCACTTTCTGCCATAAGGGTGGTATAATCTGCGTATCTGAGGTTATTGATACTTCTGCTGGCAACCTTGATTCCAGCTTGTGTTTCATTCAGCCTAGCATTCTGCATGATGTATTCTGCATAGAAGTTCAATAAGCAGGGTGACAATATACAGCCTTGACCTAGTCCTTTCCCAATTTGGAACCAGCCTGTTGTTCCATGTCCAGTTCTAACTCTTGCTTCTTGACCCGCAAACAGATTTCTCAAGAGGCATGTGAGGTGGTCTGGTATTCCAATCTCTTTAAGAGGGTATCCTTTTTCTTTGAAAGGATCCTGTTTCTTTAAAAGGTGAGGGGCGGAAGCAGGGGAAGGACTTGTACTCAAGTCTATTTAATTCCAAGGTAATTAATTTGAAGGGAAGAGGGTCCCAATAACCAGAAAACACCCAAATTCCCGAAGATGAGCCACAAGACAGTATGGGAGGCCCCTGGTACATTTGGGAAACCCACCCAAATACCAAGTACTTAAATTCATTTCCCTATCCCTGTGATGTGAGGGAAATGATTCCAGGAAGCTTCTACATGCATAAATCAGACTCATCAGGGTGACCATTCACAAGCAGGATGCTCAGAATAGCTCTGGAGAAGAGTTCTGTGTGGTTGGCTACTTGATACAGGACTCCCTGCTGCCTGCCAGATGTAGATGGGTCCTCATGGGAGGTCTGCCTCTATAACAAATGGTTATCTTTAAACCCATCCTTCATTTTCCCTCTTATCAGCAGAGGAATGTGGGGAGGAGCAAGGAGGCATTAGCTGTGAAGGCATTTGGGATTTTCTGAGGATGAGGGTGTCAGTATGGGGGGCTTACCAGCCTTCAGCACCTTCTCAAAATAGGTGAGTGTGACCTGCCACAGTGGAATTCTCCCATCCCGGAGAAAGGGTGAGCCTCAAAGACTATACAGATACTATTCAAAAGAACTAGCAGTTTTAAGTCCTTGCTGTTTAGAAAAACTGTCTTAAGAGCTTTGGGTGGATAACCTCACTGAATCCTCAACCAACTCTTTCAGGCAACAACCAGGTACTACCACCTTTGCAACTTCAGGAAAAAGTGAGGCAAGGAGAGATGGTGGAGGAGCTAGAGGTGGCACCGGGAAAGTGGAATAAGATACCGCTGACAGGGGTGCCCATGCTGGTGA